>NC_052149.1:62330211-62640022 GCF_902713615.1 Scyliorhinus canicula
TGCGCAGGCGATCAGTAACAATAGAACATTTTTTAAAGAACCATATTCACATAAAAGTGGCAATTTCTGACAACCCCTTTAAAAGATGATTATGACCATTTTAATGAAGTAACATTAAATCCTGTAATTCTTCTTCTTACATAGTCCCTTGGAACCCAGGGCAATTCGCTTCCACCTGGTTCAATGGGTTTTGAGATGGCAGATACGTTCAATGCGCCATCTTCAGAATCTACAACACACAGGTCAGGTGGTGCTTGGAGAATTGGACAGATGAGTTGTTGAGAGGTTAGTGTGTGTTCTCCAATGCCTCGACTTCACCTCTCAGTGTTCCCAGTAAGCCTCTCTCAATGTGCTTGGTGCCTTCTCGAATGAATCTTCGCCATTTCAGTAGGTCATAAGCCAGGGATGTCCATGAGTCAGCTGGGATGTTTGAACTCTTCAGGAATGCATTGAGGACATCCCTTTGTCAAGAGGTGATTGCCAAGATTTCCAGAATCTCCGCAATAATCTTAATAAACAACTGTACAATCTCATATCCCTCATCTGGGAAAAAGAGTACATGCTGGGGGTATCTCAAGGATTAAATTCAAGAAGGGAGATAGGTTTGCTTGTGGTATGTATAGAGGCATTTCCTTTCTTTCTGTCACATGGAAGATCATTGCAAAGATCTTCCTCAATTCCTTCCTCTCAGTGGCAGAGCAGCTCCTTCCTGAGTTGCAGTGTAGTTGTTATCTCCCACTGAGAGGTACCACACACATAACCTTCACTGCATACAAAATGCAAGAAAAATATGAGTAACTACATCAACCACTGTGCATGGCCCTTTTTAACCTCATGTCAACTGTGAAAGTTTATGGAGTATCCTCCTCATATTTGCCGGTTATGTTCAGAAATTTGTCACCATCCTCCGCCTACTCCATGCTGAGAAGCAAGGCGTAGTCCTCATCAACTGAATCACCACAGACCCTCCACTCATCGAAGACTGGGATGAAACAGACTGGTGTCTTTGTACCAACCCTCTTCTCAATCGGGCTGTTTAGCATAGGACTAAATTGCTGGCTTTGAAAGCAGACCAAGGCAGGCCAGCAACATGGTTCGATTCCCATACCAGCCTCCCCGAACAGGCGCCGGAATGTGGTGACTAGGGGCTTTTCACAGTAACTTCATTTGAAGCCTACTTGTGACAGTAAGTGATTTTAATTTCATTTCAAACCTCTTACAGCAAAACTGCACCTCGCCCCCAGCAAACGACCCAGAGACATCATGGAAATAATTTAGAGAATGCACAGGAAACTGATCAACCTGTGCTGCTTGCAATCCAAACGCAAAATCACTCCAACTTCAATCACTCAACTTCCGTATTCGGATGACACTTTTGTACGTGCTCACTCAGAAAAAGAACTCCAGGTTATTGACGACACCTTCCCCAGAGCAAGTGAGGAAATGGGCCTTTCATGAAACATCCAGAAAACTAAGGTGCTCTTACAACCAAATATTTTACCATTTTAAATATAATACTTTATCAGAAATAAAACTTTAAAAATAAATTTAGCCCTTTTCATTGTGAGAGGGGTTTGTCTTATGAAGAGAGATTGAGCAGTGTAGGCCTATACTCTCTCGAGTTTAGGAGAATGAGAGGGGGAGATCTAATTGAGGTATATAAGGTAATAAAAGGGATTGACAAAGTCGACATAGAGCAGATGCTTCCTCTTGTGGGATAATCTAGAACAAGAGGTCATAGTTTTATGATAAGGGGTAGCAGAATTAAAACAGAGATGAGGAGAAATTACTTCTCTCAAAAGGTCGTGAATCTGTGGAATTCACTGCCTCAGAGTGCGGTGGATGCAAAGACTTTTAAGTAAATTTGAGGAGATAGAGAGATTTTAAATTGGTAATTGTCAGGTGGGTTATGGAGAATGGATAGGAAAGTGAATTTGAGGCCGGGCGGAGATCAGCCATGATCATATCGAATGGCACAACAAGCTCGAGGGGTTGAATTGTCTACTCCTACTCTTAGTTGCATAGTCTATTGCATAGACTCTTAGAACCATAAGACGACAAGACAAAGGAGCAGAATTAGGCCAACCAGCCCATCGAGTCTGCTCCACCATTCGATCATGGCTGATATTTTTCTCAGATAAAATCCATTCTGCCCTATGCTCCATGAAAGCCTCAATTCACTTTATTTCTCCTCAGCCTTTCAGTATATCTTTCTATTCCTAATTCCCTCACAACCTTAACTTGCTTCAGCTGAATACGTCAACACTATTCGCCACAAACACTCCACCTGGTAGCGAGATTTACATTTTTCCTACTCTCGGAGCAAAGCTTCTTCTGAATTGTTGATAGGAGGTATTAGGAGCGATTAGTGACAATGATTCAAAGTCTCTCAATCTTATGGAAGATGAAAGTAACGGTTAAGCCACTCTCCCATGTTCATTTATATTTTCATAGTTTCAACTTTGGCAAGAAAAATGTGGGAGGAGGCTCCCCCATGATCTGGACAGCTGCCTGCAGCAGTTTATCACCGGGAACACCGTTAACTGAGGCAAGACTTTCATCTTGATCTCAAGTGGAAGCCCCCACCTTAAAAGGCTACCAGCTAATCAGATGACCAGCAATACCATAGTCCCTGTACATCCAGTGGGATCATCGGCGACTGCTGACACTGCAAGGAATCTCACCTTTTCAAGGAGTCCAGGTCAGTCTGGAGGTTGGGGCTCTCAACCAGGGTGATGAGGATAATTCAAGAGGCCATAACAAAGATTACTATAAGTGGCAATTAATTGGCTACTTAAGGCCCTACATAGGCCCAAGGGAAGGTGGCGAGCCAATATCTCCCCAACTGCTCCAAAGTGTTTTTTTATAAGACAGATCAGGGGAGGGAGGATAGGTGTTGGGAAGGTCACTCGCCTTCAAACCGTCCAGCAGTGGAGCAGAAAATCCAGTGCTTTAAGTGCACAGGAAAATATAAAAAAGCGAGCAAGAAATTGCAGAAATCTATTCATTTTTAAACGTTTATTTATCCAGGTGCAGCCCATGAAATCATGGCAGGTCATTATCAACAGAGGGAATTTAAAACCAAAAGAGACGACAGAAAAGTACAGCTGGAATAACAAAACAGGCAATAAGCAGTAGAATGAGAAAGATAAAATTGCAATTACTTCTCCTCCCCATGTGTTGGCCTAGAGTTCAAGCATTCTTAATTTCCCCATTCATAAAACATAGGGTTTCAAAAATTAGGTTCCACAGGAAGTTCATTATAATCTCACTCTTAGAATTAGACGCTTTAGAAAAATGCTGATCACGGGAATAATATTATTTCAACAAATTGAAACGAGGTGAATATTCCATGGCATTTGGAGTTACAATTTGGCATAAATTCCAATGCAACAGCTAATATTCAAAACCTTTGCACATTTCTTTGTTTAGCTTTTTACTCAAGGAGTGTAAATGTTTCTGACAGAGGATGAGATAAAGCACTGGTGTATGGGATGATCTATAGATCCTTGAGTATAAGAACACAGAAAACTGAAGAACCACATCTCTGGAGCCAAGCAGGGCATATAGAAATGAGAAAGGAGAGTGTGAGACTTTGGGAGGTGTTGGACGAGCCTGTGGGCAGTGAGAGCCACATACAGAAAGAAAGATTGAGGTGTGCCAATACAGGGAAGCAGGTAGGTGATTGGCTGGTGACTATTTGCCCTTTTTATTGGATTATAATCTGGCGGATAAACACTGCAGCCAAGGATGAGAGTCCAGAAGATTATGTTGCCTGCCCGGTGCCAGGTTATGGGACAACTCCTCGGACTAGAGTGGATCCTGAAGTAGGAGACGTCATGATCCACATAGTACCAATGACATAGATAGGAGAAGGGGTTCTACAGAGCGAGTATGAGCAGGCTCGGGGCTAAATTAAAAAGCAAACTCTCAAAAGGTCGTAATATCTGGATTACATGGTAAATAAGATTAGAGAATTGAATGCGAGGCTCAAAGATTGGTGTAGGAGAAATGGGTATCAATTCATGGGCACTGGCACCACTGGGAGTTATATGGGCGGCATGATGGCACAGTGGTTAGCACTGCTGCCTCACAGCACCAGGGATTCAGGTTCAATTCCAGCCTTCGGTGATTGTGTGGCGTTTACACGTTCTCCCAGTGTCTGCATGGGCTTCCTTTGGGTGTACCGGTTTCCTTCCACTGTTCCAAAGATGTGCAGGTTAGGTGGATTGACCATGCTAAATGACTGATGTATGAGGAGAGATTGAGTCGGTTAGGATTGCTGATGCTGACGCTCCAGTGCATGCGCGGACTTACGCCGGCCGGTGAAGTCCTTTTGGCCCCGGCTGGCGTGGCGCCAAAGGCCGTTTACGCCAGCCGGTGGAGTGGGAACCACTCCGGCGTGGGCCTAGCCCCTCAATGTGAGGGCTTGACCCCTAAAGGTGCGGAGAATTCCGCACCTTTGGGGCGGCCCAACGCCGGAGCGGTTCACGCCACTCCGACACGCCGGGACCTCCCACCCCGCCGGGTAGGGGAGAATCCCGGCAAAGATGTACGATCTGATAGCCATTGGAGACATGGGTGCAAGGTGACCAATGATGGGACCTGAACATTCAAGGGTACTTGACATTCCAGAAGGGCAGGAAGCAAGGATAATGTTGTGGGGTATCTCAATTAATTAAGATGTGGAGGTGCTGGCGTTGGACTGGGGTGAGCAGAGTAAGAAGTCTTACAACACCAGGTTAAAGTCCAACAAGTACCTGTTGGACTTTAACCTGGTGTTGTAAGACTTCTTACTGTGCTCAAATAATTAAGGATGACATTTGTACAATAGTGAGAGATAACCTTGGCTCGAAAGACAAGCATGTAGAACCAGTTTGGGTTGACATACAAATAGCAAAGTTAAAAATTCACTTCTGTGGGTGGTTCATAAGTCCCTAAGACCCCTACCAGTAACTTCACTGCCGATTGCCATATATATATATTTTAAAAAGGAAACACTTGCAAGAAAGGTACAGTGATAATCATGGCGATTTTAATCTACATATAGATTGACAAAGGTAGCCTGGAAGATGTCATAGAATGTTTTCAGGATAGTTTCTTGGAGCAGCACATTCTAGAGCCAACAGGCTATTCCAGTCCTGGTAATATGCAATGAGTAGGATTAATTAATGACCTTATAGTAAAGGAACGCCTAGGTAGCAGTGATCATAACATGACAAGTTTCTAATTCAGTGTGAGGGAGAGAAGTCCCATATCTAGTGTTTTAAACTTAAATAAAGACAATTACAAAGACATGAAGACTATGCTGGCTAAAGTGAACTTGGAAATTAGGTTAAGGGGATAATTAAGTAGATGTGCAGTGAAAGACATTTAGGAGATGCTTCCTAACACTCAGCAAAGCTGTATTTCAGTGAGAAAATAGAACTCCAGAAAAATGATGGATCATTCATGGCTAACCAAGGATGTTAAAGACAGCATTGAATTGAAAGAAAGCTCATTATTGTGGAAAGATTAGTAGCAGATCAGAAGACTGGACAGAATATAAAAATCAGCAAAGGATGACAGTAAAGTAAAAAGGTGGGGCAAATTAAAGTACGCAGACAACTAGCTAGAAATATTTAAAAAGTAAGAGTTTCTATTGGTATTTAAAAAGGAATAGAGTAATTAAAGTGAGTATTAGTCCTCGAGAGAGAAGATATCTGAGGAAAGAGAAAATGCTGGAAAATCTAAGCAGGTCTGGCAGCAACTGTAGGGAGAGAAAAGAGCTAACATTTCAAGTCCAATGACGCTTTGTCAAAGCCAACAGACAGAGAAAGTGGTAATTATTTATATGGTGGAGTGAGAATGAAAGATGAGTCATAACCACAGAAACCCTGGGAAGCAGGGTGCTAATAGCCACAGAAACCAAGGGAAAAGAATGCTAATGGCAGTTCCCAGAGAGAACAAAAGATGTGAAAGGCCAAACAGCAGAGAAACTAACATCAGAGGATGAACATCTGTGACAGATGTAGATGTGGGGGAGGGGAAGGGGAAGGAATGGTGGATAAGGTGGGCGGAGGGGTAAATATATATTAAGAAAGACAAGAAAGAAAGAAATGGTAAAAGACAGTTAAAATGAAATGGGGTGAAAACAAATGAGTCGAGGTGGGGTCGAGATGGGGTAGAGCTAATCTGAAGTTGTTGAATTCGATGTTGAGACCGGAAGGCTGTAGCGTGCCTAACTGTAAGATGAGATTTTGTTCCTCCAGTTTGCGTTGAGCTCCACTGGAACATTGCAGCAGGCCAAGGACAGACATGTGGGCATGGAAGCAGAGTCTTTTGTTAAAATTGCAAGCAACTTGAAGGTCAGGGTCCTGAATGCACACAGACCAAAGATGCTCAGCAAAGCGATCACCCAGTCTGCGTTTGGTCTCTCCGATATAGAGGCGACCACATTGAGAGCTGGGAGCAGCAAATGCAATAGACCAAATTGGAAGAGATGCAAGTGAAACACTGCTTAACCTGGAATGAGTGTTTTGAGCCTGGGATGTTAAGCATGGAAGAGGTAAAGGGACAGGTGTTACATCTTCTGCAATTGCATGGGAAGGTGCCATGGGTGATGGGAGAGGGACTGGGTATGGTGGAAGAGTGGACTAGATTATCTCGGAGGGAACGGTCTCTGCGGAATGCTGACAGAGGAAGTGAAGGCAAGATGTGTTTGGTGGTGGCATCACGCTGGAGTTGGCGAAAATGGCAGAGGATTATGCTTTGCATACGGAGGCTGGTGGGATGAAATGTGAGAACGAGGGGGACTCTATCCTTGTTCTGGGAGGGAGCGAGGGTAGTGGCGTGGAAGATGGACTGCACACTGTTGAGGGCCCTGTCAACAACTGTAGGTGGAAAATCACGGTTGAGGAAGAAGGAACACATTTTCAAAGCACCATTTTGAAAAATGGCATCATCGGAACAAATGCGACGGAGGCAAAAGAGTTGAGAGAAAGGGATGGAGTCCTTTTATCCAGATATATGAGGAAGCATTTATGAGGAATAAGGAAAGAGCAGATGCAGTGAATAGATATTTTTCCACTGTCATTACTGTAGAAGACACAAATAGGATCCCAGAAATAATTGGATATCAAAACGTGAAAGTGAGGGAGAAAATTTAAATAATTACAAACAACAGGAAAGGGGGACTGAGATAATTATTAGAACAAAAGGATAACGTTGTGAGTAATGATGGACTTCACACTAGGCCGTTAAGCAAAATGGTTGCTGAGATAGTAGATGCATTGGTTTTATTTTTCCAAAACCTTTCCAGAATGCAGGAATTTTTTGTCAGATTGGAAAATAGCAAACGCAACTCTATTCAAGAAAGGAAGGAGCCAACCCCCCCCCAACAAAACTGCAGGCTAATTGACTCAGAGAAAACTGGCGACAAGGATGAAGGCAGAAAAATCGTTACTAAGAAGTTTGTGTCAACTAACCGTGAAACGGCATTGAGAGCAACAGGAAGATTCTCGGGACCAGACTTGCGCACACACATGCAGATACATGTAGACATCAGGGAAAGGACTGTCGCTGATGCAGAAGGCTTAAACAAATATGCGACCACAAATGATCCAAAAACAAAATGGTGGGAAAAACGGGTGTCATGGATGCGTTTGATGAGGATTATGAATGCAATGCACGAGAAAAGATTCCAATTGATTTTTTTAAAAAAGACACTAGAGGACCCAAAGGTCACAACATTTCAGCTAGGTAGCTGTAAAACTTTTATGCTGCGACAGAATCTAGTTTACCCAGCAAAACCAGAAGATAAGTCCTATAGTGAATTAATGAAAATCTTAGAGGGACATTTCTGTCCTAACCTCCCCTACAGAAATGTTTTGGTTCCACCGCCGTACTCAGGAAGATGATGAAAACATTTTTCAGTTTGTAGCATCTTTAAGAAAATTCCCCAGAAATTCTGCATTTGGTACAAACTGGATAATACTCTTCGAGACAGGCTGTTTTCCGACTTCACAGTGAAGCTATTCAGAGGAAGCTGCTTACTTTAAGTGATTTAACTCTAAAAGCTGTTGAGGGAGTTGCTACATCCATGGAGCTTGCAATGAGAGAATCTTCACACATTGAGGCTGGAGTGAAGATCCATAAAACGGATGCCACAACAAGGCGACAAAAGGTGTAACCATTTCATTGTTGTACACAGGCTGGACGCTCAGTGGGGGAATGCTGGAATAAAATGAATACATGCAAGAACTGTGGCAATGAGGGCCACATTTCTAAGGCATTTTGGCTCAGAAAATTCTTACACTAAGAAGGTGCAAGAAGAAAAACACAATTAAACAACCTACTTGTGTCTACCAATTTGCAGATGAACCTCAAGATCACTCAAAAAACAGTGCAATGGAGATACTGCAGGAGCTAAAGCTAGGCGTCTTGTCAATGCAGGTGATCAAAAATGTTTTTGGGCATATCCAAAACTTGAAGGTCACGAAATTAAAATGGAAGTGGATACGGGTGCAGCAGTATCGTCAATACCGAAGACCATTTGTCATTAAAAGCTGAAGCATCTACCTTCAAAGCCTTCAAATGTGATCCTCAGGATTACACTGAAGAGGTTGTACCATTACAAAGGATGCATTACGGTGAAAACAGAAAACAATGGGAAGCTGCCTCTTCAAGTTGTCCGTGGAAACTTTCCTGCTCTATTGGCAGAACATGATTAGCAAACATTAAGCTCAACTGGGAAACAGTCAATAAATTAGTGGATTCAAACATCAACTTCTGAAGAAGTACTCAAAGGTGTTCAAAGATTCACTCTGCTGAGCAGAGGGACCTGGGTGTCCTAGTGCATGAGTCACAAAAAATTGGTTTACAGGTGCAACAGGTGATTAAGAAGGTGAATGGAGATTTGTCCTTCTTTGCTAGAGAGATGGAGTTCAAGACTAGGCAGGTTATGCTGCAACTGTATCAGGTGTTAGTGAGGCCACACCTGGCGTATTGTGTTCAGTTTTGGTCTCCTTACCTGAGAAAGGACGTACTGGCACTGGAGGGTGCGCAGAGGAGATTCACTAGGTTAATCCCAGAGTTGAGGGGGTTGGATTACGAGGAGAGGTTGAGTAGACTGGGACTGTACTCATTGGACTTTAGAAAGATGCGGGGGGATCTTATAGTAATATATAAAATTATGAAGGGAATAGATAGGTTAGATGTGGGCAGGTTGTTTCCACTGGCTGGTGAAAGCAGAACTAGGGGGCATAGCCTCAAAATAAGAGGAAGTAGATTTAGGACTGATCTTAGGAGGAACTTCTTCACCCAAATGGTTGTGAATCTATGGAATTCCCTGCTCAGTGATGCAGTTGAGACTCCTTCATTAAATGCTTTCAAGATAAAGATAGATAGTTTTTGGAAGACTAAAGGAATAAAGAATTATGGTGTTCGGGCAGGAAAGTGGAGCTGATTCCACGAAAGATCAGCCATGATCTCATTGATTGGTGGAACAGGCTTGATGGGCAAGATGGCCTACTCCTGCTCCTAGTTCTTATGTTCTTATGTTCACTCTGCTCTATGAGTGGAGTTGAGCTACACCTAAAAATCAAGCCAGGCAGCACACCCAAATATCTCAAAACTAAAACCTTACCATAAGCCATCAGGCCTACAGTTGAAGAATTAAAATGATTAGTGCAAACAACAGTCGTTGAACCTGTTGCTAGAAGTGATTGGGCAGCACCAATCATTCCTGTATTAAAACATGATGGTTGAGATTTACCAACCACCCTGCCACGTGTTTTTCAGCAGCGGAGATGGCCTGCCAGCAGGATCTACCGACCCCACCATTGTCAATAGGATTTCCAAGTGGCAACACACCTCGTCACAGGGAAACCCATGTGCAAGAATGCAACCCGAATTTCCCATCGGCATGAACGGCTAGTAAATCCCGCCGGATAGCTCATTGAGAATTTGTAGAGACTTTAAAACTATTAACCCAGTTTTGTACGCAGATCATCATCATATGTGATTGCTGATTGAAGAATTGTTTGTTGAACTTCCCAGAGGATACAAATTTTGTAAAATTGATCTTTTACAGGCACATCTGCAGATGAATGTGACTGCCGAATCACTGCTAATAATCACCATCGTAATGCACAAAGGTCTATTTCATGACAGAAGATTTCCTTTTGGAATAACATCTGCGCCTGCTCTTTTTCAAAGATGTACAGATCAAATTCTAAGTGAATTGAATGGAGTGCAATGTTATTTAGATGACATATTCATCACTGGTTTGAGTGAACATGAACACTTGGAAAATTTGGAAGATACCCTGAAGCGGTTACAGAGCTACAACCTGGGAGTTAAGAAGGAAAAGTGGCACTTTTTTCAAGTCACCCATCAAATACCTTGGACATATTATCGACAAAGATGCTTACACAAAGAGCAAAAGAAAAGTCAGCAATCTTAGAAGCACCATATCCTCAAAATGTGACACAATTAAGGTAGAAGCTTTTTAGTAGAGTTTCTGTCTGGTACGGCAACTGCTCGGCCCAAGACCGGAACAAACTACAGTAATGGATGGGGCTGTGTTCACGACCCTCTGTAGTTTCTTACGGTCTTGGGCCCAGCTGGTCTAGGGGCTGGTTTAGCACATGGCTAAATCGCTGGCTTTGAAAGCAGACCAAGGCAGGCTAGCAGCACAGTTCAATTCCCATACCAGCCTCCCTGAACAGGCACCGGAATGTGGCGACTAGGGGCTTTTCACAGTAACTTCATTTGAAGCCTACTTGTGACAATAAACAATTTTCATTTAATTTCATTTCAGCAGTTGCCACACAAGACCGTGATGCAGCCAGATAGGATGCTTTCTATGGTGCATCTGTACTAATTGGTAAGAGTCAATGTGGACATGCTGAATTTCCTTAGTTTCCTGAGGAAGTATAGGCGCTGTTGTGCTTTCTTCATCTTAGCGTCGATGTGGATGGTCTAAGACATTGTTGGTGGCACCTAGGAATTTGAAGCTCCCAACCGTCTCCACCTCGGCACCATAGATGCAGACGGGTTGTGTACGATACTTTGCTTCCTGAAGTCAATGACCAGCTCTTTAATTTTGCTGGCATTGAGTGAGAGATTGTTGTCGTTACACCAAGTCACTAGGTTCTCTATCTCCCTCCTGTACTCTGACTCACCGTTGTTCGAGATCTGTCCCAGTATATTCGTGTCATCTGCAAACTTGTAAATGGAGATGGAGCCAAATTTTGTCACACAGTCATGCGTTTATAGGGTGTTTAGTATGGGGCTAAGCACGCAGCCTTGTGAGGCCCCGGTATTGAGGACTATCAAGGAGGAGGTGTAGCTGTTGTCTATCTTTATTGATTGTGGTCTGTGGGTCAAGACGTCAAGGGAGGAACCAAGTCCGAGGTTTTGGAATTTTGATATGAGCTTGGCTGGGATTATGGTGTTGAAGGTGGAACTGTAGTCAATGAATAGGAGTCTGACACAGGAGTCCTTGTTGTTGAACAAAGTTTAACTTCACCAGCTCCAGCAACAATGTTTTCATTGCCAGGAGATCCCCACCCATGTTGTGGGTTTGAGAGAGTGTGGTTTTAGACATTATATCAGAATTTGTTTTAAAACTCTAGCTATCCACTCAGTGCTGAAGGGGTTAAAACTCTTCTGTATCGATCTGTATTACACAAACAAGCTGCTTAGCTGAAGATATTTCCCCATGACAGGATCAATATATTTCAGGATTCAGGACCTACTTGTGTGCTACCAGGATGGACTGTATGGAAATAGCAGTGTTCTGCAAGAAGGTGATACTCACCTACTGTCTTGGAGCTGAAGGCCAACAATTATTCAAGCAGCTCAGAGAAGTCACATCTGTGTTTGACATAGTGTTAAGTGCTCTTGAAAAGTACTTCAGGTCAAAAAAATGTGTGATGTTCAAACGATATATATTTCTGACAGAGATGCCAGGGAAATGGTGAGCTCATTAAATAATACTTAGTGGGAAACAGCTTGTCTGTGTAAATAGTAACCACATATTGTGTGTATAGTAACCACCAAACTAATTCATGAACAATTAGTTGAAACAGACTTTAATTCCACAAATTATGCAACATCTCCTTATGGAGAATGATGATAAGTTATCCTTGGAACAAAGCCGTGGTCTTGGCACAACCAATCGAATCTGCCATGTATGATTTGAGGGGGTTATACAGAATTGCCCCTTTGTGGAATTAAAGTGTGCTTCAACTAACTGTTCATGAATTAGTTTGGTGGTTACTATACACACAATATGTGGTTACATATTTACACAGACAAGCCGTTTCCCACTAAGTATTATTTTAATGAGCTCACCATTTCCCTGGCATCTCTGGCAGCACCTTTGGGCCGTGAGAGGGGTTGGGGGGGGAAAATAAATTGCTTTCTTGATTGCCCGGCAGAGGATACTGTTGATTTCGTAATCAGCAGCCGCCAGGGGTGGCGGTGGCATGGCTGGGGGATGTACAGGAATTTCTGAGTTTGGAGAAGATTAGATTTGCCCTAAGAGGATCAGAGGACGGGACTGTGCAAGATGGTATCTGTTCTCATCCATTTTTAAGGAATTGCTTGTCACCGGGGGTAGGGCGGGGGAATATAAATCATAGAAGCCCTAAAGTGCAAAAGGAGGCCATTCAGCCCATCGAGTTTCCAAAACAGTATCTTAAACCCTTTCTCCCGCCTATCCCCGTAACTCCATTTCCCCTTTGGACACACTAAGGGCAATTGGACTCTCACTTCCTCTCAATTTCTCTCACTTGGACTGTGAGAGGAAACCCACGCAGGCACGATGAGGAAGAGCAAAGAGGTCGTAATTGAACCCAGGTCTCTGGAGCGGTAATGCAGCAGTGCTAACCACTGTGTCACCCACAAGGGAATGATTTGTACAAACTATGTATATTAATGGTATGTGCGGATGCTCTCAGTAATTATGACTGGGTTGAGTTTGGAATAAAATACATTTTAAAGAAAAAGAAAACAAGTGCTCCTCACATTGGCACATCAGTTCCACCAGTTAGCAAAATTTGTGATAGTTGCTGTTTGCAATCTGCACCAAAGTGTTCCAGGAACTGATGACTAGAAGCAGACAGTATCACTGACCTGTGGACATTAAACTCATTCAATCATTGCACAATGCAAAAATGGAAAATTTAGTCGATTCATTGACCTTAAAGCAATTAAAAAATGCTTTAATTTCAGACAAGTATCCACTGCCTATTATACAGGAACCATCAGTATCACTTCATGACTGAACATGTGAGAGCAATCTTCATCTCCTCGAGTAAAGAAAAGAAAATATCTTAAATCTTTTGTTGCTCATGAAGGCATGTTTTAGTACCATAGAATGTCCTATGGAGTATACAGTATTCAGCGCATTCTGGAAGATAATTTCTTCAGTCATCTCAGACATTGACAGGACGCTCAACATATTTGTCAGCATCATTGTCCATGGAAAGGACAAAGCAAAACACAATCAACTTTTCTGACTCGACTCAAACAACCAAGTTGAGACTCAATAAGACAAATGGGTCGGAGAATCCTCGGGGAGGGGGGGCGAATACCACCCCGCCGCCGGCTGCCGTATTCTCCAGCGCCGGTTTTTGGCAGGGGCAGGGTTCACACCACGCCAGTCAGGGCCGT
Source organism: Scyliorhinus canicula (assembly GCF_902713615.1). NCBI lineage: Eukaryota > Metazoa > Chordata > Chondrichthyes > Carcharhiniformes > Scyliorhinidae > Scyliorhinus > Scyliorhinus canicula. The sequence goes on from NC_052149.1 coordinate 62,343,874, forward strand.
CAGCAGCGCCCCCCCCCCCAGGCAATTCTCCGGGCCCTGATGGGTCGAGCGGCCGTCCGTTTTTGGCCAGTCCCGCCAGCGTAAATCACTCAACTCATATACCGGCGGGACCTGGCAGGTAGGTCGGCTGGTGCGGTCCTTGAGGGAGGGGGGGGTGTGCGGGGGGGATCCAACCCTGGCGGGGCCCCCACAGTGGCCTGGCCCGCGATTAGGGCCCACCGATCTATGGGCGGGCCTGTGCCGTGGGGGCACTCTTTCCCTCCGTGCCGGTTCCTGTAGAGTTCCGCCATGGCCGGCGCGGAGAAGAGAACCCCCCCCCCCCCCCGCGGATGCGCCAAAACTCGCGCAGTCCCTTCAGCACCGGTTGGAGCAGCGGCAACTCCTCCGGCATCCACCTAGCTCCCAGAAGTGCAGTGAATTCCGCAATTTCGGGGGCTGTTGGCTCCGGAGTGGTTCGCGCCAGTTTTTCCACCGGCGTGGGGACTTAGTCCCTGGAAAAGAGAATCCCGTTATGGTACAATAGGAAATGCAATTTGAACTGTATTCTCAGTACATTGAATGAAGCAAAGCTTATGCATTACACTCTCTCAAAAACCAAACACATATACTCTGTTAGAGAGTAGAATACATTAGCCTGCATCCATGATTGTGAAAATTGGCACATGAACCTCTCTGGTAGAAAGTACACTCTCTGCATCGACCACTACATTGTTAAATACGACAGGATCGGGTGTTCGACTTCCATGCTTCTACATATGGTCACATCATCTTCATTCTACAACTTCAAGGCTGGGTTTCTCAGGTTCAAACAATCAAGTTGATCACACAAAACCACAACCCTTAATGCGTAGATCTAAGCATCAGAGACCTTTGTATTGCAGACTATTTCTATGCTTAGAGTTAAGCTTGTCATTTTCCTCTTAGAAATAACTTGATGTACGTGTGTCTGTTGCTCAGAATTTTAATTTAAAATTAGATCTTTGTCTTACAAGGGGAACCATGTTCAATGATTCAAATTTACTGTGTCAAATGATGAGAGTCAGGTAACTGATCCATGCTCACTGTGCTTGAATGGTTAAGCCTGGATATGGACATAGCTAAATTAACCATCACCACAAAAGTTACCAGAAATTAGAGCCAGGGTAAGCATGGTGCAGATATGTTGGTGAATCTAGAGATTAACTTTTATAAATAAGGGCAGCACGGTGGCTCAGTGGGTTAGCCCTGCAGTCTCACGGCGCTGAGGTCCCAGGTTCGATCCCGGCTCTGGGTCACTGTCCGTGTGGAGTTTGCACATTCTCCCCGTGTTTGCGTGGGTTTCGCCCCCACAACCCAAAGATGTGCAAGGTAGGTGGATTGAACACGCTAAATTGCCCCTTAATTGGAAAAAATTAATTGGGTACTCTAAATTTAAAAAAAAAACTTTTATAAATAAACCTTTTGCACACTTCGCTGCATTGCACAAAGATAAAGGAAATATGCAATGCTCAGTAAGTCAAAAATGTAAACTACAAAAATAGAGAATTCACAATGGGACCACTTTACATCTCATAAATTTATAACGGGCGAGACCAGTGCACTCAGTGTGGTTCAAAGTTGTTTTTAAACTCTTCTCCCACGTAAGATTAACACTAGCCAAGTATGCTGATCCCTATCTTTCAAATTAAATTTTAAATGGTTCATAGGCTCGTGCCAAGGGGCTGTTTCCCAAATGCAGATCATAGATCACATTGTAGGCTTTTGTACACTAACCTGAATATCCAATTCCTGGCAACGCAGTGACAATTCCTCTCTCTGTAGCAGAGCCACATTGAGGTCTTCCAGGGTCTTTTTAAGCTGAAAACAAAACACATAAATTGTACACCTATTATACACTGGTTAACATTTTTAATCACTTGGAGATTTAATGTAAAATACATGTTTCTGCAATCTGATTTTTTTTTAATGATCTCAAGACTAGGGCCATAACCTATAATCCAGATTATAAATTAAAATCATATAGAATTCCTGCAGTGCAGAAGGAGACCTTTTGGCCCATCGAGTCTGCACCAACCCTCTTAAAGAGCACCCCACCTAGGCCCACTCCTCTGCTCTATCTCCGTAACCCCATAACCCCTCCTAACCTGCACATCTTTGGACTGTGGGAGGAAACCAGAGCACCCAAGGAAGCCCACGCAGATACAGGAAGAAAGTGCAAACTGCACACAAAGATTTAGCCAAGGCTGGAATTGAACCCGGGTCACTAGCGCTATGAGGCAGCAGTGCTAACCACTGTGCCACCGTTCCACCCTTGGGCACAATGCTACAAATATTGATTGTAGAGTTACTCAAATAGTTGTTTCATTTAAAAATTGTTGGGAGAATTCGCTGCTAACCTCCTCATTATTTGTCCCACTTCAATGTCTGTCTTCTCTGATCTACCAACAATAGTGGGACTGATGCTACAGTTGATCATCTCTGCAACCTTCTTCCTTCAATCTAAATTTTCCTTCATCCTTTGGAAATTCTCGCTTATCACCCTCCACACACATCTCCAGTAGGCTAATCCCAGAGTTGCGAACTGGAAAGCAGATGGGTGAAGTCCTGGCTTTTCATTCTGATGAATGTGGAAATCTCGGTTAATAGCCATCTCACAAACGTTAAATTGGACATGGAAGTCAGTGTTGCAGTCCTATTGGACAAAGAACTGCAGCTGAGAGATCTCTGGCTATGAGCAACAGACAGAGCACTGTATGCTCCCAGATTAATCTGGCTTCCAGACCTAGGCATGATTAGGCACATTAAGTATGGTGGCAAATAAATCTTTGAATTGTTGTATGTCATCCATAACCAGTCTTTTTCTCTCTTCGGCAGAGACCCCTGTGTGGCCCTGAATGACCTCAAAATAACATGTCAAGACAACTACTGTCTTCAGGCAGCACGGTGGCGCAGTGGTTCGATCTGGCTCTGGGTCACTGTCTGTGTGGAGTTTGCATATTCTCCCCGTGTTTGCATGGGTTTTGCCTCCACAACCCAAAGATGTGCAGGGTAGGTGGATTGGCCACGCCAAATTAGCCCTTAATTGGAAAAAATTAATTGGGTACTCTAAATTTGTAAAAAAAAACAAATACTGTCTTAAATTATATATATCATGCAAGTTCCCAAGAGCTCCAATAAGAAAGATTATCTCAAGTGGACCTCAGCTGTAAATTGTCTTTTATCTTTGCACAGTAAGTTTTTCCACTTTGATTACAGGTGCCAGAAGCCCCTCATTGGTCAGATCGGTACCACGACACCACAAGTAGGTGACAATCATGAGAGGAAGCAGCAGCAAGAAGGGCTTCAACCTCTGGCTCCGACACCAGTTAGAGGGATAAATTCAAAGATCACATAGCAGACACTATAATCCCCAGCCAGCATGACAGTGCCACAAATGGTGCTGGAACAAGTGGCAGCCGTCCATTGACAACAGCACACCACACAACCAAATGCAAAGGTGAGCTTACAATCAAGTCACACCCTCACAATAGTAAGAGCATTCTTCCATCCTAGAGAGCATTATGGTGAGCTGCATGAAAGAAGAGGTCAAAATGCTATAGAGACAAGGCCGGAGTTAATCCACCCCATAAAGAGTAGGATAAACCAACCACCATCCATCATTACATTGGGGAATCAACAAAGAGCAATTCAATGCCAAAGAATGGAAAAAGAGGATGAAAAGAAACAGGGACTGGATTCTCCGATAATGGGGCGAAGTGTTGACGGCATCATAAACGCCGGAGCTTTTTACAACTGCATCATCTGGCCCCTAGGAGCAGCGATCCTGCACCGGACATGGGGCCAGCACGGTACTGGAGCACTTCACGCACCTACAGCTGCCGATATGGGCGCAGCTCAGCCGGCATGGATCCGCGCATGCGCATGGGTTGCCTTCTCTGCGCCGGCCCCCGAGCAACATGGCGGAGCCTTACATTTTCGGAGATGGGAAGAGAAAGGAATTAGGACACTACAAGATTTATTTCTTGGGGGTTGTTTTGCAGGATTGAAGGAGCTGGGAGCGAAGTATGGGCTAGAGCAGGGGAAAATATTTAGATACATGCAGATTCGGGATTTTGCCAGAAAGGAGATACAAAGGTTCCCAGTAGAGCCGGATTCCACATTGCTGGACGAGGTGCTGATGACAGGGGGACTGGAGAAGGGGGTAGTATCGGCAGTCACGCAAACCACACTCATATGTTTTGGTCCTGTCCAAAGCTGGAGGATTACTGGGAAGAGGTGTTTAGGGTAATCTCTAAAGTGGTGCACGTGAAACTGGACCCGTGCGTTCGGGAAGCCATATTTTGGGTGTCAGATCAGCCGGGGTTGGAAACGGGTGCGGAGGCAGATGTGATTTGCGTGATTCGCGCCCCCCCCCCCCCCCCCCGGCGATTTTCCGACTCAGCGCAGGGTCGGAGAATCCCGCTCCAGATGTCTGAACAACCTCAGAATCAACAAAGTTTACCGACAGTGACAGAGCCTGCCACTCCTCCAACAGTGTTGAGAACAAGATATGGAAGGGTTATAAGGCTTCCTTTCCACAACCAAGTTCTCCTATTACGTGCTGGAGGTCAAGTAACTACTGCAAATTCCTCTTCTCCAACACAAACTTCACTTTCCTTCCCTGTATCCTCTTTCGTGACATTAAATACTAAAGGCAGAATGCTCATTCATTTGTGTCCAAACTTCTTGTAATCCACAGGGCTGCCTCTATCTCCTCTGGTTTCTCCCTCACCCCCGATTGCTCCATATATCTGCTCCATACACCTCCCCCTAATCATCAGCCACCTAACAGTGGATTGTTCCTTCCAAATATAAAATGCAACTCATTCAAGAACCACATCACTTGCTAACTTGATTCCTTCCATTCAAGTTTATACCAGCCTGCCTTCACTGCCTCTGTCATGATTGTCAATATTGGAAAATTGAACTTACAGACATCATCCCCACTTGCTTCAATTTCACTCACCTCTAAATTAAAGCACTCCTGACTTCTCTCTAATTACCACACTATCTCCACCATGTACTTTCTCTTCAAAATGTTGGAATATATTGGAGGAGAAATTCAACTCGCATCATTAACAGTTGAGAATTAGGGACAGTGGCCATTACTGAGCACGCAATGACATCGGCGAAAGACACAAGACAAACCAATGCTCTAGCCCCATTTGATTACGATTGACGAACTTTGCTTGACAGTGTTTGCTGACAGTTTTCCAATTGAAGGGGACACTGTCAGAATTTAAAGGCAGCCATCCTAAAGAATTGATTTGAGAAATCCCTCATTTTCAAATTCTTCCATGACCTCATGAAAAGTATTTCCAAAATCTGAACCTGTGCCAGCCCTCTTCAAATACTTTGTTCTTGAACCGCTGCCTTTTACCAACCAGATAAGGTACTCCCAAGACGTTCTCTTTGCTTGAGGAGTTTTGTAAGAATCTAAATTGTCCACTATAACTAAGGCTTTTAAGGAGACTTGTATGTTAAATGCCTTCTGCTCTGCTAACTACAATTCTACAATGCAATACCCAATCTGAATATTAAGTTTAAAATATTAAAAATAAACCCTAACATCTTAACAAAAAAGTGTAAAAATGTAAATTGTTCTCTGAGTCTTACTTGTATATATTGTGAATAAAGATTACGAATATGCCATATATTTTTATCAACGATATAATATCCGCGTTGCTTTAAAAGAAAAGCTGGAAGTCAGATTGGAATCAAGTTTATTCTGGATTTGAAATTCAAAGTATAAACAAACTTAAAACAAAGCTTAATCTAGATTTTTCTGTTACCTGTAGATCCAAGTCTCCAGAAGCTTCGGTGCCAAACGTTCCTGCCAGTTCTTTACTCATGAGCTACAATGTAAAATTAACCAATTAATATTTTATCTCCCTCTCTTCATTTTCCCAATCCTATTGCCTCCACCACCATGAGCCATTACCACATCTGGAATACCGACTGTAAAGACCGGTTGTATAAAAAGAGGCTTCCCAATGTTGCCAGAGAGATCAAAATGCATTTGTGACATGGGATTTGGCACAAGATTGCAGGGATATCTGAAGAAACTTGGAAGCAGCAAAATGTTTCACTTGTGGATGCGATCTGATTCTCTCGGGTGTAGTAGGTTGCGGTCCTGTGGGAGAAAACCCTCCTCCCATACCTCCGGAGGCAAGCTTCCAACTGGAGGCAGTTCCACTGGCACTTGCAATGTGCTGTAAAAATGCTAAATTTCAGCTTAAAATTCAATGGGGTTAATATCGGATCATTTCAGCAGACAGCACATCTACCCTGCCAAACTCTGCTGGTGACCACCCAAAAAGGAGCACCCGCCCATTTTATCTCCAATAAAGCAGAAACTGAAGGCAGTGTGCTACCTTTATGAAAATCTTATTAAAAATGTATAGGAACATAGGACTTAGAACATTTTCTTCTCACAGATATTGGAGTTACTCTGTTCATTTATTTTTGTACCTGCCCATCATCCAATTATGTGGAGATGCCGGCGTTGGACTGGGGTGAGCACAGTAAGAAGTCTTACAACACCAGGTTAAAGTCCAACAGGTTTGTTTCAAACACGAGCTTTCGGAGCACGGCTCCTTCTTCAGGTGAATGGAAAGGCTTGTTCCAGAAATGTTTATATAGACTTTAACCTGGTGTTGTAAGACTTCTTACTGTGATCATCCAATTAAAGAGCCTGAATCAATTGATCCCAAGATACTTTAAATTGAAGATGGATAAAATTCAGTTCCCGTTTTCGGATCACATGATTCATTGTTGATCTATTACTTTCCAGTTCATTGTATTGTAGAAGAGGCCTGAAAGTTTAAAATAACACTTGCTTTTGTGACTTTTCTTGATGCATGTCAATCTTAAAATTAGTCATCACCAGAGAGCTATGTTATTCTTACTGAATACCAATGCCAAGTCTCACATCCAACCTAATATTGGCACAAATGCATTCCAAATTTACCTTTTTAACATCTAGTGGTGTGATGCCAAACATAGTTGAAAGCGTTTTCTTGAATCTGAATTGTGTATGCTCTTCCATTATTATAATTACGAAGTTAAGTGCTCACCAAAACATTACTTTGAACATTACAGTATAAATATTTATAAATTAGTTTAAAAATAACATTTGCAGCACTGCATACAAAAACAGTCTTGCATTTTCATTATTATTCTCAGGGCATGGGCATTGCTGGCAAAGGCAGCATTTATTGGTCAGCCCTAGTTGCCCTGGCAACTGAGCAGCTCACCGAGTCACTTCAGATAGCAGTTAAAAGTCAACCAAGTTGGTGCGGGGAAGGAGTCAGATAGGGGTGATAGCAAGCAAGGGTTGCAGCCTCCATTCTGAAAGGGCACCAATGAAACACTTGGGTTTTGCCATTCTACCGTTGTCCTCCTTAGCTGTGAAAATCTACTGTATTCAACAGAATATTGCCTGGACTGGAGCTGAGACACACTTAGATTTGCGGTTTCTTACTTCTTGAATGGCAGTCATAACATTATGCTGCACAGACTCTTCCAGCGTCATGATATTCTGAATGTGCTCTGCAACACAGAAATTAAAGTTACTAAAGTCAAAGGCTTACAAATGTTTTAATTTTTCATCAGCATCAGCCACTCGGAATATTTTGTAGCAATCCAACTCTGTCATGAACATACATTAAGCAATACAAAGGTCCTTCAATGGCTTAGTAAATGCTGTAAAGATCAGGTAAGATCCCAGCTTCAATTGTCAGTCTGTGATGAGTTAATGGTTGCCAGCTGCTGTAACAGTAGGACTGCTACTTCACTAAACTCTCCCGGACTAAGGAACATAGGAATTGTGGAAGGCCATTTGGCCCTTCAAGCCTTCTCCACCATTAAATAACTTCATGGCTGATCTGGTTGTGGTCTCAGCTCCATTGTCCTCTCTGCCACCCAAAGCCCTCGACTCCCTTGCCTATCAAAAGTCTGTCTAACGGGGCGAGTGGCAAGGGATTGGCTGCGGGAGGGATGGGAAGGGTTGTCACAGGGGAAAGGACTCCAATAATCCCTGTAGGAAATGTCCATGTCCTTGTGGATTTTGCAAACAAGGACTGAATAGAGCTCATTTGTGATACTGCCATCCTAAGTCTGCCAAAGCTATCTAAATGTTATAACCTGCACAAGACTTACACAGATGGGCCGATGAGCTTCCCTCTGAGCCTCATGGAATATGAGCTTCCCCAATGAGATGTGGGGCCCTATTAATAGAGTAATGGACACTAACATAAAAGCCAGTAAAGATAAGACCGAGCGAGAGTAGTTCAGGCTAGGACCTGAATGTTTTGTGTGTATAATTTGCTTCACCAATAAATAGCTTTCCCCATATTCTTAAACGGATTCCTCAGCAACCACTATAATGGCGATGAGGGTAAAGTGAAGCTACAATTAGTGCTGCTAGCTATCGAAAGCATGGCCATCTCCTCTCGTTCTACTAGATTAAGGTTTGCACCTTTTCCAAAATCCACTCTTTGGCAGACTTGATGAGTTTGACTCAAGCGTGGAAGATTGAACGCAATATGCAGAGCATATGTTCTATTTCTTTAAGGCTAACATTATAGACGGGAATGAGCGACAGACAGTGATACCTCTGATTGCATGTGGGGTCCCCACCTTCAGCGTAAGAAAAGGCTTGACGTATCCCACAACACTGGACTCCAAGCCATGCGCTGATCGCATTGGTAGCAAACCACTATGACCCCAAGCCGTTGGTTATAGTACAAAGTTACTGTTTCAATACGGCAGAGAGGACCTCATGGGAGTCTATAACTGAGTTCCTGACACGTTTATGGAAACTTGCTGAATTTTGGAACTGTGGCCCATCCTTTCCAGAGATGCTGCGGGACCACCTGTTTTGTGGGGTGAACAAAATGGTGACACATAGGAAGTTACTGGCCCAGCCATTATTGAACCTTAAAAAAAAGCTGTGGAAATCTCACTTTCAAGGGAGTGCGAAAAAGGGATGGAGATGAACAGCGTGGGATGCACCAACGTGCGGTGCTCCCCAGGACGGGAAACCCCAGTATCCTGCCTTCAGCTAAACCGAAGCCAAGTCCATTGGACTGGGACAGTGACAGTCAGGAGGATGCATCCCATGAATCGGTAGTGCACAGCCCCAGTCAATGAGGAGCGTCCGGAGAAACTTCAGCGAGTGAAAACCACAGCTCAGCCAGCAGGTTTGCCACCTTATCCGAGGCAGATGCCAACCCAGAGCCCCGATATTTAATTTGGACCAACCCAACAACAAACAATGCTTGCAATTGTATTGCAACACCCAGAGTTTCTCCCATTTCAGATCACAATTCAAATGAACGGTCATGCCCTGGAGATGGGTTGGACACAGGAGCCACAGTCTCGATTGTCAGGAAACAACATTTGTGAGAATTAGTACAGGGGTACAATGATTGAGCTGGCGGGATACAGAAATGAGAATGGCGACCTACACAGGGAAGCACCCGCCGGAGCGGAGATAACGATGTCCCTGGTAACCTATGGGCAGCAATCTGTTAGGCTGCCATTGGTCGTCGTAAAAGATCCCGGTCTGAGCTTACTAGGCTATGACTGTGCAACACTGCCGCCTGGATTGGCAGCGGATCTTTCAAAAGGGATCTGGAGGCCTCTGCGAGGTGTTGGGAAAGTGCCCCCAAACATTTGGAGTATCATTAGCTTGCACCATCTTTCAACGCATCATGGAAAACATTGAGGGGGCTGCTCGCTGTGGTGGTCTACGTGGACAAAGTCTTGGTCATGGGAGCCACGGAACAAGGGCATTTGAGCAACCTAGACAAGGTCCTCCACTGCTTTTTGGAGACGGCCATCCGTCTCAAAAGAGAAAAGTGTATCTTCCATGCCAGGGAGGTCATCTACTTAGGGTACCGTGTAGACCGGAATGGTCTGCTGTGTGCTGCATAGATCGGGATTGTCTGCGCGCAGTAAAAGAGAGGCTTTGAGTGATTCGCCAGGCCTTCACTCCGGATAACATGACGGGGCTGTGCTCCTTTTTGAGGCTTATGAATTATTATGGGAAACACGTGGCCATGTTTGCTCCCCTACACACCTAGCTGAAAAAGCACCAGGAGTGGGTGTGGAGAGCACCTCAGGAGGAAGCATTTGCTTGGGTACAAAGGCAATTGACGTCATCCGGCCTGTTGACGCACTACGATCTCGCTAAACTGCTTGCTGTGATGCAAGACATCTCATCGTACGGCATTGGCGCCATGTTGTCACATCGCATAGACAACGGTAAGAAACAACCGAGCGAATTCAGCTTCCGGCGGGGGAAGGAAGCGGTTGCAGGTGCAGGAGCTCCTGGGGGGGGGAACAAAGTTGCGTCCCGCTCCTTGCCGAGAACTTGCATCCAAGCGCGCAAATTCGTCCGTTTGGGCCGCCCCCCCGCAACAAGAGAGTGGGGATGAAGAAGAACCCAAAAGCACATTAAAGTTGGAGATATGGGGCGGGATTCTCCCCTACCCGGCGGGGCAGGGGTCCCGGCGTAGCGAGTGGCGCCAACCACTCTAGCGTCGGGCCTCCCCAAAGGTGCGGGGGGCTAGGCCTGAGCCGGAGTGGTTGGCGCCACGCCGACTGGCGCCAACAGCCTTTCACACGCGCCGCCCGGCGTCAGGGCTGGCCGAAAGGCCTTCGCCGGTTCACACATGCGCCCGTGCGTCAGCAGCCGCTGACGTCACCACCGGCGCATGCGCGGTAGGGGGGTCTCTTCCGCCTCCGCCATGGTGGAGGCCGTGGCGGCGGCGGAAGAAAAAGAGTGCCCCCACGGCACTGGCCCACCTGCCGATCGGTGGGGCCCCAATCGCGGGCCAGGCCACTGTGGGGCCACCCCCCGGGGTCCGATCGCCCCGCGCCCCCCCCCCCCCCCCAGGACCTCGGGGGCCCACTCCCACCGCCAATCCTGCTGCCACCAGCAGTGGTTGAAACCACGTCGGCGGGAGAGGACTGTCAGCGGCGGGACTTCGGCCCATCATGGACCAGAGAATCGCGCGGGGGGCACGCGATCGGCGCGGCGTGATTCCCGCTTCCGCCGATTCCAGGGTGGCAGAGAATTCCCGCCACGGCGGGGGTGGGATTTACGCCGGCCCCGGGCGATTCTCCAACCCTGCAGGTTGTTGGAGAATTACGCCCCTGGTGTTTGGGAGCGGAGCGATCAGCCCCGTCCCCCAACGCACGGCAGGAGAACGCGGGGTAGGATGAGAGGCTGCCCGGACCAAAGTGGGGACCGAGCGGGGACCAAGCCAGCAGAAAAATGTGACGACCCCCCCTCCCTGGCGCCGACCACCACAAGGCAAGCGGCGGAACAGAGGGACTCCCGGCCCGACCAGAAGCCTCGCTCTCTCTCTCTCGGCCCTGGGTGAGTGAGGGGGAGAAAAAAAGAACTTCCCCTTTTTCAAAAAAAAACTTTGTGAAGAAAACTTTTAAAGAGAAAGAATTTTTTCACTTTTTTAAAAAATTAATTTTTCTTGAAGAGTTTTTTTTTAAAGTGTTAAATGAGAGAAGGGAGGGGGATAGAAAAGGGGGTAAAGAAAAAGGGGGAAAAAAAAAAAAAAGAAAGGGGGAATAAAAAGGGATGGAAAAAAATGCCAGAAGGGAGCCAAAGCAGAGAGAGAAGGTGCACCAAAAGCAGACGGGGCAATGTGCGAGCCCGTTGAGACGAGCTAACCGGCGCACAAAGCGGCGGAACGGAAGGTTCGCTGCAACAAAGAGAACTGGGCAGACAGGAGCATTTCCCCCCTGGGCCATGGGGGAACTGGAACTGGAAGGCAGCCTTTACCGAGGCGCTGAGGGAACATCAGCAGGAAAACAAGGCAGAGGCCAGAGCAGACATGGAGGCCACAGTGCAGGCAATAATGGCCAAGGCCCTGGCGGAGGTGCAGCATGCCCTGGGCAGAACAGAGGAGAAACTAGAAGCCCAAGGAGAGAAACTGGAAGCCCAAGAGGCGACCATTAAGGAGCTGGAAAAAGCCGCGACTGAAATGAGCGACCGGATCACAGCCCTGGAGAAGGAGGCGGCGAGGCCCCCCCCCCCCCCCCACCCCCGCCACGCCGAGTGCACCCTGAACAAGAAGCAAACCACTACCCAAGGGACCACTTCATGAAATGAAACGAAAATCGCTTATTGTCACGAGTAGGCTTCAAATGAAGTTACTGTGAAAAGCCCCTAGTCGCCACATTCTGGCGCCTGTTCGGGGAGGCTAGTACGGGAATTGAACTGTGCTGCTGGCCTGCCTTGGTCTGCTTTAAAAGCCAGCTCTTTAGCTCTGTGCTAAACCAGCCCCTGGCCATAGGGTCAACTCCGCCTCCACGTGCGCAAGGCTCAGCCTGACGCAGCTAAAAGTGGTACATAGAGCCCACTTAACAAGAACCCGTATGAGTAGGTTCTTCCCGGAGGTGGAGGATAGATGTGGACGGTGCCAAGGAGGCCCGGCAAACCACGCCCACATGTTCTGGTCTTGCCCCAGACTTGCGGGGTATTGGACAACCTTCTTCGAGGCAATGTCCAAGGAGGTGGGGGTGAGGTTGGAGCCATGCCCGAAAGGGGGGGGGGGGAGTGAAGAGACATGGAACAATAGAGGAGAACCAGAGAGGTGGGGGTGAGGCAGGGAATGATAGCCAGAAGGAGGGTACGGGAAACAATAACAAACCTGGCATCTACAGGAACAGACCCCCTGCCTGGCCGGAGAATCGCCGGGGGGCGGGGGGGGGGGGGGGGGGGGGGGGGGGGGTGAATCCCACCCCTGCCGAATTCTTCGGCGCCGGGCTTTTGGCGGGGGCGGGAATCGCACCGCGGCGGTCGGTGGCCCTTGGCAAACGGCACCCCCGACGATTCTCCGGCCCACGATGGGCCGAGTGGCCGCCCGTTTTTTGCCGGTCCCGCAGGCGTAAATTAGAGTAGGTCCTTACCGGCGGGACCTGACGGCGCGGGCGGCCTCCAGGGTCCTCAGTGGGGCACGGGGAGTTGCCCCCACAGTGGCCTGGCCCGCGATTCTATTTCTCTATTCCTCCACGTCAGCTGGTGCGGTCCTCCACCATGGCCGTCGCGAGGTGACCCCCCCCCCCCCCCCCCCCCCCGTGCATGCGCCGGGATGATGCCAGCATACGCTGGCGCTCCCAAGCGATGCACCAACTTGCGCGGCTGACGGAGGCCCTTCGGCGCCGATTGGCATGGCGCCAAGCCCCTTCCCAGCTGGCCAGCGCGGCGCAAACCACTCCGCCACCGGCCTAGCCCCTGAAGGTGCAGAGTATTCCACTCCTTTGGGGCGGTCCGGCACCGGAGTGGTTCACACACCCCCCGCCCCACCGGGTAGGGGAAAATCCCGCCCATGAAGTGCTTTGAGTGGTTGGTCATGAGACACAGCAACTCCATTCTCCCAGAATACCTTGACCACTGTAATTCACACACCATCACAACTGGTCCACAGCAGTAGCTACTCTCCCTGGCCCTACACCCATTCCTGCATTCCTGGAGCATCTCGACAACAAGGATTCCTACATCAAACTCCTATTCATTGACTCAAGTCTCAAGTGGGCACATGGGGGTCCCGCCCTACGCAGGTCAACAGAGGTCTCAGGGTGTCCCCGGAAGGGCTTTTCCATGGCAGGGGTGCATGTGTGAGGCCAGAATCAGGAGCAGTGAGTGTGCACAAGGTGGGGAGCAGCTTGTGTGCGTATGTGTGATTGTGACCTTATTTCCAGTGTTAGGTTTCTCACTCACTCTCACCAACACATAATCACACACCCACTCACAAATGGTGAGGGCATGTGAGCCAGCATCCCGAAACAGTAAGTGAGCCGGACGCAGACACACATGCCTACCTACAGCCCCACCCCCCACCTGGTCATTGTTATTAATTAATCGGTTTTAACTTCTCAAATGAATGCTCTGACATTGCTTCACATTTTTTACATTTCTTCAGAAATGATTTCCTTTCTTAACGCTTCAGCTTTTTTGCAATTCAGTTTCCTGTTGTGCTGTGTTATCCTCTTGAAATATCCTCATCGGCGGCACCTCCCCCCGCTACCCCCACCCCCGAGCGAAACGTTTGGACAAGTCTGACAAAGGACAAACAGCAGAGAAACAGACCATTCAGTCCATGTTCAATTCAAGCATCCTCCAATCTTTCTTCATCTAAACCCTTCATCGTAACCCTTCTCCCTGAAATGCTTGTCCCTCTACCTCTTAAATACTTGCTTCCTCCACAACTCACTGGTAGCGAATTCCTTATTCTCATCACCGAATAGGTAAAGACATTTCTCCTGAAAAGCTGTCGGGAGAAGATGTACATTCAGCATTGTTTCAGAAATGTAATACTCTCCATTCTTATGCTCCCATTTCAGGATTATTAAATCATGAGGCATTGAGAGAGGTTATGTACATACCCTGCTTCTTCTCACAGTTTACTGCACACCCAAGAATCAGTTGGAGCAATCTACCCAGTTCCACGATATCCACATGCTCCACAATCAGATTCAAATCTGGGTGGAACGAGTCTGCAATTTGTTGGCCCAGTACCTGTAAAAAGTTATCAATTACTAACAGTAGATGGATTCTTAGACCTCCTGAAGTGATTTGTACGGGTGGCAATTAGTTATATATTCGGCACCATCATCTGAATAACAGATTTACCTCTACTGGTTAGTGATTGTAAACATATCACCCAATCTAGAACAAAGTCACCCAAATCACAAAACCCAGATTTAATCTCAGTACTAAATTAGATGATTTCAGGTAGTGTTGTAGTGGAATTCTAAAAATAGGCTTAATAAGTTTAAGCCAATAATGATTGATTGGTAACAACTAGATTTGTTTTTTTAATTCATTTGCAGGATGTGGGTGTGACTGTCAAGGCCAACATGCATTTCCAAGCCCTAATTACCCTTGAGAAGTTGGCAGTGAGCAATCCTCCGGAGTACAGCTGAATCACTTGGGAGGCTATTTCAGTGCTAGGGTACTGAAGAGTCAATCGCATTGCTGTGGGCCGAGAGTTACATGGAGGCCAGACTGGGGAAGGAAACCAGGGGCAAAATTATCAGGCCTTCCCTTGGGAAGTGGGAGGCGGCCTGCTGTTGGCCAGTGGCAGGAGCTTGTGGTCCCAGTGCCGTCAATGGGATTTTCCATTGAATTCACCCCACGTGTCGGGAAACCTGTAGCAGGGTTGCACCGTCCGCGGGACCTGACGAGCCTGCCAGCGTGAACAGCTGGGCGATCTCACCCCAGATATCCTTTCCTTCCTTCGTGGATATTGGTGAACCTGACAGATTTTTCATGACAATCTGGTAGTTTCACAGTCACCATTACAAATAGTAGCATTTATTCCAGACTATTTTAATTAACTGAATTTAAATCCCCCAGCTTCTGTATCCAGATCATTAATTCAAGCTTGAGAATTTCTAGTCCAGAAGCATAGCCACTGTGATATTGTGCCCCCTCATTTGTATGCCGGCATTTGGAGGACGGGATCAGGCTCATTTGCAATGCTTCTCACAGTTGGATAAACTGTGACACTCACTATTTAGTACATGGAAAATGGTGTCCTTGACAAGATATCATCGCCACACAACTCTTAATGCATTCAGTGGAGAGTGGAGGAAAAATAATATTGATTGCAAAAAGGTAGAAATGGCCAATGGGAGACCAGCAGAACAAGGTGTTCATTCTGGCTCCAATGTTCACTTTTTAATGAATAGAAGCCCTGCTTGCAGGCCAGTTTTATAATTTTTAGGAGGATCACATAACCCAATCTTCCAGTGGTGTGGCTAATTCTCTTAATTTATTTCGGAGGGCAAAAGCCAGGATGGGCAGTGGCTGATTGGGCATGGGCAGGGGATAAGGGTTTCAGTGGCAATGGCAGTGAGATTGGTTTGGAGGTGGAAAATATGAAACAGGGAGTAAGCAGCCTTGATGATGAATAAATACAGGATTTGTAAGTCATCTCTGGTTTAACCAGTTAAGGTTTCGGGAGTACAGTATGCATGTGCAAAACGTATTCTACCATTAAGTTCACCAGGAAAGACAAAACTGGTTAGAAAATTAAAGGCTTTATACTCAAAAGGCCCTAAATTATATGCATGTAATTATCCTGCAAATTTGCTCAACTGAGCACCAAGTTGTCTGCTATATTAACTTTGAGCCTTACCTCATGATAATAATCAAGAACCATCGGGAGAATCTTCTTCAAGTTACTCATCTGTGCCACGTAAGGTAAACAAAAACTTGGTAGTTCAGTACACACAACCAATAAATAAATCTCTAAAATCTACCATCAAGAAATGGCAAGCGAGACATTTTATAGTCACAGGTCGGGACGGAGTAAATCTGTACCACAACCATCAGTTCAATTAACTACAGAAATGTGAGACTAATATATAGCTCCTTATATTATATACTTTCTTTTAAAATAAATTTAGAATACCCAATTATTTTTCTCCAATTAAGGGGCAATTTAATAATAATAATCTTTATTGTCACAAGTAGGCTTACATTAACACGGCATTGAAGTTACCGTGAAAAGCCCCTAGTCGCCAAATTCCGCGCCTGTTCGGGTACACAGAGGAGGAATTCAGAATGTTCAATTCACCTAACAGCATGTCTTTCGCGACATGTGGGAGGAAACCGGAGCACCCGGAGGAAACCCACGCAGACACGGGGAGAACATGCAGACTCCACACAGACAGTGACCCAAGCCGGGAATTGAACCTGGGATCCTGGAGCTGTGAAGCAACAGTGCTAACCACTGTGCTACCATGCTGCCCATAGTGTGGCCAATCCACCTACCCTGCACATCTTTGGGCTGTGGGGGCGAAACCCTTGCAGACACGGGGAGAATATGCAAACTCCACACCGACAGTGACCCTATATTATTTACTTACGGCAGTCATTTAATTTGAATTGTATTCGAACATGCAAAGGTACTAATTCTTTCTCACATATCAAAGCTACCAAATATTAGTTCTTTTAAACCATTCACTGCTCGACATTGTCTGTTAACTTTAAGAAATGAAAAGTGCAACAGAACCTTCTAATAATGTTTCAATGTTGGGGAAATAATCCTAGAATTCGTGGCAATTTGAATCAGGCCAATCACAAAATTACATTTAATATTTTCACTTTTAAATTCATAGGAAGCAGATATACAGAGGAGAACTAACATTTTAAAATTAAGTGTAATAAACCTAAAAACACTTGAAATGCATATGTATATGACCAAGTTTCTGATGATGGAAATATCAGTTTCATTATCTTCACTACTGTACCTTCAATCTCGAATTTCCACCCACATCATCCTTAATGCGACTCAACCACAATTCATTAAACCAAGATGGATCTCTACAAGGATTGCAGAAAAAAAAAGAAGTTTTTCACAAAAAAGAACCGGAACCATTTTGTTGTTAATTTGGAGAGACTGAACTTTTCCCCAGACACCAGTTTCAATTGTCCCTCAGCTTTTATAATCAAGCAATCAACAGATACTGTGCAGGGCAACCCTATGGCATATAGTGCTGCATTAACATTGTACTATGTGGAACAAACTGAGGACAGATTTAGCAACCAAGAACTGGCTATTCACGAGGAGCTGCGAGTCCTCAGCCGCAGTGCAATTGTATCGCAGCACAATCTGCAATCTACATGCAGCCTAAACAGTAGTCCTTAAAGGAACCAGGAAATCACCACCAAAAAGGTAAGTGGCATATCAAAAGTGCCAACCACTGCTAACAACCACATGCCCGTCTTTGGATTGCTGCTTTTTCTCTGAGCACACTGCTCCCAATACTCACCCTCCCCAAGTTGCCTTAAGTCTTTGGCTGGTTTATTCCCTCTTACAAGCAATTTATATCAATGACTTAGATGAGGGGAGTGAAGGCATGGTCGCAGATGGCAAAGATGGGTAGGAACGTATGTTGTTAAGAGGCCATAAGGAGGTTGCAGACAGATATAGATAGGCTGTGTGAGTGAACAAAAACCTGGTAGTTGGAAGAATAATTGTGGGAAAATGTGAAGTTGTTCAACTTGGCTGGCAGAATAGAAAAGCAGAGGATTCGTTAAATAGAGAATGACTGGAAAATTCCAAGGTGCAGAGGGATCTAGGTGTGCTAAAAGTCACTAAAAAGTAAGTATGCAGATACAGCAAGTAATTAAGAAGGTTAATGGAATGCTATCCTTTATTAAGAGACAAATTGAATGTAAAAGAAAGGATGTTGTGCTTCAATTTTACAGGACATTGGATTATTGTGTGTAGTGTTGGTTTCCTTATGTAAGGAAGGATGCACATATGTGGCAGACGGTTCAGAGGACATTTATCAAATTGATACGTGGAATTAGCGGGTTATTTTATAAGGAAAGGTTGGACGGACTGGGCTTGTTTCTACTGGAGTTTAGAAAAGGAAGGGGTGACTTGATTGAAGTAAATACGATCCTGAAGGGTCTCAACAAAGTGGACATGGAAAGGATGTTTCCTTTTGTCGATGAGTCCAGAACCGGAGACACTGTTTTAAAATTAGGGGTCTGCCTTTTCGGATAGAGATGAGGTTAAATATTTTCTCTCAGATGGTTGTGTGACTTTCGAACTCTCTGCCTCACAAATGATGGAGGCAGGGGCATTGAATATTTTTAAGGCGGAGGTAGATTGATTCCCTTGTCTAACAAGAACCTACGGTTATCGGGGGTAGAAGACAACATGGAATTTAAAACACAAACAGATCAGACATGATCTTATTGAATGGCCTACTTCTGCTCCTATTTTGTATGTTTATATATGTTCGTACGCCTCTGGGGCACGATTGTCACTCACACAGCTCGCTGGTACTACCCTGATGAGCCAGTGGACCTTTCCTGTGGTCCTTCTGTTGACCTCACTAGGTACTTGCATGACACTAGGATCACCCTCTGTTTGGGTTGTAATCCAATTTTCAACCCAAGCTAATTGGGAAATGTAAAAATTAAAAGACTTACATTTGGTTAAGCACCTGTGCCATTGCAGCTCCACTGATCAAATCCTGAACATTTGCACATTTTGAGGACACATTGAATGTCTGCAGCTATGAAAGAAACATTAACATTACACAATGTAAACTAGAAAATTTGGAGCATAAATTATACCAATACAGCCAAATAGCTGCATAGGCTTATTACAGAGTTGACCAATGCAAAACAGTGTACAACTTAAATTTAAATTTGGGGTTCACATGATGTGAGCATGGGCACGGCTGCGTTTTCGTGAGCTCTGACTTTGCTCATCTTTTAGCAAGTTTTTCTATCCATTTGCACATTCCTTTTAGGTCTTTTCTTGGCATACGCAAAATATGTCCTGAGATTTGTTGGTCAATATTTCTGCATTATTGAGTCAAGACAAGATGCTTAAATCCTCTTTGATTCAGGGGCAGCACGGTAGTACAGTGGTTAGCACTGCTGCCTCATGGTGCCGAGGGTCCGGGTTTGATCCCGGGTCACTGTCCATGTGGAGTTTGCACATTCTCCCAATGTCAGCGTGGGTCTCAGCCCAAAACCCAAAACAACGTGCAGGGTAGGTGGATTGGCCACGCTAAATTGACCCTTAATTGGAAAAAAAGAATAAAGGGTACTCTAATTTATTTTTTAAAATCCTTTGATTCATGGTGGTTGGAAGGAATTGGGGCAGGGCTTTTTCAGTAATGGAGCAGCTGCTTTTGGGAGGATTCCCCCCGCCCTGATGGTGCAGTGTGTTCTGACAGATAACGGCTGCGAGCAATAATGTTGACCTGTCCGAATGCGAGTGCTCACTGTCTTTGATCCTATTTAATCCTTGATTTCTGCTTTTTTTGTGTGACAATGGAGAAGTCTTTATCCTGATAACTTCCTCGCATCCCAGTTGTCATCTGGAATTGGCTCTCCCGCATCTCAGTTGTCATCTGGAATTGGCTTTCTGCTAATTATGTTGTTGTCTGTTGATCTTGTTAACTTATTTACTTGCAGGAAAGTGAATTATTTGGTGTGATATCCTGCACCGTTGGTTATCCAGATTTAATAAATTTATATCATGTTAAATTCATGATTTGGGCAGCATCTTTATCCTAATGTATCCGATGAAGGGGGGGGGGGGGTGAAAGACAAGCAGAGCTGCGGGAGGAGGAGTGGAGGGTTGGTAGGATTAGTTCCGTCCACACTATATTCGAGCAAGGTTTCCCCCAGTGTGAGCTAATCGATCTTTGGCTGTGCCTTTTTCTTCTTCAGGCCCAGTAGGGATGTGTATTATCCTGTTGAGGACTGGAATAAGTTGGACTCCCCTTCAGTAGTTTCTTCTGATAGGAGTTTCGAGCTTTGACTGTTCTAACTGCTGTCAGTGCTCATGAGTGAGGTCAGTCAGAAATGTTGGCATCTTAGGAGGTGGTATGTGAGTCCAAGAGGTTAGTTATGCTAGTTCTTGAACTTCTTCACTCTTTTTCTGCTTTTGGGTGCGTTGCTTCTACTTCTCTCTTAGTATTGGTGCCTGGGAGGGTTGGCTGTGGTGGTGTTGGATGGTGGTCCTTGGTGTCATGGGCTCTCAAAAACGGGCCTATTTTGGCTTTTGGGTGAACTAATCCTTTCTTCTTTTGAATGGTCCTAGTTGTAGGGGGAGTCCTGCAACTCCAGGAGTGGGGTGTGGGGAGAGCACATGCTCTCCCTCCCTCCCAGGATGCTGTCCAGCCTGTAGCTTGCTCTGACTGCCCTCCCATCCTGAAGTGAGGGTTCTCCCCTGTCTTACGATTGGGTTAATAATCCTTTTTGGTCCCGCGACATCCTGTTGGCCTCTTGTGGGTGGTACTGGTGCTGGTGGTCCACTGATCTGTTTTGTTCTTTGATCTGGGACTGTGAGGTGGGATGATAGAAGTTCAGATTCTTGCTCTTGTTCTTTCTCTTATACTCCTTTCATGGAAGACCCTAAGCTGAGTATTAAGGTTTGATTCTCCCGGCCATCTCTTTGTCTTGCTTTTTGTCATGTTGCTCTCTAAAAAGGTATTGGATAGCTGCCTATTCCGGTCTGGATCTACAGAAGAGTTTAAGTTGCGCTCTAGTTGTTAGCGATTTCCCCTTAGCACTGGGCTTCTTAGGTATTGGTTTCTTCTTCTATCATTTTGTTTCATATTTATGGGGGAGATGTAGGTCTATAATGTTGCCTGTATCCTGTTTGGATGCAGACAGGACATTTATCCATGGAAGAAACATGGTGGGGGATTTTGTCCCTGAATCATCCAGTCTTATTTGTTCCCAATTATGTAATGACTATTGTTTTGTGCTGTACCATTTGTTTGATCCAATTTTTTTGTTAAAATTGAGAATCCCAATAAATGGACATTAAAAAAACACAATGCTATTGTAATATTTTTTTATCAGAAAGATGTAACAAATTCTCAGAAGATTGTCTTTTGCTTCACATTGCATGGTTATTTGTTTTACAACAAAGCTTCTACTGTATTATTGTTCTTTCTGACTTGAGATTTTATCATGTTGGTTGCTAAGATACCACCAGCTATTGGTGTGAAATACCTGTGGAACAAATCCGACTCGTGTTACAGATACCTAGGAGGGGATTAGACAGCTGTTACCGGAGCTCCAATATTTATTACATTTATTGCCGAAACCACCTGAGATTTTCTTCTTTAAAAGTCATCAAAAAAGTCAACCTTTCCAGAAATGCTCAGACATTTATCAGAAATTTTAAAAATGATGTTGGTAAACATACTTTGCACACATCACACCTCACAGTAAAAAGTCTTCTTGTTAAAAATATTAACTGAAATAATACTAATAAACCACATAAAAATGGCATGAGTTAAATACACCTCAAGGTTTTGCTTCATTCTTGTCTAATTTTCCTCAATCATCAACACTGGTAATGGCACCTCAGCCATCAACACGTGTCTAATGTTAAAGTGCTGGAAACATTAGATCTATTGTACTGATGAGTCTTTTCCAACAATTCAAATCGAATTAATCATGCTAAAATTTCTTGCCCACTTTTTGGGGCTATTTCTCCTTTTTTTTTAAATCTGGTGTGGGTGTCCGTGGCCTGTCTCTAAATGGTGAGGTTGGAGTGCCCTGGAAATTGAAACTTGAGCCTCATTATAATGAAACCGATGAGGTGCAACAACCAGCTGACAAAGAGAGGAAAGAAAAGACAAACTTTCATTTGTATAACGCTTTCCACAACCTCGGCAGGTCCTAAAGAACTCCTCAGCAAGTGAAGTCACTGTTACCACGTAGGAAATGTACAGCAAACTCCCTCAAACAGTGATGTGATAATGACCAGTTAATCTGTCTTTTTAAGTGAAATAAAAATAGAAGCTGCTGGAATGGCTTCTGGCAGGAACAGTCAAGAGAGATAACCAGAGCTCCGTCTTTCATTCAGGACTGCTGAGTATTCCCAATGTTTCCTGTTGTCATTTCCAGCATCTGCAGTATTTTGATTTTATTTTACAGTGATGGTGATTGCAGGTATTGGCCAAGACATGTTAGATAATCCACTGCACTTCAAAATAGTGCCAATGGATTCTTTCCTGTCCACCCAAGAGTGCAATCAAGGCCTCAAGAAACTTTAATTTAAAAAAAAATTTAGAGTACCCAATTCATTTTCTTTCCAATGAACGGGGCAATTTAGCAGGGCCAATCCACCTGTAGAAGTGGATTTCATTTGGAACTTCACTGATAGGGTTAATATAACAGTTCTGAAAAGCTCTGTGAAAGAGATGTCAACAGGTCATGGGATGGAAAAAGGGGAGTGTGGCTTTAGTACTATTTAATGTTCTGACCGGCATCTGTGAAAGCAGAGATATCAGAAGGTCATGGGATGGAAAAAGGGGAGTGTGGCTTTAGTACTATTTAATGTTCTGACCCCCATCTGTGAAAGCAGAGAGGTCAAAAAGTCAAAGAATGGAATGAATGGGAAGCGTTACTTTATTGCGGAGATAGCGCAATTAAGCTCGTTTGACCAGTTGAAACAAATAAACATTGAGATGTAAAAGGAATGGGCTTTGGAGTGAGTTAAGCCAGATGGCCATGGGATACAAAAACCTTTGTAATAATATTAATAGTGACTTGTGCTAATGATTATGTCAAAAATAACCTCCCGACCTCGAAGAATAATTCCATATATGTACATGTTCTGGATCCTTGCCAAATCATAGGTGTATCTAGGAATTTAAGGGGACCACCCCTAAGCTGTAAAATGTATAAAAATACAGTCCTTATTCTGGGATTTTGGCACTTCTCGAAGGTAGTTACCCGACTGCTTAGAGATTTGTCCCGGCCGTGAATAAACGAATATTCGTTACTGACGTGTTCGAGGGTTTTACTTTTGGAGACGATCAGATACGTGAAAGCGCAATTCACATTTGGTGGCCCGTACGGGGATCTCCAGAGGGGTCTGCGCAACTAACCGGCGTAATCGACTGAGCTCGTTCAAAGTAGAGGACGAATTTGGCCCCCAACGTGAGTAAAAATTTCTTTTCCACCTTGGTATTCGCCTACTACCAGTTTGATCGTTGCTCAGCCTTGCCGTTGGTTTGTCGAGAAGCCTCTGCGAGATCCAGGTCAGTCCAGCGAACCCGTTTTAAAGAGGGTAAGTGAGTGAACCCTGCGGTTATCGTCTCTAGGGACAGCCTGGGACTGACGCCGTGATTCCAGGCAGTGTTCGCTGGAGTTACGGGCGGGGTTGTCAGGACTGCTAGGGGCAGCCTGGGACTGCCGCCGTGATTCCAGGCAGCGTTCGCTGGAGTTACGGGCGGGGTTGCCAGGACTGCTAGGGGCAGCCTGAGACTGCCGCCGTGATTCCAGGCAGCGTTCTCTGGAGTTACGGGCGGGGTTGTCAGGACTGCTAGGGGCAGCCTGAGACTGCCGCCGTGATTCCAGGCAGCGTTCTCTGGAGTTACGGGCGGGGTTGTCAGGACTGCTAGGGGCAGCCTGGGACTGCCGCCGTGATTCCAGGCAGCGTTCGCTGGAGTTACGGGCGGGGTTGCCAGGACTGCTAGGGGCAGCCTGGGACTGCCGCCGTGATTCCAGGCAGCGTTCGCTGGAGTTACGGGCGGGGTTGCCAGGACTGCTAGGGGCAGCCTGAGACTGCCGCCGTGATTCCAGGCAGCGTTCGCTGGAGTTACGGGCGGGGTTCTCAGGACTGCTAGGGGACGATTCCGGGCTGTGGGCTCCGGACGGGACTGCCGCCGTGATTCCAGGCAGCGTTCTCTGGAAGTTACGGGCGGGGTTCTCGGAGCCTATCCCCCGGTATAACCCATACCTTCACCGAAGAATTTTACCTACTTACCCCTTAATAGCATTGGTGTCCTGGGTCCTGCGTTATTAAGGAAGTGAAGTAAGCTAATAACCACTTAAAATCTGGTCTTCTTGAGTTGTATTAGCTGTTTAAACTCGGCTGCTTTCCTTGTCTTTCTCCAGCCGGCTGCGTCTCTCTCTCTCTCCTGTTGCTGTTGCAGAGTGCTGCTGCTTCTGCTCCCTGGGTTTATATTCTCTTTCGAAGAGTTATTAAGTTTTAACGACTGTATTGTATATGGGCTTGTTTCACTTTGATAGTTTAAAAGTATCTTTGATGTAAACATCTTACTACAACTCGTTATTCATTTTGGGCATATCGTCTCCTCTCAGATCTGATTTTAAAAAATGCTTTCGTTTCAATAGTTAACTTTTATTTCTGTGATTTCAAATCGTTTAATTTTCCAATTGTCCCCAGTTCATAACTTTGCCTTTGATTTTGACTTAAATGATGTTTCTCGTAGCCAGGTCATCTCCAATTTTCTTTTAATTAACTTGATGTTCGTAGAATTTTACCCCTTAAATTGACACTAAATTCGACTGGGCATCTTCCATTCTTTCCAGCTGTTTACTAAGAGAGTTTATTTCAATTAAGGTGTGAAACTTTGCTTTTAGCTGTATGCTAAAATTTAACTTGGTTGTGACTTGAAAGACTTGCCTGTTTTAAACATTCGTCACTTAATGCAATTGAAACTCTCATCCATGCTTTTTCAGATGCTTTCTGAGATAGTTACATTCCATGAAGGTGTGAGCCATTGTTTTAGCTTACCACATGAAGCCTGTGTGTCTGCTGAAACCTGCTTGTGAGCAAGAATCTGCATTTTATAACCCTGCTCTTTGCAGCTGCTATTAACCTTTTGTGGGATCTTTCCCTGTACCCTCTCAAACCAGATATTGCCAGACTTTCATGTTTCAAATGACACATTTTTCTGTATTATCAAGAACCCACCGCAAAGAAATTAATTGCCTTGTGGAGGGAATACTGTCAGTCAGTGAAAGATGCATCTATACTGGCTAGCTGGCAGGAAAATGCCTCAAAATTGGGTATTGGCCTCACTGAAGGGGGAATTGTTAAAACAGTAGAGGTCTTAAAAAGGGAATGTAAAGAATATAAGAAACGTAAGAATGCTACTCCTACCCCGGCGCCGGTCAGCAATGCGAAGCAAGGTTGGGAGGAGGGGGACGATGGGGATGAGGAACCTCTGTTCAATTGCGGGGGACGTCAAAAGCCCCCACAGCCTACACAGCCCCCACAGCCCCCACGGCCCCCACAGCCTCCACAGCCTCCACGGCCACCTCCGCCACCGCCCCTGGAATGTGATCAGTATTATGAGTAACTCAGTATGTTCAGAACTACATTGGTCTCAGAATAAACAGATAAAGAATTTGTGCTGGGCAGCAGTCAGCTGCGGCAGACTTCGCAACTGCTGCGTTGAAATTGACACTGCATGGCTCCGCAGGGTCCTAGTGCCCGCTGATCACAAACAGTCACTAGCAGAACCGCCTCAAGGAGGCACTCCTCCAGGCCCCTGCCCTTGGTCGACCCTTATATGATCGCCCTTTTCAGCTCTATTGCACAGTCCTTGCCGACTGCGCCACAGCTGTCCTGACCCAACGTCACGGTGACCGCTGTCGCCCGGTTGCATACTATTCCTCTAAACTCGATCCGGTAGCCCTTGGCTATCCTATCTGTACTCAAATTCTTGCAGCTATCTACAACAGCCTGCAATCGGCTGCTAATATTACCCTCCAACAAGATATCACTGTCTATAGTTCCCATTCTGTTACGGCTCTTTTGGGACAGCTACAGACTCAGCATCTCACGATGGCTCGTCAGAACAAATGAGATTGCTCTCCTTAATAACCCGAAAGTCCAGTTTGCCCACTGCACCACTATCAACCCTGCTGACTTTTTGACGCATCCTCCCACAGACATGCTCGACCCAACTCATGACTGTCTGCAACTGTTGCAGGAAGTCTCCTCGGTTCGAGACGACCTCTCCGATATACCCCTCCCAAGTGCAGATTGTTCCTTTTTCACCGATGGACGTTCTTCCGTCGGCGAAAGGGGGGATAGACAATCTGGCTATGCAATCATCGATCAAGACGGTGATGGAAAAACAGAGGATTTCTAACCTCCGCTGGTACACCCATCTCACACCAGCAGTTAGTAACACAGTTATTGCAGGCCCTTATGCTCCCAGACAAGATAGCGGTGATAAAATGCGCAGCGCATACAAAAGGCACGGGACTGGTGGAAACGGGCAACAGGAGAGCGGACGAGAAGGCAAAAGAAATTTCTAAATCTGGCAAACTAATGGTGCCTAGAATGATGAGGCAGACTAAAACCCCCCCCTGGAAAAGTCTCCCTCTGAAAAACCTATGCCAACCATTGCTGACATAATCCAAATGCAGGAGGACGCTCCTGCAACTGCTGTAAATATGTGGAAAAACTTAGGATGTATATATGATATCGAAAATAAGCTGTGGGTCACCCCGGTAGGACAAACATGTATGACCGATGCATTAGCAGCCTGGGTGACCGAATGTGTACACTTTGCAACTCACTGTGGAGCTCGTGCCACAGGGGACATATTGTTAAAAAGCTGGTGGCACCCACGACTGCAAGAAATGGCCCAACAAATTAGCAGTCGGTGCCTAATCTGTCAACAGCACAACCCCGGTAAGGCCGTCCCCTGTGATCCTGGCACAACCCCCTTACCTGAGGGTCCATTTGAGACCCTACAAATGGATTACATTGAGTTGGAAAGATGTCAATGCTATAAATATGTGTTAGTCATTGTGGACACTTTTAGCAAATGGATCGAGGCCTACCCGACTACGGATAACAAGGCCTCGACAGTAGTTAAGGTGTTAATGCGAGAAATTGTTCCGCGATTTGGAATACCAGCCCGGCTGAGCTCTGACAATGGTCCCCACTTCATAGGTCAAATCAATAAGGAATTCTGTGCTCTGCTTGGAATAAAGCAACAGTTTCATTGTGCCTACAGACCACAAGCCGCTGGAGTGGTGGAAAGGGCTAATCAGACTCTAAAGACTAAACTCGCTAAACTACAAGCAGACACTGGGGCCACTTGGCTCAAACTCCTGCCTTTAGCACTCTTCCAGCTACGTGCCACCCCCGCAGGAAAAACTCGCCTAAGCCCAGCGGAAATACTATATGGCAGACCCTTTCGAACGCCTTGGGACAGCAGTGTTCCACGGAATGTTCAATTCCATTACATGACTACCGAGATGGCTAATTATATATTAACACTAACTAGAATTTTGAAAGGATTACACTCCCGAGTTCATGCCACCCAGGAAGAAGTCCCCTCCATTACTCATGATGTCTCCATCAACCCTGGGGATTATGTCCTAATTCGAAATTGGACACGTAAAGGTTTGGAACCTCGATGGGAGGGTCCCCTACAGGTTCTACTCACTACCCCCACTGCAGTAAAAGTGGAGGGCCGGAACGCATGGGTACATATGCACCATTGTAAGTTAATTAAGTATCCATGATGTTCTAAACTTTTCCTTTAAGTCCTAGGAACACGAGTACCAGGATGAGGCCCCTCTTCGCCGTCACAATACTCGCCACCCTGCTCTCTCTCGTTGCATCCGAAAGAAGGAGATGCCTGTACGGAAGCCGACACCCACCCATGTGCCGGGAAGGAACCCCACGATGTGGAACAACGACAGATCTCCGATGGATCACCACCGCTATCAGAAACTGCCCGACCACTGTTCCTCCCGACGACCAGAAGCGCCGATTCCTGATTACGTACATGGTTCTAATGTACGATCGCCACACATGCAGGTGGAACCACCGGTGCATTGATAAGGACAGGGTACAAATTTTACCATCAAGGACTACTCACCCCTACTCACCTTCCAGAAGGAAGCGGGCAACGCACCATATGACGGCAAATTCATTTCTGTTTATGTCCTATGTCTATGCTAAGAAAGTGGGTGTCTCCTCTTGCTGGGTATGTACACAGGTCCCGACCCATGCCCATGGAGGCGTTCCCTTGATATCTGTTCCTTTCTCGATCGAACAGACGGCTGAATGGGTTATATTCCAGACAGTTCAGAGAATATCACGCGTCTGGTAACCCATATCAGAGATGGAGTACAGCGCTTGCGACTCGCCGGTCAGGCTGACTGGTGGGGCTGGATGTGGTCCAATTCTTGGGCCACTTACCTATTCCATGGGCTCATTATCTTCGTTACCATCTGTTTGTTGCTCTGTATCATAGCTACTGGTGTGAAATGCCTATGCAACCGTTTGGGTGCCACTGCATTACCACAGATGCTTCAGAGATCCGCCCTAGACGAAAAAGAAAAACTGGTTCCACCTATCCCTGACCTATATGAGGAAGTGGCATCCTGCCGGAGCCTAGTAGAGGAGGAGTACCTCCGCCTCGCTCTCATTTCCATCTAAAGTATCCTGAGTGTTATGTGATCATGGAATGATCAAAGGGGGGAATGTAGAAGTGGATTTCATTTGGAACTTCACTGATAGGGTTAATATAACAGTTCTGAAAAGCTCTGTGAAAGAGATGTCAACAGGTCATGGGATGGAAAAAGGGGAGTGTGGCTTTAGTACTATTTAATGTTCTGACCGGCATCTGTGAAAGCAGAGATATCAGAAGGTCATGGGATGGAAAAAGGGGAGTGTGGCTTTAGTACTATTTAATGTTCTGACCCGCATCTGTGAAAGCAGAGAGGTCAAAAAGTCAAAGAATGGAATGAATGGGAAGCGTTACTTTATTGCGGAGATAGCGCAATTAAGCTTGTTTGACCAGTTGAAACAAATAAACATTGAGATGTAAAAGGAATGGGCTTTGGAGTGAGTTAAGCCAGATGGCCATGGGATACAAAAACCTTTGTAATAATATTAATAGTGACTTGTGCTAATGATTATGTCAAAAATAACCTCCCGACCTCGAAGAATAATTCCATATATGTACATGTTCTGGATCCTTGCCAAATCATAGGTGTATCTAGGAATTTAAGGGGACCACCCCTAAGCTGTAAAATGTATAAAAATACAGTCCTTATTCTGGGATTTTGGCACTTCTCGAAGGTAGTTACCCGACTGCTTAGAGATTTGTCCCGGCCGTGAATAAACGAATATTCGTTACTGACGTGTTCGAGTGTTTTACTTCTGGACTGACGATCAGATACGTGAAAGCGCAATTCACACACCTGCCCTGCACATCTTTGGGTTGCAGGGTGAAACCCACGGGGTTGCGAGGGTGAAGACCACGCTAACACTGGGAGGATGTGCAAACTCTACACTGACAGTGTCCCAGTGCCGGGGTCGAACCTGGGACCTCGGCACCAGGAAGTAGAAGTTGTAACCACTGCGCCACCATGCTGCCCTCCTCAAGAAACTTTATGATATTTTACAGCTGTGTCTATTTTACATATTTCAGTTGTTGCAGCACCGATGTCGACTTTAAGCCTGGAGGTGAAATGTTCCGTGCTCGGGAGGGGAATGGCCCGCGATCGGTGCCCACCGATCGTCGGGCCAGCGTCTCTAAGAGATGCACTCTTTCCCCTCCGCTGCCTCGCAAGATCAAGCCGCCACGTCTTGCGGGGCAGCAGAGGGGAAGACAGCAAACGCGCATGAACGGGCTGACGCCAGCCAACCTGCACATGCGCGGCAGACATCACTGAGGCGCTGCCGACCGTGTCATTATCGGTGCGCCGCCTTGACGCCAGCGTCAAGGCCCGGCGGCCGAGTTCCCCAACGCACCGTCACTCCTAGCCCCCCGGGGGGAGGGGGGAGGGGGAGAATAGGGGGTGAGGAGCGGCCTCCAACGCCGTCGTGAAACACGCCGGTGTCGATCGTTGCGGAGAATCGCGCCCCATGGGTGTGATTGAACGGACTTGTTGTGCCTAACTCAGTTATGTGACTAGGCAGTTAAATCTCACGGGATTTATGATGCTCGGAATACCTCGTGAGATCTAACGAGATCTTGTGAGATGTCGCGTGAGATGTCGCGATTTGGATCTCGCCGTCACTGAGTGCGATCCAGATTTGCATATTGCTCACTTAAATATGTCGGTGCCCGACAGGTGGTCAGACTCTGGGCAGGGTTTTAAGCTAGCACTCCCGCTGGCACCTGGGAACCTTGGCAGTGCCAGTCTGGCACTTCCAGGATGCCCAGATGGCACAGCCAGGCAGACAGGAGCATTGCCAGGATGCCCTGGCCTTATGAGGTGCGGTAAGGGGGTTGCTCGAGAACCTCCTTCCAGGTAAGTTAGAGAATTGGGGAGGGTTCAAAAGCTGAGGAGTGCAGTCCGAGAGGGGCGTGGGGTTGAGAGATCGGGGCGGCATTTAAAAATGGCACCCGAACACTTCCTGCACTGACCAAATGAGGTAAGTGCAGCCTCGGTGGGGCGTTCGTCATCAAGGTAAAAAAAAGTTCCGTTTGATAGTGAGGTCATTCTTGGTGCTGCAGGCTCCAGGAAACACCCGCTAAAAGCCTTCAAAATGGGACTTATTTATTTCCCTTTAAATCGCACCCAACATCGGAACTTTCATCATTGCACATTCTAAGTGCGCTTAGTTTGCTACTGTTCTCCAGAGATTCCGCAATGAAAGGTAAAGGCTCCAAGGTTGAAAGGGCCAAACAAAAAAGTTCAGTGAAAAATTCATCAGGCAACACCAAGCTGAGGTTTTAAAAGCCTGTAAACTTGATGAAGGGAAAACTAATTAATTTAGAGGCAAATGTTTGAGGTAGAGTAATAAAAATTACCTTGGTTGTTTTATGTTTGATACACCAACATTATTATTACAATTCAATTATTAATCCTGGAGTTTTAATGCATGATTTTAACAGATATTTTAGATACTTTGAAGATAATTTTAACTTACATTTTTCCAAGTAACGTTATATTGCAATTACTTCAACAAAAAGCACATATATACAATCCCACTAATGGTTAAGATGAAGATCGCAATCCTATGAAATGAATAGTTTTGTCTGATTCAGGATTCGCATAACTGCATTAGGACTAGTGTTCTGTCAGATTATTTTGTGATAAATTGTTCTCCTGTTTTTGTTGAATAAATGGATCTATGCAATCACATAAATTGCTCATTTCTGATCAAATAACAAATTCCATACAAAATAAATTATTTTTTGTTTCACTGAATAAGTTCTTCCCTTCAAAATGTCTTCATTTTCAACCAGTACTCTTAATTGTTAGCTACATACTAAAAATAAGCCGAAGCGATGGCCACACCTTGTAGAACAGGTTATAAACGGAAAAAGCACTTGACGTAAAAGTTGAAAATGCAAAACTTAGGCCAGAACCTTCACATAGTCTCTCTCTTTGTGATAAAGATGGCAAAGGCCCATTCTCAGAAGTCCCACCCCCAAACACAGCCTCTGCCATTTTTCAGGGGAGGGAATGGGCCAGGTTCTAAAGTGCACATCTGTGATTCACAGAGGCAACTGCATACGTTAAAGTACAATTGACTTAGTCGGATCTGATTTAGGTGAGTGGGATTTCATAAACGTGGCTTGTGTACTTTAACCATGATAGGAGAAGGTCAACTGCAGTTCTTTGGAGAGGTAGGGTACCTTTTTGGAAATTATCCCATGACCTTCAGGGAAGGTCAGGTTTCCTTTGGGAAGAGGTCAGGTAACCTTTGGGATTGTTAACAATGGACAGGATAAACTCCTTAGAACCATTTAGTTTGGTAAAACTGTCAAGAGAATTGGCAGGCTGTCAGGCAATTCAAATGCCTGACTTTAAATATTAGGGGACAAAAACTGGACACCATGGTCGGGAATCTCCGAACCTCAGCGTCGAAATGGCACTCGGTGTGGGGGTGGAGAATGGGGTCTCAGACCTACGATCGGCTCCGATACAGAGGCCCCCACAGTGATTCTCCGCGAGCAACTGGCCGAGTTCCCGCTGAGTTCCGTCGGTGTGCTTCCCGTATGGATCCACCCGGCAGAAGCTCGGACTCGAGGCTGCGCTGGCCATCCTGGTGGGGGTGGGCGGGGGGGGGGGGGGGAAATCAGACTCCGGGTGGGGCCTCTTAGGCGGCCAGGCTACCGATCAGCGGGCACGTGCGATCCGGTGGGGGGGGGGGGGGGGGGGAATCTTCTTCCGTGCCGGCCCGCCGTATGGCTCCACCATGTTGACCGTGGGCCTGCGCGAAAACGGCTGCCGCGCACATGGCGGACCGGCGGCTGGTCGTCGCGTGCATGCGAGGACCCGCGGCCGAATGTGCAGGGCCCCGTATTGGCAGCAGGAGCTGCTGGGCGCACTCCAGGGTCCTGCTATCCCTCTTAAAATTGGAGAATCACTTTAGACTCTTTGAAAAAAGTCTGGAGCGATTAGTGCCCGTTTTCCAGCAGGCATGGGGACATAGCCCCAGCCACATTTTTGGAGAATCACTGCCCATATTCACTGGGTCCTCATGAATCTCTGGTGGGGATCTCTATTTAGGGGATATCTAGTGGGGGTCTCCAGTTGAGAAGGGGGGAACGGGAGGTTGTCTGAATTGCATTGGGGAAGGGGCCCAGCCATGGACCTCATGATCAGGCCACCCGCTCAAGATGACACGGGCCTGGTTTAGCACACTGGGCTAAAGAGCTGGCTTTTAAAGCAGACCAAGGAAGGCCAGCAGCACCGTTCAATTCCCGTACCAGCCTCCCCGAATGTGGCGACTAGGGACTTTTCACAGTAATTTCATTTGAAGCCTACTTGTGACAATAAGCGATTTTCATTTCTTTTCATTTCATTTTTCATTTCATGATGGGCCCCGATAGCGGGATTCCCCTGCACAATCCTCGGCATGCATAAATTTGCTTGACTAAGGATTGGAACTCCCTTCCTCATTAGCGTTCTGAGCGCAAGTACAAATCAGGTGCAATTCAGCTCTGGCGGGAGAACATGGAGCTGAATTCCCAATTCTGGGGCTATGTCTCCATGCCGGCGTGGGAACGGTGACAAAATGGCGTAAAATGGCCACCAATTCCCCGTTTTGCTGGGGGCTAGCATGCCGGCAGTGTAGAGCACCCGGTTCTAGCTGCCGATATGGTCCGGAGAATTGCCAGGTCCATGGCCATGCATGCGCACGGCTTCGGCCTGCAGGGGCCGCGCCTTGCTACTTGATACAGGCCACACAGCCTGTGAAATAGCCCCCCCTTTGGCTGGCACGGGCACCCCAGACCACCTCCCCCCCCCCAACAGTGCCCCAGCCCCTAATAAAGTCCCCTCGCCGACGGATCGGCCCTCCCCGACTGTGGCGGTGCTGGACTGGGTCCGCAGCCACCACGCTGAATTCGCAACAGATGAGACCATGAGAGACCCATACCGTCAGGAACTCGGCCGGTCGGGAGCGGAGCATCAGGGGGTGGACCTCAGGCAATGTCCTGAGGCCGTCGATACGTGGCATGGCATACTCTCCGAGTACGCTGCCTTGGAGGGGGCGGAGCATCGAGAAAGCGACGCCGCCCCCGATTTGGTTGGGAACGGGCAATCTCCAGCCAATCGCCGAACATGATTTCAGCATTGGCGACCGGATAATCCAGCCCATAGTCTCCCAGTCACACAAACGGTGAATCCTGCTCACCATCTGCAGTGTTAAATAAAAAATAGTACTTGCTATTTCACTCTGTCTGTTGACATAAGGCTATCATTACATAATTAGGGCTGCATGACTGATTTCACAATCTATCATTATCACAATGGGGTGCTTATCAGTTCAGTCTGATTGACAGCTTCAAGTTGTCATAAACACCATGAAGTTGGATTATGAATACAAATGTTTTTTTTCGTAAGGAATTAAAGGAAGTTAAATATAGTGAATAGGTTATGAGTTTTTTTTTAAATATTGAATTCATCAATGGATACTTAAGAACATTATTTAGTGTTGGCATGGTATGAGATCTGCCCACGGTGGATACTGGGCAAATGGCCAATGTCAGTGTAAGGGAAAAGGATGCTGGATGGTTGGGAATGAGTTGGCATCAGGACTATAAAAGGGCCATAGGTTGGCATGGAGGATATGAGGGGCTATTGGCCATAGAAAGCCATAGGGGGCTTGAATGGGCCTGGGGGCATGAGACAGGATGGATTGGCACGGTGAGTATGTGGGCCAGTCAAGTTGATGCGAGGGGCGAGGATTTAGGAGCTGATATCGTCGACAAAGTGCCAGGGTACAGAGGCAGGCCGTCCAGCAAGCCTGCATTCACACCTGACAATTTCAGAACTCTTTTCAGGGTCACTCACCACGTTCCCCCACTGCCCCCACCTCACTATATCCCCACCCTGACCCCCACCCTGACACGTTTCCCAGATATCCAAAAGCTAACATTATTGTTCTTCACTTTTGAGAGTATCTACACAGATCTTTCAGTTTTACCAAAATGAATCTAAATGAAAAAAACGAAAAGAAAATAGAAATAAATTATACTATTCTTTAAAAACAAATGCACACATGCATTTACAATTTATTAAATGCCTGCATAAGAAGGTATCCATGATAAAAGCATGATAAGGGGCTGGTTTAGCACAGGGCTAAATAGCTGGCTTTTAAAGCAGACCAAGGCAGGCCAGCAGCACGGGTCAATTCCCGTACCAGCCTCCCCGAACAGACGCTGGAATGTGGCGACTAGGGGCTTTTCACAGTAACTTCATTTGAAGCCTACTTGTGAAAATAAGCAATTTTCATATCATTTCATTCTGTCAACATTATGAATATGAATTTGAAGATCATTTGGATTGGTCACACTATTTGTATCAAATGAATTCTGAAAGCTCGATTCTCCGCTGCCCACGAAGGGTCAGAGAATAGCGGGAGGGCCTTCCCGACATTTTTCCCGACCTCCCACTATTCTCCCCCCCCACGGCCGCCCCACAATACGAATCGCTGCTCGCCGTTTTTTACGGCGAACAACAATTCTCCCCTGGCCAATGGGCCGAGTTCCCAGGCCTTTACGGCCGTTTCCACGAACGCAAACACACCTGCTCTCACCGTTCGTGAAAACGGCCGCAAAATGCCGTCCCGGACAACTATGGCACCGATTGGCACAGCCGCACCACGGCCGTGCCAAGGGTGGCATGGGCCCGCGATCGGTGGGCACCGATCACGGGCCGTGGGTCCGATACCCGCGCACTCTTTGTTCCTCCGCCGCCCCGCAGGATCAGTCCGCGGGGCGGCTGAGGGGCATGACGGCCCGCGCATGCGCGGGTTTGACGCGTCTGCGTGATGACGTCATCCGCGCATGCGCGGGTTGGAGCCGTCCAATCCGCGCATGCGCGGCTGACGTCATCGTGCGCGTCAGCCGCCGTGACCCTTGGCGCGCAGGCTTAGCGACGGTCGCTAAGCCCACGATGCCGTGCTTGCCCCGCCCGGGGGGGGGGGGGGGAGAATCGGGTCCCGGGAGGGGGCATGGAGGCTGCCTTTACGACTCTCCACATTTGCGGAGAATCCCGCCGAGTGTGTGTGAAATAGGATGCTTTTATACTGGCCTTGCTAACTCCAAGAAACAGTAACCACACTCTCAACTAACTGCATGATGTCACAAACCTCAAAAGTTAACATTGCACTTCATATGGTCCATCTCAGAATGGAACTCCATTCACATTAAACCATGTAGTTAAACTATTCCTCCATTGCTCCATCACAGTGGCCATAAAACAGTGGTTTTATGTGAATTTCAGAATGGAGCCAAAAGCTCAGAGCTGATGTGAGCAATTGGTTCCTTCCTCAATTGAGCTTTTGTAGTAAGAAACATAACATGCTGGACAATCTCAGCAGGTCTGATAGCATCTGTTGGGAGAACTGGAAGCTAATGTTTCAAGTCTGTTCACTCTTTTGTCAGTGTTAGAGAGAACTGGAAATGGGTCAGATTTATACTGTAATAGGGCTGGATAGGGGGCCAGGGATAGGTGGGCATTGACAAAAAAGTTAAGGACAGAAAGACAAAAGGAATGTAAATAGGGGTGATTAAGGCGAAGAAGGGTGCTGATAGTGGCACTTAGAGAGATTAGAGTGTGTGAATAGTAGAACAAAGGTGAGCAGTGTGTAGAACAATAGAATTCCTACAGTGCAGAAAGTGGCCATTTGACCCATTGGATTTGCACCGTCCCTCTCAAAGAGCAACCTACCAGTCCCACTCTTGGCACGGTGAGGCAGCAGTGCTAACCACTGTGCCACCCTTTAAAGAGCGTTAAAGTGTTAAAGGACAACTAGGAACAGTTGGCCCAAGTGGGGGGAGGGGCAACAATGGTGTGGGGAAATAGATTAATGGAAGAAATGAAATGGTGAAGGTGGAGAAGAGAGTTCAAGCTTTAAAGTTGTTGAACTCAATGTTTAGTCTAGAAGGTTGTAACATGCCTAATCGGAAGATGTGGTTCTGTTCCTCCAGTTTGAGCTGGGCCTCCCTGGAACACTGCAGCAGGCCAAGGGCGGACATGTGGACGTGACAGTAGGACAGTGAGTTGAAATGGCAAGCGACAGGATGATCTGGGTCCTGCTTGCGTACAGAGCGGAAGTGCTCTACATTTAGTCTCTCCAATTTAGAGTAGACTGCATTGAGAGCAGCAAATGCAAGAGACCAGATTGAAGGATGTGCACATGAAGCCTGCCTCACTTGACTTGTGTTTCTCCATTTGAAAGCAGAAATTATATTAGTTATTAATACAGGGACTTAACTAAATAGCCTTGTTTGGTTGTGGTAGGACAATAAGAGTCACCTGCCCAGAATGACCAATTGAGACTCAGAATGGGGAATCACCCCAGGGGGAGGAGTTCTCTTTGGCAGAGGCACTTTGGAACTAGCTGGATTAAAGAAATCATGTTGAATTGGGCTGAGATTTTTCAGTGAGGAAAGGTGGACTGCCCGAACTGATAAAAAAATATGGCAATGACTTTTGTGATGAATTAGGCAAAATTAGACAGCTACAAGCTAAGATTTATGTGGGTCCGGAGGTAACCGGAGAGGGGCTGGTTTAGCTCACTGGGCTAAAACCGCTGGCTTTTAAAGCAGACCAAGCAAGCCAGCAGCATGGTTCGATTCCCGTACCAGCCTCCCCGGACAGGCGCCGGAATGTGGCGACTAGGGGCTTTTCACAGTAACTTCATTGAAGCCTACTCGTGACAATAAGCGATTTTCATTTTCATTTCATTTTTCAACCCCCTAATTCTTTACGGCAGAACCAGTACCACATGCCTTACAAGAGAAAGCGGATACTGTGTTAAACAGTTTGGAAGAACTAGGAATCAGCCAGACAGTCCAGTTCTCAGAACAGGCAGCACCTTTAGTCCCTGTATTGAAACCGACTGTCCACATTTGCGGTGATTACAAGTTAGCAGTTAATCAGGCTGCCGAGCTGGTAAATATACAATCCCGAGAATTGAAAGTTTATATGCAAAGCTGGCAGGACGTTAACCTTACCCAAAGCTGGGTATGAGTCAAGTGTACCAGTAACACAAATTAGATGACACTTCCCAGGGTATGTCGCGATAAACACACACACACACACACACACACACAGCCTATTCCAGTACATGCGCTTACCATTTGCCGTGTTTTTAGCAATATTCCAAAGGACACTGGAGAGTTTGCTACAGGAGCTGCATACCTTAATTATATCCTTATAACTGGATTGACAAAGGTGGAGCATCTAGCAAACCTAGAAGAGGTGTTAGAGATTTCAGGAGGCTGGAGCTCGCCTTGTAAACGGCCTTCCTGTTTATTTCCTTTGTTCCAATTTCTTTTTATTTTTGGTCCATGGATGTGTCGGGATGTGCTTCTAAGCAGAAGAGTGCTTGCCTGGACTGACAGTTCCTAGTATTTTGGAGAGGAGAAACCAGAATCATCGATGCTGAGTGAATCTTCGGAACCGGTTTTGGAAAGTCAATTTGATTGACTATCAACCTGTGGGTTGACCAGGGACCGGACAACAGTCAGTGATTCTTGCTAGGTTATTTTTTCCCGAGATTATCTGCCAGAAGCCTCCAGACCTTTGAAGGAACAGAAGCTGTTTTTTCTCCCTCT
This sequence comes from Scyliorhinus canicula, assembly GCF_902713615.1. Lineage (NCBI taxonomy): Eukaryota > Metazoa > Chordata > Chondrichthyes > Carcharhiniformes > Scyliorhinidae > Scyliorhinus > Scyliorhinus canicula. The sequence continues at coordinate 62,382,244 of NC_052149.1, forward strand.
CTCTGGTGCTAGTTCGTCGCTGCCTCTGTGAGTGCAGTGAAGATAGTTACAAGCTGAAGGAAAATAATGTATCTAACTGAAAGTCGATCTTGAGAAAGAAATTAACTGCAAGACATCCATCTGAATCAAAGATCCTTATCCTTCTATTTTATTTACCTCTCAACCACCCTTTTTCCTCTGTGGTGTTTGTGTGCGTAAAGTGGGGCGAGTTAGAAAGAGGGGCGTAGGGAATCAGACAGCAGATAGCCAGTGTATTTTTTGTCTATTTAATTATAATTACTGTTGATAATAAAAGGTTACTTGAGTTTAAATTTTGCAAACCTGATAACTGTAGTCAACTTAACTCAACCAAAGCCAGACAATCAAATCTAATTTCACGTGTGTTGCGATTCTGAGCCAAGTGGGGCTGGAATTGACCACACACTAGCCCAGTGATGAACCATCAATCGAACGCGAGACGAGTTGCTGTACAAAAGTTAGGCTTTAATAAGCTAGAAGTTAGCCCTGCGGTCGACTACAGTAAATGGACGACTGCCGGGCATTCTGGGTATTTATACCTCGCTCTGGAGACGGGGTTAACTTAGCCTCTCGACCAATCGGAGAGCCATCACATGACTGGTCTCAACCAATCGGTCGAGAGGCACATGACCGACCAGGGCCAATGGTAAGCCAGTGTTCTGCACCAATGGCAGACAGCTATGCAAATCATACCACCACACCCAGGGTGTCCTAAGTCTCAAGAAAGTGAAGTGCACTTTTTAAGCCAGTGAGTTGAACTGCCTGGGTTTGTTGTTCAATAATCATGCCTCTAAAAGTACATTATCACATTGGTCATGGAATTTTTAAAGTGTAACTTATATATGCTGCTAATTTATATGGTTCACTATCTGTCTAATAAAAATATATTGCTTATTTTTTTAGAGTTTAGGTAAGGATCTGTACAGTGAAATATGCATGCAAAATAAACTGCAGCAAAATTAAAGTGAACTTTGAAACAACTTAAATTCCATAATTATTAATACTCAGCTTTCAGTGTTTAAACTGGGTTGAAATCAAGTGAACTATTTTATTGTACCTCGTCCGCAAGCATTCTCCCATTGCTTCCCATTATACCCACTCTAGACACAAGCATGAAAATGGAAAATGGCTGCTCTGTATGGAAGGAGGACAATCCTCACAGGGCCTTCATCTCATTTTCCTGAGGGTACATCTGCACCAGGCACAAAGGCTCCTCAGAGCATCCCAACAAAACCTTTGGACTGTTTAAAGGAAGTGGAAATCTTGCACCACAGGTTTCTGTCTATTGTTCTTTTGGCTTGTTCCGAGGAACTGAATGGTGCCAAAGCGTAAAGCCAAGGAGAATCAGCCCCTCAGTTTTTTAAAAAACACTTGTAATTTTAAAATGTTGCTGAGGTGGGGAATGTTTCTTTTTGGAAACAAAATAAATATCACAAAACATAACTGCTTTAAAACTTACATGATTAAATATTAGAGCTGAATATTGAGTATCTAATTAAACACTAACCCAAGTTTCTGTCTGTGAAGTTTCAAATTGGTGTCACAACAATATAAAAAATAATATATCATGCATAGTTTAAGATGTTGTTTTAAAACTGATGTTAGATGTCTTAGAGTAATGTTCAAGAAACATACCCATGTGGTAGGATCAAGTAAATAAACCACGTAAATAAACCACGGCAGCATAGTGGTTAGCACAGTTGCTTCACAGCTCCAGGATCCCAGGTTCGATTCCCGGTTGGGTCACTGTCTGTGTGGAGTCTGCACGTTCTCCCAGTGTATGCGTGGGTTTCCTCCGGGTGCTCCGGTTTCCTCTCCAAAGATGTGCAGGTTAGGTGAATTGGCTATGCCTTTGGTGCCCAAAAAAGGTCTTGTGGGGTTACAGGGATGCGGTGTGGGGATAGGGATGAGGTGTGGGGATAGGGTGGAGGTATGGGCTTAGGTGCGGTGCTCTTTCCAAGGGCCGGTGCAGACCTGATGGGTCAAATAGCCTCCTTCTGCACTGTAAATTCTATGATTCTATGAAAAGTGTGACTTGAGAAGGTCAGTTTCATTAGTTGTCTTTTATTTATTTATAGTAAAAACCACTGATGATTGTTCCCTTGACATGAGGGAACAAAAAGAATGCTACATAAAAATGTGTTGAGTCTGAAATATGATAACAGTCACAGAGAAGGAAATTATTCCTTCCCTCCTAGAGTTGATGACCCACCATTAAAATACTTTGAGCACAGCCTTTCATACAACTACGGTGGAAGGTGTTTCAGATCTTTGATAAATCAATAAACACCCAAATCTACCGTCCAAATATCTGACCATCTAATTTTGCTAGGCACCTTGCAAGACCTCCACCAACAGCAGATTTGTCTCACTTCTCATACAAAACTTATCTTTGAGTTTCTTCTGAACTTTTTCAGTGTTAACAAATAACCTTGCTGTCTTTCTGCTCATAATAAATATGATTGTCATTTGAACACACAAGCCGGAGTATAAGCAAGCACAGACAAAGTGCTTTCTCTGAAAAGTAAGGGGAAAGGATTTATTTAACTTACAAACCGCTCAGATTTTCAGAATCCTTATATCACACAAGGAAGAAAAAATATAATTTTTTTGTGCTTCCTAAATGTCGGTTAATTATCCATTGGAATGGTAACCAGGTTATTGACTGGAACATTATAGACTGGGACACCAGTATGCTACGTCTCCATCAGAGAGTTATTTTACGCGAGAGGCAAGGGAATCCAAAGTTTATTGTTACAATCTGGCTTGCAGTTAGTCTTTTTCTTTCTTTTCTGCTATGCTGCCTCAACAGATTGGCATCAGCATTGGTGAATATTACCGTTAGATAAGGAAATGCAACGCTGCTCCCAGGATTCCACATGGACCGCACGGTTTTAAGAAAAAAGTTATTTGTCTATGTACCCTTATACCATCTTTCCTATTTCAGCTAAGAATAAAAAGCAGTCTTGGGGCAGCCAGGTATTACACATTCGCAGGCCTTTCTCATCATCATTGCCTCAAATCCTGAAAATCAGGACTTCAATGTTTATGAAAGGAAAATACCGCGAATGTTGGAAATGAGAAATAAAAGCAGACAATGCTAAAAATACTCAGCAGGTCCTTCAACATCTGAGAAGAGATAAAGAGAGCAAACAATTTCAAAATCTCAAAATCATGGATGGCTGAAGTCAATGGAATAAAAGTAGCAATGGTAGCATGGTTAAGAAGTTGGGTGAGTGACAGGAAAGAGCTCGCAGTGCAGGGAAAAAGGTTGTTTTTGGACTGGAGCAAAGTATATATAGTGGGATTCCCCAGAGATCAATGTCTCTGCTTTTCTTGATAGAAAGCACAATGACAAAATTTGTGGATGACACAACACTTGGAAGTGCTGTGACCTATAAGGAGGACAGCTTAACATAGTTGGTTGGTGCAATGGGCAAACATATGGCAGCAAAAATAATGTAGAAAAGCGTGAAGAGGTACATTTGTGGAGAGGCAATATATAATAACGGTACAATTCTATAGGGTGTGCAGGAGCAGAGAGACCTGGGACATGAGTGCTCAAACCATTGAAGGTGACAGGACAAGCTGAAAATATGCACAAAAGCAAGGAATTTATAAAACACTTGTTCAGCCTCAACTGGAATAATGCATACAGTATGGGCATCACAATCCACACTTTAGGAAGGATGATAAGACATTAGAAAGGATGCAGAACAAATTGACAAGAACTATTCCAGGAAACAAGGGACTTCAGTTACGAGGATAGACCGAAGCTGGGCATTCTTCTTCGAGTAAGTTGAGAGGAGATCTGTCACAGGTGTTCAAAATCATAAGAGTTCTGAACAGAGTAGATTGGGAGAATCTTTTCCCACTCCCTGAAGGGTTGAGAACCAGAGTATACCAATTTTAGGTGAATGGCAAAATGTGACAAAGAGAAATGCATTTTATACAATGTGTGGTTTGGATCTGATATGCACTACCAGAGAGTGTGATGGGCACTACCAGAGAGTGTGATGGAGGCAGATTCAATTGTGGCTTTCAAAGTGCAATTGGATAATGATCTGAAGAGAAATTATGTGAAAGGCTGCAGAAAAAAGGCAAGGGAGTGGGATTAAGATTTCCTTGTAGAGAGCTGCCATAGATACAATTACCAACATAGACTATGAGATAACCATTCTGTGATTCAATGATAAGCTATGTCTTTTTTTTATTTTGTATTTTATTTATATTCTTCATAAATTCAGATTTTCATTTTAAGGGCTGAATGTACAATAATAACTTACATGCATTTGGTCATTTAACAAAGTAAAAAATTCTAAGGTGTTTCACAGGAGTGTTATTAAACAAAATATGTTATGTACATTAGGATAGATGTGTTCAGAAATAGAGCTGGTTTAAACAATTTATATTTGTACTTGTAGGTATTAGAAATAGGGTAAAGCTTTAAGTATGTTTAATTTTGTGTTTTTGTATTTGAAAGGGTTGATGACTTCAGTTTGGTTTCGACGTATGTATGGTGATAAGAGTTTACGACATGAAAGCAAAATAGGCTTAAGCAAAATAGGTTGTTACTTAGCAACCAGAGGCCACTCTGGAACAGAAAGCACCTTTACATTGATTGTAAACTGGATCCAGGAGAAGCTGGATAGAATACAGGAGCTGCAGAAAGCAGACTTCCCAAAAGAACAAAACAAAATTCAGAAACCAGGGAGTTGGGACCAAAATATGTCTCAGGGATTGGATTTGTTGGATTTGTTTATTGGCACGTGTACCAAGGTACAGTGACAGAAAGTTAAAGAAATGAAGAAAAGAAGAAGTTGAATAAGGTTCTGTTCAGTGAATTTAAAGTAAAAAGCAGAGAAAGTGCTGAGTTCAACAGACAGCTGAAAAACCAGACTTAAAGTTGATAAGTGAAATTTTAGACTTCTGAGGCAAATCAAAAGTTTGGTGACATCTTTAATATAACGTGTGAAGCAGTAATGGTCTCTTGGCATGGCTGGGTACTTGAGAGATTGGGTGGAAGCTTGAATGCACGTGCCAATCAGAGGCACAGGAATACTGAAAGGACAGATTGAAATTCCGGAGGTGGATCCTTGGTGAAGGCACCAAAGAGAAAGTGTTGTTTGGGAGAGGATTCCAAGTGAGTTCTTTGAGAGTGAAGTTTGAAAACACTCATGTGGATGTCAGAGTCCCTATGAGATCAGTTGGTTCACAGTGTGACAAGCATCTGAGGGGGATTTGATGAAAAATCCAAGAAGTTATACTGGGTGGCATCTATCGCTAGGTTTCAGAGTGTGGTGTGTTTGATCACAGTTAGCCTATTGATTTACATGGATTGTGTACTTATTAAGAACATTAGCATATAAGATATATTTTGTAACTTGCGCTCTCTTTGCAAATGTATGTACATCTGTAAAAGTGGTGTTTAATAAAGGTTTTATTATTTTGTTAAAAGTTCATAGTCAATCCATCCTGTGATTCTCTTCATCCATGTCCCACAAAAAAAAGAAAAAAGTTATGATTATATGAAGCCAGTGTTCTGCTCTGGGACCCGACTGTCCAGTAGTAACATCAGCTGGGATCATAACAGATGACCAAAAGCTTGATCAAAGAAATAGGTTTTTTTGGAGGGATCCAAATCTTAGATGCCAGGACTCACCATTCTTGGGTGATCCTTTCTCTCCAGAGGTAAGTCTGCATGACATTCTCCCCCCACAGTGACAGCCCAAATCAGAAACTTTGCATTATGAGATAGGAAACAAAATATTTAAACCCTCATTGCCAAAAGGCAACATGTTGCTGCTTCAATGCACTGAACCGCCTCAGTGTAAAATTAAAAATAAAATCACTTTAACAAAATCATCATTTTAAAAACTTAAATCTTTCAAAAAAATCACCACTTTAATTAAAGTAACAAGTCATGTCTCAAACAAAATTGACATTTTGAAATATAATTATCCTTTTTATCAGTCCTAATGTGAAATTCATGTATCATCCTACTAAGATGGAACTGGTAGTACTCAGTAGTCGATAGAACATGTCACAATTTTGAACTGCATCACTTGGATGAGATTGATAGTAGTCATTCAGTAAATTGTTAGCATACAGATTAATAAAACATTTGTGAATCATTACCAACACAATATTCAAAATTGTGACAGACAATTTTGAATATTGTGTTGGTAATGATTCACAAAAGTTTTATTAAGAATGATTCAATCACAAATCATTACTATATGAAACATGTCAACAATGTGTCCAATCATCCTTCCCCCCCCCCCGCGCCCCCCTCTCCCCCCCGCGCCCCCCTCTCCCCCCCCCCCCCCCTCCCCTCACCTTCACCTTTCTTCCATCCCCACCACCTCCAAACTTAAAATTGTTCTCCAAAGAAGATTTGACGAGGATTTGGTCATTCAAGCCACCATGGATCATATCAGGTAAATAATCAAAGTTAGGTCAAGGAATAAATATTCAATGACATCAATCTAATATTACAAGCTGCATTATTAAATCCTGACTTGCACCTCACAGGTGACTATTTTTGTATTGATTGCAGTGTAACCATCAACAAACTAGCATAAACATAGGCTGCTATGAAACTCTGTCTACATTAATCATCAGAACTTTCTATCACATCCACAGGCAGATGTTCATCCATTGTCCCTAAAAAGGAGTTCCTCAACATAGCATTGACAGTTGTTTGGTACGACCAAATTTGAATACTGCTGAAAAGAGACATGTTGCCAAATCTTTTCGTCCTGCACTCATCAGGACAAATGCAAAAATGCCAAATTTCAAATGATCACAACAATCTTGACTACAGGAGAAAAGGGGAGCTAATTTATTGGTAGATTGACTGTTTAGCCGAGGCATTGCCGTGAAGAAAGTAACAGGGAACTATAGGCTCCCCAAGCTGCCGGATAAGTCAAGCAAGGCTTCAGCATGTTCCTTTTCTTTGCTGAAAATGGGTCCTGGCAAATGAATGTACGTCACTTCTGGCAAGTGCAAACGAATCCCGTTACAAGCTTGATCAATCATCTTAAATTGTTAGCAAAGATATGAGCACGCTCATATCAAGTGCTGTCCAATTGTGGAATTACATCTCACAGTTGACATTTTGGTGCTGGTGTCATGCAGGTATGTAGGGCATACATCCCAATGAATGGCTGATTGAATCAAACTGCCTACTATGAACAGCTAAAGGTACATGCCGAGTACAGACTGTCCTTATACAACCCATGCTTGACAACTCAAAACAAAACATCTACTGTTAGATGTAATTCCACGATTGGGCAGCACTTGATATTATTTATAAAATGAATTTAGCCATACAAGTTCATCTAGTAATCACAATTACTGATTTACATTATATACTGAGTATTATATTCCTAAATTAGCATTACATTAAATCTTATAGTACTTTGTGGGACTCACAAGAGGGTGGAATATATTTCTGTAAATTTAAAATACAGGATAAAACTACACCATTGGGCAAAGCAGCATGTGATAGTGGCTGAATGCCTGTATATAATTGAGCTTGCTTTACATGAGAACTGTTGTACCATGGCTTGCTCTTCTTTAAAGAGAATCTTACACATGAAACTTTTAGAAGTCTAAAAACTCTTAATAACCGGCAATATGTGGTAAAATCAGTACTTCGCTGTTGTCTTAGTAATATAAAAATAATTTCCCTATTATTATTGAAAAAAGGCACCAACATCTTTGCCATTTCACTATATTTTCCAATGAAATCAGAGATCAATGTTCATTTTCACCCATCTGCAATTTAATTGCATTTCCCTGGACAATAGGTGGTCTAGGCACGGCATCATCTTGTTCCTATCTGACAAGGAGACCCAAAGAGAAAAAAACAGGATTGATTGTTTAGGGAGCCAGTTCAATCAACCAGTTATTTAGAATTGTATTCTATAAGTGTTTTGTTTTCTCCCCTTCTTAAATATTTTGCAAGGTAAATTATGCTTATTTTAAAATAAAAAATAAGTACAGTATACTGTCTCATTAATAATGGCAATGGAGAAATCAGCTCAAGCTTGTTTAAACATTACTTTAGGCCTGTAAACTATTTCTCGTGCATTTAGATATTTTAAATCATATTTCTAACTTTAGTTCGACAAATGCAACAATCAACTTAGTGGTTGCAGCACCTTTGTGGTGTATTTAGACAAAAAAAAATAGTCGAGAATGTACTCGTTGTCGTGCTTGCTCAGGGTCATAATGGCTGTTTGAAAGCCTAGCATTACACCTGTACTGGAGCACAGCACAGGTGAGCCAAACGGGGCTGCAAAGCAAGAGGTGTTAACCTGGACTTGAGCAGCACTCACTCACCCAGATTATCAAGCTGTCGCATAGGTCCGATTTATTCACTTCCATCAGCCTTCAATTCATTTATAAAATACACACATACACACAACTTATTTTAACCTGAACCTTCCACCTCTTCCGTCTGATCCAGGGGGAAATTATGACACAGATCGACAGCCCAATGGCTACTGAAAGCAACGACAGCTGGATAGGGAGGGAGCCCACTGGCTCGCCTCGATGATTGACATTTGTAATGTCCATTCAGGACCCGTGCTGTGGTTGGAGATCTCGCCCGCCTTCCTCACCTGAAATGGAATGAAGAGTCTCCCGTCCTGTCAGGTAAATCGTGGCGGACTTTCAGGCAGAGCTGCTTTAAGAAGCGCGCAGCATTTGGGGGAAAAATGCAAATAGTGCTATTAAACAAATAAATGCAAAATATACAGAATTTGCACGATCAGCTTTTCAAAACATTTCAGTTAAAGTTTAATAATTATTTCAAAAGCACATTTGGTCAGCATTAAGGTGACTTTAAATTCAAGAGAGCGATTTAATAAAATTCCCCTTTCACATACATATTTTGCAAACGTATCAGTGATGCATATATTTTTCCGGATCCACAACAGATCCATTAATATTTTAATCTGCACTGAAGGGGGGGGGGGGGGGGGTTGGTGGATAGCTCATATAGCTGCTTTGAGCTGTTGTATTGGTTGCATGGTTTGTCAATCTCTGGGAGAAGCTTTGAGGAAGTGGCTGGGGGGCGATTCTCTCATTTGCACCAGGCACTGCCCTATTGCTTGCCTTGCGTAACTGCAGCTCTTCAGTCTGCCTAGGACACAGTCTCTCCTGTCTGTCCTCAAGCAGAAGTGGAGTTACATTTCAAATGCCCAAGTATAGAGCGCTCCCACCATCGTTTCTACTCGTAAACCACACACACAGGAAATACTTTAATACTCAGCAGGCCTGGCGGCCGCAGTGGAGAGAGAACAGAATTAACGCGGGGGGCCGGGGAGACTTGAACTCAAAACCCCATCCCAGGCCCGAAGTATCATCAGAAGAACTATCAAGCATCACAGATGTAAAAGGTTTCATAGGTCATCGGCCTGAAACGTTTTTTCACCTTCCCTCTCCAAAGACGTTGCCTGCCCTTGCTGAGCATTTCCAGCACTTTCTGGTTTTCATTCAGATTTCCAGCGTTCCTTGCCCTCCACATAAAAGGGTCCAGGTGGTCTTGTTTGCAGACTTTAAAAAAAAGTTCAACAAGGTTAACTATAATCTTTTGAGATACTAGATGGTCTGAGAGAACTTTAGAAGTGTCCATTTCTATAGAAGCAATCGCCAACAACACAAAGCACTTCACAGAAAATCATTTCACACGCAAGTAACTCCTGTTGTAAAATTGGTTTCCGAGAAAAATTGATGTTATGTGAAAGCTAAGTAACTGTAGAAGTTTATGTTGATTCAGAATTCTGGATTGATTCGATTTTTTTATATAAGAGCAATGAAAAGGAAATAATTGGTACATTGAAATTCTTTGTCCCAGAGTTGACCACCGATTTTTCGCAAATCATCATCGGCATATTAATTTGGATTGCTAATGCAATCACATTACAATTTTTAAAAATGGAATCCCAGTAGTGCAGAAGGAGGCATTTGGCCCATCGAGTCTGCACTGACTCTCTGAAAGAGCACTGTAAGAAGTCTTACAACACCAGATTAAAGTCCAACAGGTTTGTTTGAAATCACTAGCTTCCCGTGCATAGCTTCTTCATCAGGTGAGTCACTCTAACTGTGCCCAACCCAGTCCAACACCGGCATCGCTACATCTCTGAAAGAGCACCCTACCTAGGTCCACTTACCCACCCTATCCCTGCAACCATGTAACCTAACCTGCACATATTTGGACATGAAGGGGAAATTTGACATAGCCAATCCACCTAACCTGTATATTTTTGGACTGTGGGAGGAAATTGGAGCACCTTTATCACTCTATGTACTATATATTTTGTCCTCCTTCTTAAAACATCATTCAATTTTTAATTAATTCTTGGGATGTGGGCATTGATGGCAAGGCCAGTATTTATTGTCTGTCCCCTGAAGAACAAGAACAAAGAACAAAGAAAATTACAGCACAGGAGCAGGCCCTTTGGCCCTCCCAGCCTGCGCAAATCCAGATCCTTTATCTAAACCTGTCTCCTATTTTCCAAGGTCTACTTCCCTCTGTTCCCGCCCGTTCATATACCCGTCTAGATGCCTCTTAAATTATGCTATCGTGCCCGCCTCTACCACCTCCACTGGTAAAGCGTTCCAGGCACCCACCACCCTCTGCATAAAAAACTTTCCATGCACATCTCCCTTAAACTTTCCCCCTCTCACCTTGAAATCATGACCCCTTGTAACTGACACCCCCACTCTTGGGAAAAGCTTGTCGCTAGCCACCCTGTCCATACCTCTCATAATTTTGTAGACCTCAATCAGGTCCCCCCTCAACCTCCGTCTTTCCAACTAAAATAATCCTAATCTACTCACCCTTTCTTCATAGCTAGCACCCTCCATACCAGGCAACATCCTGGTGAATCTCCTCTGCACCCTCTCCAAAGCATCCACATCCTTCTGGTAATGTGGCGACCAGAACTACACGCAGTATTCCAAATGTGGCTGAACCAAAGTCCTATACAACTGTAACATGATCTGCCAACTCTTGTACTCAATACCCCGTCCGATGAAGGCAAGCATGCTGTATGCCTTCTTGACCACTCTATCAACCTGCGTTGCCATCTTCAAGGTACAATGGACCTGAACTCCCAGATCTCTCTGTACATCAATTTTCCCCAAGACCCTTCCATTGACCATATAGTCCGCTCTTGAATTTGATCTTCCAAAATGCATCACCTCGCATTTGCCTGGATTGAACTCCATCTGCCATTTCTCTGCCCAACTCTCCAATCTATCTATATTTTGTTGTATTCTCTGACAGTCCTCCTCGCTATCTGCAACTCCACCAATCTTAGCATCATCTGCAAACTTGCTAATCAGACCACCTATACCTTCCTCCAGGTCATTTATGTAGATCACAAACAACAGTGGTCCGAGCACGGATCCCTGTGGAACACCATTAGTCACCCTTCTCCATTTTGAGACACTCCCTTCCACCACTACTCTCTGTCTCCTGTTGCCCAGCCAGTTCTTTATCCATCTAGCTAGTACACCCTGAACCCCATACGACTTCACTTTTTCCATCAACCTGCCATGGGAAACCTTTTCAAACGCCTTTCTAAAGTCTATGTATATGACATCTACAGCCCTTCCCTCATCAATTAACTTTGTCACTTCCTCAAAGAATTCTATTAGGTTTGTAAGACATGACCATCCCTGCACAAAACCATGCTGCCTATCACTGATAAGTCTATTTTCTTCCAGATGTGAATAGATCCTATCCCTCAGAATATTATCCAACAGTTTGCCTACCACTGACGTCAAGCTCACAGGTCTATAATTCCCTGGATTATCCCTGCTGAAGGTGGACATGAGCAACTTTCTTGAACTGTGGCTATCCATCTGATATGGGTACACCCATAATGTTGTTCGGATGTGTTGTCTGTTAAACCTCAGGCACTTCGACCAGTTTATTACTCCTCAAAAGGTTTACCCAGGTGCCTTTCTTTTCAAGATGAACAAAGGACAAGTACAAATGTATGATTCAACCAAATTTATTATTAAACACAGTAAACAGTTACCCCCCCCCCCCTTAAATTATCCCAAACGATAGATAATAACACTCCCATGATTCTTAATACTACCCGTGCCAATTAACTCAGTTGTGCTGAGGGTTCAATTTGGAAGGTCCAATTGCCTTAATTTGGTTCATGGTTCCAAAGGTAGCATTCGGCTTTCCTGGAATCCATCAGCACCAGGAAAACGGATGGGCTTGCCTTATCTGCCACCAGGTAGGGTCTCGTGTAAGAATCTGCAGGGCTGAATGACTTATAACATTACCATCTACCCAACTTCATACTCAATGGCGTTTATCTTGCCATAAAAATAGGCAATACTCTGATTCTTTCTTTTCCCTATATTAACAGCTGCTGCCAGTTGTGCAGCTTGAACTTTCTCCAGCAATGTTTTGGCTGCAGTTTTATGGCTAAGAGCCCCAATCTCAGCATTGTATAAGTCCAGTCCTAGCAGGGGTTCAATCCCTCTCATGGGTGGCCCTGTCATGAGTACATGTGGGGGTGAACCAGTGGAACAGGAAACTGAGTTCCACACTATCATAAAGTCAAAGGGCAGGACTTTGTTCCAGGTAGGGTTGTTCTGCAGGACAGTCTTACAGATCATTTATTTTGAGGGTGCAGTTCATCCTTTTCACTACCCTACTGGATTGAGGATCATATGCAATGTGGAACATTTGTTGGATTCCAAATAACCTCATTGCCCGCTGCATCACGTGGGCGGTGAAATGAGTACCTTGGTCTGACTCTATATTGCGAGGGAGACCCCACGTAGTGAGGATATGATGCACTCGGATATCTGCCGTGACTTTGACCATATTGGTCTGAGTGGGAAAGGCTTTAACCCACTTACTAATAGTGTTGACGATGACCAGGATGTATTTGTCATCTCCCTTGCTGGATGGTGGAGAATGATGTAATCAATTTGTAAATTAATCCAGAGGCCTTTTCGGGTCGGGTGTGCCTCAGTTCTCCCCTGTGGGCATATTTGTTAGGATTGTTTTGGGCGCACACTACACGGTTATCGACATAGTAGCAGACGTCTTGGTCTATGTCTGGCCACCAGCACAATCCTTTAATTCACTCATCATGGCTTCTGCCTCTTTGTGGCTCTGTGCATCGTGGTTTTGGTATATGATTTAGTTGAGGACCCTGGTTGGGACCACGTACCAGCCATCTTTAACGATAAGCCCATCCTGTATGATGAGTGTATCCCTCCATTTGTCAAAGGAGGTAGCCTCCTTTCTGAAAATTTTCCAAGTCCTGGTCTCTGCCCTGAGTCTGTTTAAAGTCTTCAACCTTAGACTAGCTTAAAGCTATGGCCACCATTCATTCGGAGGTTGCCATGGTTATCCTTCCCAGATGCCATTCTGATCAATTCGCCTGCCCTTATGTTCCTTATTGGGGAAGTTCTATGATATTGTACTCACAGCATTGAAAAGTTTGGAAAATTGGGCGCAGAGGGTAAAGGCTTCCCGTCTGCTGAGATGACTCCTCTAGCTTCCCCTAGTGGTAGGACGTCAATTAAACTATTGCAGACATACATTCTGTCCGAGTGTATATCTGCCAGTGTGTGCCAGAGTGGCTGACCGCTCTGCAGGCTGGGTGCTCATTTCAGTTGTAAGCTTTTTAAAAATAATATTTTTATTCAAGGCATTTTCATTTTCTATACAAACCACACAAAGAACACGACCATCTTTATACCATTTCTCTGAAACAAATGCCCCCGCCCCCCGTCCACCTTGAACCCAACTTGCCACATTTTATTGTAAAATACAATAACACAAACAGAAAAGAAAAAAACTGAAAAGCACAACATCCCCCTATCTCCCACCCGCTGACGTTTAGCAGTCCTTAAAGAATGAAATGAACAGCTTCCACGTCGTGTGGGACCGTTCCTCTGATCCCCTAAAGGCAAACTTTATTTTCTCTAGATGCAGGAATTCCACCATGTCACTCTCCCATCCCCTGCCTTAGACGGCTCCAGCGCCTCATAGAATCATAGAATTTACAGTGCAGAAGGAGGCCATTCGTCCCATCGAGTCTTCACCAGCCCTTGGAAGGAGCATCCAACTTAAGCCCACACCTCCATCCTATCCCCATAACCTCACCTAACCTTTTTAGACACTAAGGGCAATTTAGCATGGCCAATCCACCTAACTGGCACATCTTTGGACTGTGGAGGAAACCGGAACACCTGGAGGAAACCCACGCAGACACGGGGAAAATGTGCACACTCCACACAAACCCAAGCTGGGAATCGAACCTTGGACCCTGGAGCTGTGAAGCAACCGTGCTAAGTAATGTGCTACCCTGCCTGCCACCCTAACAGGATCCTCCTTCGGACTATCAGGGAGGTAAAGGCTAAGACATCAGCCTCTCTCCTCACTTGCACTCCTGGATCCTCCGAAACCCCAAATATCGCCACTCATGGGCTGCGTGCATCTTTTAACCCTAAAATCTCTGGCATAGTACCCACAAAAGACTCCCAAAACTGCACCAATTTCGGGCAAGACCAAAACATGTGAGTGTGGTTGCAGGCCCCCTTAAACATCGGCCAGATCTATCCTCCACCTCTGGGAAAAACCGACTCATACCCAACTTTGTCTTGTGAACTCTGTACCACCTTAAATTAAATTAAACACAATCTTGCGCACCGAAGTTGAATTTATCCTCCGCAGCTGCCTCACTCCAAATCCCCCTTCAAATCAATATCCAGCTCCACATCCTTCTTTATCTCCTCCAACGAGTCCCTCTCCCTTTCCATCAACTGCCCATAAATATCAGAGAACTTGCCCTCCCTTATCTTGTCCTCAGCCACAATCCTTTTGAGCACTGAAGGGAGCAGCAACCATGGAAACATAACCAGCTCCTTCCTCACAAAATCCATGATCTGCATTTACCAAAACCCCTAACCCTTTCGCAATTGATATTTCTCCACCAGCTCTCCCAACTCTGCAAACTGCTGTCCACGAGCAGATCCCTAAACTTCTCAATCCCCTCCCGTTCCCACTCTTAGTACTATTAGTGGTGAATTTTTTCATCACCCTCTCAAAGGCTTGATCTTGTTTCAAAAGTGTGGTGGACAGAATTGGTCATAACACCGTATAGTTGAAGCCTAACCAGCCTTTATAATGTTTTAGCATAACTTCACTGATTTTGTACTCTATCCTAGCGGATCATGCAAGGTTTTAACAGCATTTCCTACTTAACTTGACAACTCCAGAAACTTGTATACATTAGGGTTTCCAAATCTCTCTGCATTCTGAGCCTTTTTGTTTATAAAGCATCTCCTCATTCTTCCTACTTCTTCCCTCACCATCCCACCCCCAAATGCCTGGCTTTTTTTCCCTGCCTCCAATTCACAGCTTTCTCTCCCCACCCTCCACCACCCCAGAATTCCAAACCCTTAAATTCCTAACCTTCTCCCCATATCTACTCTAGTCCAGGCATGCATGAAAATTAAATCTGCAGATGCTATTGTCTTGTTGAATTATAGGTTACGTTCTACTCTACTGATTCACAGTTAAACTGCCACACGACTATCGTGCTGAATAAGTTGTGTGCTGCTAGGAATTAAACTCCAAAGAACATTATTCATTCATCAGACACTACACATTTTAACTATACAACCCTGTATTCTGAACAACCACTTATATTTATATAGCAATTAATATAATGTCCCATGGTGCTTCATAAAACATTATAAAACAAAATGTGACACCATGTCATATAAAGGATGCAATAGGGCTGAAGACCAAAAACTTGATCAAAGAAGTAAGTTTTGAGATGTCTTAAAGGTGGAAAGCAAGGTAGAGACACAGAGAAGTGTAGGGAAGGTATTCCAGTGGTTAAGGACTAGGCAATTGAAGGTGCAGCCATTAATAGTGGAGCAATTAAAATTAGGGATGTTAAAGAGGCTAGACATCACAGAGGGATGGGCTTGGGAGGATTACATGGTTGTGGCCATGGAGAGATTGAAAAAAAGGTTGAGAATTTTAAAGTCAAGACGCTGCTTGACTAGGGACCAATGGGGTGATTGAGCAAGAGGGATGACAGAGGAACGAGACTTGGTGTGAGTTAAGACACTAGTAACAGAGTTTTGGGTTACCTGAAATTCACTGAGAGTGGAAGATAGGAAGCTGACCAGAATATTAGAATATTCAAGTTTGACAAATAACACATGAACATAATGTAATGCACATTCGCAGGAACACCAACAGAGGTTTGTAGAATATGGGACACCATAGCCAGGAATGCTTTGAAATAGTCAAGGCTAGAGGTAACAAAAGCATGAATGAGGGTTTCAGCATCAGATGAGCTGAGATAGGGGAAAAGTTGGGTAATGATAGGGAGGTAGAAACAGTCGGTTTTGGTATTAATGCACATCGGTAATCAGAAGCTAATTTCTGTATCAAATGGTTGCAGACTGTGCCAGGAAGCAGGATAGAGTTGGTAGCTTGGGAATGGAGTTTGGAGCATTGACTGAAAACAGTATTGAAGTGGAGGAAATGTTTGCTTATCCAGTACTGGACATTCGATAAGCAATCTAATTTAGCAACAATGGAGGAGTCAAGAGAGGTGGTGGTGAGGTAGAGCAAATGAAACTGATAACATATGAGCAGGAATAGGTCATTTAGTCCCTCAAGCCTGTTTAACCATTCAATGGCTGATCTGTGACTTAACTCTATAGATACGCCTTTATCCCATATCCTTTAATATCTTTGGTTAACAAGAATTTTTAAGTCTCAGATAAAAGATTAACAAGACTGAGCATCAATTGCTGTTTGCAGAAGAGCGTTCAAATTTCTATCCCATTTTGTATGCAGAAGTGTTTCATTGCCATCACCCCTGAAATAATTGTCTCTAATCTACTACAAGCTTATCTACTGTCTACATTTATTCAGTCTACAATGGCACGGCTAGTGGCATGGAATCTATACACACTTAAGTATTAAATCGTATTCTAATTCTTAATTCGACACAAAGTCTTCACTGCCTGCTCACCTCTCGTTAAATCCTCTCTTG
Organism: Scyliorhinus canicula; assembly: GCF_902713615.1. Classification (NCBI taxonomy): domain Eukaryota; kingdom Metazoa; phylum Chordata; class Chondrichthyes; order Carcharhiniformes; family Scyliorhinidae; genus Scyliorhinus; species Scyliorhinus canicula. Next base: position 62,399,343 of record NC_052149.1, read on the forward strand.
TTATTGAAATTATTTAATGTGCAATCACAAAGTTACTGCTCCCTGACTTGCATTTTCTCCATCTTCCCTACTTTGTTCTTTAGACCTGGTTACAAGTCATTTTGAAACCATTAGGTTTTTTGTTTCTCCCAAATATTTATTTGTATCAGCTCATACTCAGGCATAATTTCTGAGCTGCTAGACGGTGCTCCAATTATTGCACCCAAGTAATTAGTCCTTTGTTGAATCCAGATGGTGGGTATTGGTTGGCTTTGTGGATGCAGGTTACAGCTGAGCCTAATGCTATCCTCGCCTAATCCTCTTACTTGCCATCCAGAAACGCACACTTTTCTATAGGGATCGATAGGTGAGAATCAGGAACAAATAAATTTTCCTGATTTCCCCCAGCTTTCTACATAAGGAACCATGAAGCTGAATGATGAAGCTCAGCTGAAAGCCAGGTTACTGAACATAGAGAAGGAATTGAACCTGGGTCCGTTTGATCCATGTGGCTCAGCACCACACTATAGCACACTTACCAACAAAACTATAGTTTTAAAGGAAAATAATATCTTATTTTATACACAGAGGAAATCTGAAAAGAATATACTAAAATGTTGCAAATACACCAGCCTGACAGATTTAGATTCTTTGTCATAACCAGGAACCAGAGTTTTAAAGATGAATACTTCTGGGAGTACAAGCTTATCTACTCTCAGAAGAAACTAAAGCAAATACAAGATTGTGTTATTAGCATATGCAATAATTCGTTTTTTTTTATTAGAAAATGATTGTTAAACTATTTGCCAGGAAATAAGATACCATTTGGCACACTTTGTCAGAGCTTTTAATAATGTTGAAGCTGTGGTTCATGTTGCTCCTAAATTATTCTCCAAAAATTAATTTACCGAATTTGGGCACCGCTGGTTAGACCAGCATTTATTGCCCATCCCTAGATGCCCTTCAGAAGTTAGTGGTGAGTTGCCTTCTTGAACTGCTGCAGTCCCTGAAGTGTAGGTACACCCACTGTGCTGTTATGGAGGGAGTTCCAGAATGTTGCCTCAGCGACAGTGAAGGAACAGCGATATATTTCCAAGTCAGGGTGGTGAGTGACTTGGAGGGGAACCTCCAGGTGGTGAGGTTCCCAGGTATCTGATGTTCTTGTCCTTCTAGATGGTAGTGGTCGTGGATTTGGAACGTGCTGCCTGAGGAACCTTTGTAAGTTACTGCAGTGCATCTTGTAAATGGTACCCATGGCAGCCACTGTCCGTCGGAGCTGGAGGGTTTGAACGTTTATGGAAGGGGGAGCAGTCAAGCGGGCTGCCTTGTCCTGGACAGTATCGAGCTTCTTGAGTGTTGCTGGAGCTGCACTCACCAAGGCAAGTGGAGAGATTTTCATTACACTCCTGACTTGTGCCTTGTAGATGGTGGACAGGCTTTGAGGGTCAGAAGGTGAGTTACTCGCCGTAAGATTCCTTGCCTTTGAACTGCCCTAGGATGTTGATTGTGGGGGATTCAGTGATGGTAATGTCATTGAATGTCAAGGGGCGGTGGTTCGATCCTCTCTTGTAGAAGATGGTCATTGCCTGGCACCTATATGATGTGAATGTAACTTGCCACTTGTCAGCCCAAGCCTGGATATTGTCCAGGTCTTGCTGCATTTGGACATGGACTTCTTCATTATCTGAGGAGTCGCGGATGGTGCAAAACATTGTGCAGTCATCCACAAACATCCCCACTTCTGACCTTATTATGGAAGGGAGGTCATTAATGAAGCAGCTGAAGATAGTTGGGCAGAGGACACTACCCTGAGGAACTCCTGCAGTGATGTCCTGGAGCTGAGATGATTGACCTCCAACCACCGCAACCATCTTCTTTTGTGCCAGGTATGACTCTAACCAGTGGAGAGTCTTCCCCGATTTCCATTCACTCTAGTTTAGCTAGGGCTCCTTGATGCCTTACTCGGTCAAATGCTGCCTTGATGTCAAGAGTAGTCACTCTCACCTCACCTCTGGCATTCAGCTCTTTTGTCCATGTTTGAACCAAGCTGTAATGAGGTCAGGGGCTGAACCCTGGCGGAACCCAAACTGAGTGTCCATGAGCAGGTTATTGCTGAGTAAGTGTCGCTTGATAGCACTGTTGATGACCCCTGCCATCGCTTTGCTGATGATAGACAGTGGACTGATAGGTAATTGGCTGGTTTGATTTGTCCTGTTTCTTGTGTACATTACACACCTGGGCAATTTTCCAAATTGCCAGGTAGATGTCAGTGTTGTAGCCGTACTGGAACAACTTCACCAAGGTTGCGGCAAGTTCTTGAGCACAAGTCTTCAGTACTATTGCTGGGATATTGTCAGGACCCATAGCCTTTGCAGTAACCAGTGCCTTCAGCTGTTTCTTGAGATCACGTGGAGTGAATCGTATTGGCTGAAGACTGACATCTTTGATGCTGGGGACAACAACGCATACCAGATCAAGTAAGATTAATACATTTAAGTTAGAATACAAAAGTATGATATAATGAAACATTACATCACTTCATTGATGTAGTATTTATAGCACAATAAAAACTAAAAGAACTACTTTATTCCCAGAAAACTGAACAAAAACCACATGGCACTTTATAATGATTAATGTAATAGTTACAAAAATGTTAAAAAAATAGTGTTGCAATTTTTAAAATTTCATGTACAAATAATAAGTGCAATAGAAATTCTGGTCAGCGAAAGTGGTGCAAAACCTTTTTGTACCACTAGATGTCATAGGTTGATAAATATTGCACTTGAAAGCATTTTCTTCAGGGCAGGGGAGAACTGTAACAAGACCATAAGAAATAAGAACAGGAGTAGGCTATTCGGCTCCTGGAACCTGCTCCACCATTCATGTGGCGGTGCAGACTCAATGGGCTGATCCAACATTCCTCATGCCTACTTTCATGCCCTTTCTCTGTAACCCTTGAATCCCTGACTGATAAAGAATCTATCTATCTGAACCTTAAATATACACAAGGACTCTGCCCCCACAGCTCTCTGTGCAAGGAGTTCCAAAGGCTCACAGCTCTCGGAGAGAAGAAATTCTTCCTCGTCTCAGTGCTAAGTTGGCAACCCTCTATTCCGAGACTGTCCTCTGATCCTAGACTCTCCCATGAGGGGAAACATTCTCTCAACATTTAGTCACAGAATCACGAAACTAACATGGCAGAAAAGGCCCTTCGGCCCATCAAGTCCGCACCACCGCATGAAAGGCACCTGATCTGCCAATTCTAATCCCATTTGCCAGTCCTTGGCTCATAGCCTCGAATGTTAAGATGTGCCAAGTGTTCATACTTTTTAAAGGATGTGAGGCAACCCGCCTCTACCACCCTCCCAGGCAGTGAGTTCCAGACCGTCACTACCCTCTGGTCCGTCAAGCCCCTCAAGAAACCTCTTTGTTTCATTGCGATCACCTCTCATTCTTCTAAATTCCAACAAGTAGACACACAATCGGTTTAACATTTGTTCAGAGGACAATCCCTCCATATCGGGGATCATCCTACTGAACCTTCTGTGTACCGACACAAACAAAATAATATCTTTCCTTAAATAAGGTGAGGAAAACTGCTCACAGTACTCCAGATTGGGTCTCACCAGTACATTGTGTGGTGATATGCATGTACACATAAATGTTTATAGTTGTATATCAGTGCATAGTTTTGGTATGACCTCCGACCAGAAGGTGGCATCAGACATCCATCCCGTGACTGGAGACATCCAGTTGGGAGTAGGACGTATGAGAGGATAGTCACACTTTGAGTAATTGCAGGAGAATTCACTGAATTCATTTAGTAGCCTTTGTTTATATAGTAATCTGTTAGTTATCATTCCATGTGTTTTGTTAATAAATCATCTCTCTAGTTGAATAACTAGATGTTCTGTGTACATCATTACAACGGTTATATCACAGAACATGACATCTTGTACAGTGGCAGCAAGACTCTTATACTACTCTTATACTCTTATACTTTATATCTTTCGTGCACAGGTACTTCCAAGTCCCTCTGTGTTGCAGCTTTCTGCAGTTTTTCTCCATTTAAATAACACTCAGGACACAGCATTCGACATGCCAAAATCGCATTCAACGATGGCGAAATTGCATTCGGCGAATGGCTGGAGAATCCAAATTCCTGACAAAATCGTGGGCGGCACCGCTTTTGCGATGCTCCGCTCCATCCAAAGCAGCGTACTCGCCTCAGGCCAATGCCTGAGGCCCGTCCCCGACCGGCTGAGTCCCTGACGACACAGGACACGTGTGGTCTCATCCATTGGGAACTCGGCGTGATGGCTGCGGAATCTGTCCAGCCCCACCAGTCGGGGGATGGCCGATCCGCAGGCAGAGGGGTTCATATTCGGGGCTGGGGGCACTGTGGTGGGGCGATCCAGGATGCGCGAGCCTGTCGAGGGGGGGGGGGGGACTATTTTGTGGGCCGGGTCCGCAAGCGGCCTCGCCATGAAGCACAGCGTGGCCGCTGCAGGCTGCCGCTGTGTATTTGCGTGGCCACAGACCCGGCAATTCTCCAGGCTATATCGGCAGCTAGAAGGCTGTTCTACGCTGCCTCCCTGCTAGCCCCCAGCAAAATGGGGAAATCGGTGGCCTTTTTGCACCAGTTTTCCATTGTTCCCACGCTAGCATGGGGACATAGCACCGGAATTGGAGAATCCAGCCCGTTATCTTTCAGATGAGGTGTTAAACACAAGGCCTCCTGCCCTCAGGTGGATTTGTAAAATTCCATGACATTATTTTGAAGTATATTCAAATTATTATTAATACATTATTATGAAGTAAGGGAGTTATCCTTGGTGTCCTGGCCAACCAATATCACAAATTGTCACGTTGCTGTTTGTGAGTCTGCAGTGTGCATTTGCCTGCTGCATTACCACATTACAAAAGTGACTGCACTTCAAAAGTACTTCATTGGCCATGAAGTGCTTTGAGACACCCAGTGATAGTAAAAGCTGCCACATAACGCTAGTTTCTTTCTTCAACACTGTAAGGTGTCTGGTCCATTTGGGGAGTTCAAAACCAAGTTGTGCATGACCATCTCCAATTGACTGAGAAAGGGGCAGGATCTTCAGCTCAGCTCAGACCTTCAGGCGATACAGGGAAGGAGGTATAAGAGAGGGTGTTGCAATTTTGATCAGGAAATCATGACATTTTAGAGGGCTCTTCAAATGAAGCCATATGGGTCGAACCTAAAAACCAAAAAAGGAGCAATCCTAGAGAAATAGAAGAGCAGATATGGAAGCAGATTTCAGAGAAGTGTAAAAGTGACAGCGCAGTGAAAGTGCAGGAGGATTTCAACTTCTCCAATATTAACTGAGGAAGCCAAAGTGTGAAAGGTTTAGAGGAGGTCGAATTCTTCAAATGCATCCAGGATAATTTTTTAAGCCAGTACAAAGAAGGTCCTACAAGAGAGTGGGTGATCCTGTACTTAATTTTAGGTAATAAAGACGGGTAAGTGGTTGAAGTATCAGTGGGGGAACATTTTGCAGACCGTAATCAGAACTCCGTTAATTCAATAATAATAATAATCTTTATTGTCACAAGTAGGCTTACATCAACACTGCAATGAAGTTACCGTGAAAAGTCACCACATTCTGGTGCCTGTTCGGGTATGCAGAGGGGCAATTTAGAATATCCAATTCACCTAACAGCACATCTTTCGGGACTTGTGGGAGGAAACCGGAGGAAACCCACGCAGACACGGGGAGAACGTACAGATACCGCACAGACATTGACTCAAGCCGGGAATCGGACCTGGAACCCAGGAGCTGTGAAGCAACATTGCTACCCACTGTGCTACCGTTCTGCCCATAGATTGCTATGGAAAAGAACAAGGATGGGCCTGAAATCAAAGCTTTAAACTAGGGGAAGGCTGATTTTAATAAGATCAGATATGACTTGGATAAAGTGGACTGGGAGCAAACATTTTTAGGTGTGACACAACAGTGGGAATCATTCAAGAAGGAAATAGGGAGAGTATAGGGCCACCATGTTCCAATAAAGAATGAGTGGGACCAACAACTCCAGTGAACCCTGGATATAAAGGGATATACAGTGTTGGATAAGGAGAAAAAGGAAGGCTTAGGCAAATATCAATGGCTCAAAACAGCAGATGTCCTAGAGGTATAGAATGTGCAAGAGGGAACTTAAAGTTAAAAGGATATTGGCCTGTAAAATAAAGGAAACTCCCAAATTGTTTTACAGGTACATTACGAGTAAGAGCACTAGGGAAAGAGTAAGGCTCATTAAGGACCAACCACATTAGTATTTGTGTGTGGAGCCTGAGGACGTAGGTAAGGTTCTAAATGAATACTCTGAGTCGGTGTTCACTAGTGAGAGAGGTGATGTGGGTATAGAAATCGGGAAGGAAAAGCGTGATAACTAAAGAAATTAACATAAAAAGAGAGGAAGTTCTGAGTCGTCTGGCTAGTGTCAGAGTAGATCAATCTCCAGGATTGGATGAAATAGAGTCATAGAATTTACAGTGCAGAAGGAGGCCATTCAGCCCATCATGTCTGCACCATCACACGGAAAGAACACTCTACAAGCCCACTCCTCCACCTTATCCCCTAACCCAGTGAACCCACCTACCCTTTTGGACATTAAGGAGCAATTTAGCATGGCCAATCCACCTAATCTGCACATCTTTGAACTGTGGAAAGAAACCAGAGCACCGAGGGGAAACACATACAGACAAGGGGGAAAGTGTAAACTCCACACAGGCAGTCCCCCGAGGCCGGAACTGAACGTGGGTCCCTGGAGCTGAAAGACAGCAGTGCTAACCACTGTGTCACCATGCCGCCCTTGGTATTCCAGGCTGTTGAGCGAGGCAAGGGAGGAAATAGCAACGGCACCAGCAATAATTTTCAATTCCTTTCTGGTCACAGGAAAGATGCCGGAGGACTGGAGGATAGCCAGTAGACTCCCTGCAGTGCAGGCCATTCGGCCCATCGAGTCTGCACCAACCCTTTGCATGACCACCCTTCCTAGGCCCAATCCCACACCCTATCCCTGTAACACCACCCAACCTACAGACACATAGGAACAATTTAGCATGGCCAATCCACCTAGCCTGCACACCTTTGAACAGTGGGAGGAAATGGAGCACCCCGAGGAAACCCACACATGGGGAGAACGTGCAAACACCACACAGCCACACGAGGTCCGGAATCGAACCCGGGTCCCTGGCAGTGCGAGACAGCAGTGCTAACCACTGTGCCGCTCATAAAGGAGGAAATTAAAGCGGTGCTGGCAAATTTTCAATTCTGCAGACTACTCTCTCGGGCGGCACGGTAGCACAGTGGTTAGCACTGTTGCTTCACAGCTCCAGTGTCCCAGGATTGATTCCCAGCTTGGATCACTGCCTGTGCAGAGTTTGCACATTCTCCCTGTGTTTACGTGTTTCCTCTGGGTTTTCCCGTTTCCTCCCACATTTGGACATTCTGAATTCTCCCTCCGTGTACACGAACAGGCGCCGGAATGTGACGACTAGGGGCTTTTCACAGTAACTTCATTGCAATGTTAATGTAAGTCTACTTGTGATAATAAAGATTATTACAGAAGTGTCAGAGGACAGTCAATGTGGCACCATTATTCAAGAAGGGAGGGAGGGATTAACCAGGAAACTACAAGCCAGTGAGTCTAACTTAATGATGGGGAAACTATTGGAAGAAATTCTGAGACAGAATTAATCTGCATTTGGAGAAACAGGGATTAATCAAGAACAGTTATCATGGTTTTATTAAGAGATCATTTCTCATCAACTTGATGAAATTTTCAAAAAGGTGACCAGATGTGTAGATGAGGGCAATGCATTGAACGTAGTTTACTCGGACTTCAGCAGCTTTTGATGAGGTCTCACATGGGAGACTGACAGCGAAGAGCCCATAGCATCCAAGGAAATTTGGCAAATTGGCCCCAGGATTGGCTGAGTGTCAGGAAGCAGAGAGTGCTGGCCAAGGGTTTTTCTGATTGGAAGCCTGTAAGCTGCTGATACAAAAATTGGTGGGGTGATAAATAGTGAGGACAGACTTAGATTACAGTATATAGACAGGCTGGTCAGATGGGTTGATCAGTGGCAAATGGAATTCAATCCAGATCAGTGCGAGGTGCCGCACATGGGGAGGACAAACAAGGCATGGGAATACATGATAAACGGCAGGATTTTGAGAAGCACCAAGGCATCAGAGGGACCTGGTGTGCATGTACATCGGCCCTTAAGGTAGCAGGGCAGGTGGATAAAGTAGTTCAGAAGGTATACTTGCTTTTATTAGTCGAGACATGGAGTTTAACAGCAGGGTGATTGTACTGGAACAGTATAAAACATTGTATGCCACATATAGGTGGCATGGTAGCATAGTGGTTAGCACTGTTGTTTCATGGTGCCAGGGACCCAGGTTTGATTCCCGGCTTGGTTGACTGTGCGGAGTCTGCGCGTAGTCCCTGTGTCTGCGTGGGTTTCCTCCCTCAAATCCTGAAAGACTAGACTGCTTGTGAGGTGAATTGGACATTCTGAATTCTCCCTCAGTGTACCTGAACAGGCACAGTAGTTTGGCGACTAGGGTATTTTCACAGTGGTTTCATTGCAATGTTAATGTAAGCCTAATTGTGACAATAATAAAGATTATTATTATTATTATTATAATAGAGTATTGTGTGCAGTTCTGCAATCTACATTATTGGAGGGATGTGATAACGCTGGAAAGAGTGCAGAGGAGATTTACTAGGATGGTGCCTGGGCTGGAGAGTTAAGTTATGAAGAGAGATTGGATAAACTGGGAATGTTTTCCTTGGAGCAGAGGAGACTGAGGGGGACATGACTGAGATGAATAAAATTACGAGGGCCATCGATAGTGTAGACAGTAAGAAACATTTCCCCTTAGTGGAGGGATCAATGATCAGGGGCCGTATATTTAAGGTGAGGGGCAGGTTTTGAGGGATGTGAGGAAAAACCTTTTCACCCAGAGGATGGTGGGAGTCTGGAACTCACTGCCTGAAAGGGTGGTGGGGGCAGAGACCCTCATAATATTTAAGAAGCATTTAGATGTGTACTAGCAATGTCAAGGCATACATGGGTCAAGTGCTGAAAAATAGGATGATGTGGTATGGGGATTTTTTATTTTATTTTATTTTTTTAAATTGGCCCAGAAGCAATGGGCCTTTTTTTTTATGCTGTAGGCTCCGATGTCTGACTCCATATGGTGAAGCAGTGTTTGATTGCACTGATGTCTGACAATTAATTTGCAAATGCCACAACCATCAGATTGCATAACTATTGGCATAAATGATGATGCTGGCATTATGGGAAAGTAAGGGACCAATATTCAAAGACGGTCACAACTAGCTTAAAAACACAAACACATGCAAGAATATTTGGATTTCAAAATATCAATACATGCCAATTGCGCTATGCTCACTTAGTTCAATCAATGTTGCCCGAGCGGATTTTCGTTTTAATCGAAGATTCCACTAACTCGGCACTGCTGCACATTTCTTCCAAGCTCTTCCAATTATAGCTGTCAAAGGAATATGCAGCACATCATCCCTCAAGGATCTCCATTGGAGCAGAGCTGGGGACTCAGGACATGGCCCCATTTTATTGAAAGTGAAAGGTCCAGTGTTTTTAATCTGAATGAATTGGTAGGTAGGTGAGAATGGGTGAGTTGTATAGGTGACTAGGAAGGTCAGGGATAGTTGGGTCCAGTCGGGGAGAGGGTGGGTTCCGTGAGTGTGATTGGTGGGTCAGTGCTGGACTTACCCAGGAGTTAAGGCTGGATTTTAATCTGTCCAACATTTCCCGGGTAATTATGGTGATAAGTATTGTGCAAAATGTCTGGTCTCCATCTAGCTCAGCGTCAGAGACATTTGCACAGTCCCAGGAAGGAGAATTGCCTTAGGAAGTTTAAACTTCCTGCCCAGTTCCCACATAGGTCCACGCCAAGACCTCCACAGGGTATGAACACACATCTTCAGTTGGACGTTCAGTCTTTGACCACCTGGACACTGGAAGATTTGCCCAACATCTCATACCAGTGGTATATTTGGGGCAAATTGCAGCTCTCCACAGGTGCTGTCAGTCATACTGTGCATTTGCAGCATTTGGTTTTTATCCATACTAGCTATCCCAGATAAGCCCAAAACTAATTTTGTCCTTGACAATAATATTTTAGATGTTTTCTCATCATTGATGCAACACTGACCTGTAGAGTTATCCCTCTCTTACCTGAAGGTAGGTGTAATATTTGTAATCTTACAATCTTCGAGCATCACTTCATGTCCAAGGAGAATTTGAAGTTAAGGTGAAATCTTCTATTGTTACCCTAACTTCTATCAGCAACCTAAAAGGCACCTCACCTGGACTGGTGACTTATTAACTTTAAATGATCCCATTTATTTAGTGCCCATTTTCTTTATATTTTCATTCGGTCCAATGTCTCTGCATTCCTTCCCTGCAACATTAACTTCACTTCTTTTGTGTCAGTGCAAATGTGTCATTCACTACATCAATCATGTTACCCATCTCCACCGGTAACAGGCATTCTACATCACGTACAACTTCAAATTTGATTACCCAACCTTCTGTGTGGTATTTATTTAAACAGAGAACTCATTGTAGTACATTACATCCACAAGCAGCAGAGTTTAGAATACACAAGGGGGAAAATGCAGAGCAAAAGACATTAAAGTCACAGAACACTACAAGTATTTTCCAATCTTTCAGTTTGGTCATTCCATTGTTGCAGAGAAATAAAAATCAAAAAACCAAATAGCAGTTTCATGATTATAAGTACAAACTGAAGAGAAAAGAACTTGAAGGTTTGGAATTTCCAAATAGTTTTTAGTGTAACTGACATTAAAAGTAGCATTTTTCCAAGAAAATGTGTGCATCAGTAATCTGCGCCAGTTTTACAACAAAACATAGCCAAATAATCATTTTGATTTTGACACTTTCATAATTCAAGTATTAAAACCCTCTGCTGCTAATTTACAAAGCTCCACTCTGTGAGAAAGACCAGGTTCTACGGATTTCCTGCAACTACACCAATAATGCACAATTTACGGTCAAACATTAAGGCACATATCCTCAGGTCTTTTGATATTGATATATCAATATCAAACTGATATTTCTGCTGTTTGCCAGTCATTTTCTGATTAAGATTTTTAAAATGTTGATACCTGCGTTTAACAAAAGTGGCATCAATCTCATGCGCACTCACCGTGCCCTTTCTCAAGTGGCTGATGAGCAACTTTCAGAAAGATAATGTTTGGTACAGCAATTAACCAATTTTTTTTTTAACGTTGGTGTTTTAAGGAAATAAACAATTAGAACATAGAACAGTACAGCACAGAACAGGCCCTTCGGCCCTCGATGTTGTGCCGAGCAAATGATCACCCTACTCAAACCCACGTATCCACCCTATACCCGTAACCCAACAACCCCCCCCCCCCTTAACCTTACTTTTTAGGACACTACGGGCAATTTAGCATGGCCAATCCACCTAACCCGCACATCTTTGGACTGTGGGAGGAAACCGGAGCACCCGGAGGAAACCCACGCACACACGGGGAGGACGTGTAGACTCCGCACAGACAGTGACCCAGCCGGGAACCGAACCTGGGATCCTGGAGCTGTGAAGCATTTATGCTAACCACCATGCTACCGGGCTGCTGAGCAAAAGTGCAACAATGTCATAGCATTAAGTGGTTAAGTTTTTTTAAAGTAATAAAAATGAGCAGAATGCAAAGTGGCAGTGTATGTAGGTGGATGCATGTTGCTGACAGGGAGTGAGAAACCCGAGACTATGAGTAAGGCAGACTCACACACACTCACCGTGATGTACATTCACTCAGTCTCTCGCATTCACCCCACACTCAAGTTTCTCGCATTCTCCTCCACACACAGTCAGTTTCTTGCTCTCACATACTCACCATGATACCGCCTCCTCCCTGTCCCTCCATGACTTCACCATCCCCCATCCCACCAAGACTTCACTGGGGACATATCCAGGTCATAGGTCAAGGTCCAAACCACCTCCAACTCTTTCTGGTTCCAACCACTCCTGGCCAAAGTTTTGCCCTCCCCAGTCTGGTTCTCTCCCACCCACCCCCACTTGTCTGCTCACTCCAGTCTCCCTACTCCCTCACCAACACTCACCCCATCCAACTTGCTGGCTTGCCCTGCTGCTCCCATCCCCAAACCCTATGTCACATGCTCACTCTGGTCTCTCCTCCACCTCATACCTTGCTCTGACTCCCCTCTGCCACCCTGTTCCAGGCCACCCACCCACCAGCTCCAGTAACTCCCACGTGCTCCAGTATCCCCGGCATCTCCAACCCACCCACTCCCTATTGAACGTACCTGTCCTGCTCTGATCTCAGCCGCAAACTGAGATAATAAAACTTATTCAGCAACTGATGACTCGACATAGGCTCACTGTCTTGCAGCAGCGAATGGATGGAGAAATCAGCCTACTATTGGATGAACAGACTCTGAGCATTTTTTAAAAATTCTGAGAGTGACATTTTGGAATTGAACAGTTGCCTAAACTACAAAACCGTGGCAGGCCACATGAAAATGTCTTGCAGGCAGATCGGACCTCGCACAAGCCTGGTATAAACATTCCAGCCAAACCAACATAGTGGAGTAGCAGACAAGCCATCTGCCCCAGCCTGTTAGGGCGAAAAGCTATTTATGACTCTGCTCCAATGTTGCGTTAATGGTTCCACAGTTACCTACACAAAACACAATGGGTTTTAACAAGGGGCCAATTGAAATCTCAACCAAAACCATCCATCAAATGACCACTTTGAGCTATTTGAATTGCTTTAATTTGGGTTAATCCGAAACAGCACTTCAGGCTGGCAGTCTGCCTCTGCCATGTTCCATCAACAAAACAGCAGCATAACCAGAGTCTTCTCCAGGTTTAAGTTGGCTGGCCTTCATCTGTACTGGAACGTCTGAACTTCTCTACCAATGCCTACTGCAAGGCTGATTCATCTCTCTGTGCTTCTCCCATTGTGGAAGTCAGCACTAGTAGAAAAGTGGATTAATCCACATCAACTCAGCTGGCTGATCACTCTAAAGGAATACATCATTGAACTTTTGATTACGAACTCTGGAAGTACTGGAACAATAATTCTTATTTTGTCTGTGGTCCTTGACCTGTACTTCTTTCTTTCCCTTATCCTTCTTTTTTTGTATGCACTGGGGACTACATACGGACATTCCCTTTCTGCATTTTGAGTGTGCAAAATCAATTAACCCTCTGATTTTAAGATATTTTAAGTTATTCCGGGTTAATAAAGGAGGATTGAATCAGTCCAAAACTGAGGTTTTTGGGGAAAATATACCACCACTTATAAAAAGGGGAAATAATAAAAACACCTTTCTGTTTACAGACAGATGGTGAAGAGAAACCAGAGCTGTTTTCAATCAAACCCTCACCTGTCGTAATAATGGGCCTACCCTTGGAAAAGGTCAAAGGCTTTGAGTGTGATGTGTCCTGGCATGAAAGCAGGGCATTTGTTATTATCCCTATTAATGGTAATGCATTTGTACTTGTTTTACACCATTGTTTAATGTTCAGACACAGGCAAGAAAGCCGAGCATAAGTTTCTACTAGATCCAGCTAGATCAGTTGTTAATTTTAAATCTGAGGTTTTTTGTGCAGAAAAGGGATTAGAGGATATGGGCCAAAGGAGTTAGGCCACAGATCAGCCATGATCTCATTGAATGGCAAGACAAGCTGAGGGGCTGAATGGCCTATTCCTGTTCCTATGTAGGTGTCAACACAGAAACCAGTATAATTGAGATGCAGGGAGTTCTGATCCAACGAACTAGGAACCAAGATTCACTTACCTGTCTCGTACCAAAGTTTATTTCTGATATCCGTAAATGTGAATGTCGAGTCAGGATTCTGCTTACTTCCTTAAGAAAGCAGTTTCATTTTTTTTTTTTTTTTAAATCGCTAATTCCTGGGAAGTCCTCACTGGATGTTGGAAGTTCCATGTAGCATAAAAGTTAAGGACAATGGTGATTGTCACCGCTGATGAGGGCTCATTCTCCCTACATGATTTTGTAGATTAGAAGCACACGAGTCAGAATTTCCTTGGATAGCTAAGAGACTCTAGCTCCTCTGAATGCTGAAATTATCAACTAGAGGTAGACATGCTTTGTTGGGAAGTAGCATCTATGAGCCTCCCAAGACCTGCTCTCCTATACCTGACAATAGTCACACATTCAGAATGAGAAAATTCTGATATTTATTGCTGTTTCCATTTTACTCAACTCTTCCAAATCCTAATGATTCAGATAACAGATGTGTTATTCAATTCACTATTTTCGCACTTGCAATTATATATACCAGCTTTTAAAGAGTTATAATGCAAAGATGATAGATGGTTAATTCAATTCCACATTCCAACAGTCCTGATGCACATCTTCATTGCATACAGAAACAATTATTAGTCCAAATGTAAAAGGGAATAACTATTTCCCTGAGTGAAGACTCTCCCAATCAAAAGTCCACTTGCCTACCAATCAGCACCTTCTTCTCATCAGTATAAATTGTTGTTTCATTTAGATTAGTGTTCTTGCGATACTTCCTGATTTTTAATCTTTCTAAAAAAATCTTTATTGCCACAAGTAGGCTTACGTTAACACTGCAATGAAGTCACTGTGAAAATCCTCGAATCGCCACATTCCAGCGCCTGCTCGGGTACATAAAGGGAGAATTCAGAATGTCCAAATTACCCACAGCACGTCTTTCGGCACTTGTGGGAGGAAACTGGAGCACCCGGAGGAAGCCCATGCAGACACGGGGAGAATATGCAGACACCGCACAGACAGTGACCCAAGCCGGGAATCGAACCAGAGACCCTGGCGCTGTGAAGCCATAGTGCTAATTACAATGCTGACTAATTTTCCCCAATTTTTCAGCAATACTCACAAATTATTTGTCCCATAGATTAGTTTTGCTAATCTTAATTAGAAACATTAAAATTTGATTCTCAATGAACCTCTATTCATTTATAAAATAAAAACAGAAAATGATAGAGAAATACTCAGCAAGTAAGGCACCATCTGTTGGAGAGAGAAACAATTAATATTTCAGGTCAATGGCCTGTAACAGCTGAAGAGATTTAACAGGTTTTACACAAGTAATGAGACAGGGAAAGGGGGAGGAGTGAAAGCAAAAGGGAAGATGTGTGATACATGGATACATAGAAGATAGGAGCAGGAGGAGGCCTTTTGGCCCTTCGAGCCTACTTCGCCATTTATCACGATCATGGCCGATCATCTAACTCAATAGATTAATCCTGCTTTCTCCCCATAGTCTTTGATCCCATTCTCCCATATCTAGCTGCCTCTTGAATATATTCAATGTTTTAGCATCAACTACTTCCTGTGGGGGGCAGCATGGTGGCGCAGTGGTTAGGCCTCTTGCCTCAGTGCCGAGGTCCCAGGTTCGATCCCAGCTCTAGGTCACTGTCCATGTGGAGTTTGCACCCCGTGTTTGCGTGGGTTTCGCCCCCACAACCCAAAGATGTGCAAGGTAGGTGGATTGAACACGCTAAATTGCCCCTTAATTGGAAAAAAATGAATTGGGTACACTAAATTTTTATTTTGTTTTAAACTATTTCCTGTGGTAATGAATTCCACAGGCTCACCACCCTTTGGGTGAAGAAATGTCTCCTCATCTCTGTCCGAAATGGTTTACCCTGAATCCTCAGACTGTGACCCCTGGTTCTAGACACACCTACCATTGGGAACATCTTCCCTGCATCTACCCTGTCTAGTCCTGTTAGAATTTTGTAAGTCTCAATGAGATCCCCCCTCATTCTTCTGAACTCTAGAGAGAACAATCCTAACCTGGTCAATCTCTCCTCATATGACAGTCCCGCCATCTCTGGAATCAGTCTGATAAACCTTTGCTGCACTCCCTCGAGAGCAAGAACATCCTTCCTCAGAAAAGGAGACCAAAGCGGCACACAATTATCTCGGTGTGGCCTCACCAAGGCCCTGTATAATTGCAGCAACACATCCCTGCTTCTGTGCTCGAAATCTCTTGCAATGAAGGCCAACATACCATTAGCCTTCTTTATCGCCTGCTGCACCTGCATGATTACCTTCAGCGACTGCTGCAGGACACCCAGGTCCCGCTGCACACACCCCTCTCCCAATTTGCAACCATTCAGATAGCAATCTGCCTTCCTGTTTTTGCTTCCAAAGTGAATAACCTCACACTTATCCAAATTATACTGCATTTGCCATTGATTTGCCCACAGCCCAACCTGTCCAGATCATGCTGTAGGATCCCTGCATCCTCGTCACAGTTCAGTCTCCCACCCAACTTGGTATCATCTACAAACTTTGAGATGTTACATTTTGTTCCCTCATCCAAATCATTAATATAGATTGTGAATAGCTGGGGTCCCAGCACCAATCCCTGTGTCACCCCACTAGTTACTGCCTGCCAATTTGAAAAGGACCCATTCATTCCTACTCTAGAACAGAAAGCAGGAGAGATTAAGCAAGAAAAGGAAGATGGTAAAGGGGAAAGAGAAACAAAGTTGATCTAGAATATGTGCAAATGGAAAAGCAAAATCAATACTAACAGCTGGGGTCAGAAGCTATGACATGAAATTGAACTCAATGTCAAGTCCTGAAGGTTGTAAAGTGCCAAACTGAAAGACAAAGTTCTCTTCCAAGTTTTCATTGGACTTTAATAGAAAAAATGTAAGAGCCTAGGACAAAAGAGGTCAGAATGAGAGCAGGGCTGGGAATTAAAATGACAGTCAACTGGAAGGTTTGGGTCACGTTTGTGGACCAAACGGAATTGTTGCACAGAACAGTCGCCCAATCATTGTTTGGTGTTCCCAGTGCAGAGAATCACTGTGAGCAGTAAATACACTTCATGCAATTTACTATACTGTAAGTAAACTGCTGTTTCACCTGGAAGGAACGATGGGGCATTGGATAATGAGGAGCAAAAAGGGTACATGTTGCTTCTCCTGAGCTTGCATGGAAGGTGCATTCGAAGGGAGTGATTGAAGAATGGACCAAGGATCACAGAATGAACAGACCCTTTTTAATGTTGAAAAGGAAAGGAGTGGAAGATGGTTTGGTGGTGGCATCACACTGGAGGTAGCAGAAATGGCAGAGGTCAATCTGTTCAATGTGGAGGTGAAGACAAGGGAAACACTATCTTAATTCTGGGGAGGAAGGGAAAAGGGCAAGAGCAAAAATGTGGGAAATGAAACAGACATAGTAAGGGCCCTGTACGCCTGGGGAGAATCCTTGCAGAAAAAGGATTGCACATTGCAGAGCTGGAGAGACATCTTCTCGTCCTTCAGTTACTGTACCCTCAGAGGGCATTGGCAACCATGCCCCATGATTTTGCTTGGTAAATAATTGCAGTGATTTGCCATTGCCTTTTCAGTATGGCTGATCAGGAAAATCTACTACCACTTACCACCTGCTATCAGGTATTGAAAGGATTTTAAACATTTTTGGCCACACTAGGGCCGCACAGTGGCTAGCATTGCTGCTTCACAGTGCCAGGGATCTGGGTTCAATTCCAGCCTTGGGTGTCTGCCTGTGTGAAGTTTGCACTTTCTTCTCGTGTCTGTGTGGGTTTCCTCCAGGTGCTCTGGTATCCTCACACAGTCCAAAGATGTGCCGGTTAGGTGGATTGGCCATGCTAAATTGCCCCTTAGTGTCGGTTGGGTGGGGTTATGGGGATAGAGCGGAGGAGTGGGTCTGGGTAGGGTGCTCTTTCAGAGGGTTGGTGCAGACACAATGGGCCGAATGGTCTCCTTCTGCACTGTAGGAAGTCAATGGTTATGAATGCACCTTACATGGGCCATGAGGTCCTGCAGTGGAACTTAAACTTGGAGCTACTGGCCTAAACCTGGAGTTACTAGCCCAGAGGTAGGGATGCTGCCATTGCATCACAAGACCTCCACATGATACAGAAACTAGGTGAATGGAATAACGTCCATACAGGAAGTAGGGTGCAAGTGACTGTATTCAAGGTAGTGTGTCATTTACTGGGCTTGTAGTGAATATTGGTTGATATGCTATTCCTAGAAATGGAGATTGCATAGTCAGGAAAAGAAGGGAAGTCCTGGATTGGACTACATAAAGACAAGCAAACGGTGGAAATTGGAAGAAAAGTTAATAAAATGTTCCAGTTTGGGGCAAGAACAGGAAATAGCACAGATAAAGTCATCAGTGCATTGGGAAAGGAAGAGAAGGAAGGGACTTGCACAACAAATATGCCACATATCCCAATAAAAGAAAAGTATAGCTAGGACTCAAATTAATTGTGTTTGTGGAGTAAGAAGGATTTTCAATAGGAGAATAAGTACAGCCAGGCGGAGGTGTGTGGCAGTAGGTAGGGACTGGTCGTGCCAACATTCAAGGAAGAAGTTGTGACTCTGAGGCCGCCTTGGTGAGGGATAACGGTGTGTAGAGGATTTAAACATCTATGGTGAGAAGGAGACACCTATTCATATACTGATATCCATTAACAAGTTATTAAGGCATAGAATACAATTCTGAATGACCATGACCTAAAGAGGTGTTCGTCAGATTTCTGTCTCATTAATTTCAATATTTTCCATGCCAATTTACGTGTCAGTGAATAGAAATTAACTTCACTAACACTCTTGGGTGGGATACGTTGTCACAGGTGCTTTTAGTTAGCTGTTCCGTAAATACTTTTGCAATAAATCACCATTTTAACAAAAACAAAATTCATAATGATAACTTAACAAATGTGTATATATTTTTAAGTTGTCATTTAACAGCATATAATTAATTTGATTCATGTAAACATTACACATTTTACAACACTATCATTTTTTTGAAATGTACGTTTTATTTTGAAGTACAGTAGCCACTCACTACAACTCTAATATATACATAAATTTTTCCTAATCCTCTAATTCCAAACTGATAAGATGCCTTCTTCCCCAACTATAGTCCAATTTGTACATAAAGGTCCCACAGACAGTATTATAGAGAGCGGCTACTGCATATTGGTCACATTATAAAACAACATTTCTGCAAATATTCTTATAAAGCTAGTTACACATAAATTTAACAGTAAACAAACTAAAAACAATGATTTTCACTATTACATATCTGATTAGAAAAAACTACAAATTCCAATGATTACGTTCGTTTATATCAGGATGATGTTTTTCGTAGTGATTCCCGCAGAAGTAATTTTACCAAGTCCAAAACTACCTTGATGTTCTGAGGGCCAAATCCATGTGTGATTAAATTATATGGATGTTCCTGCCACATAAAACTATCCATGATTGTGTCAAGATCGTCAATCACCTTTCTGGAGAAAATAAAAGAATTTGATAAACCTGCATGACAAGATTACAGTTTCTTTCCACATTGCTCAACTATATACACTTCTGTAAAATAAAAGTCAGATTACAAACTCCTGGGGCAGGATTCTCCGGTTCGCCAGCTCCGTTTTTCGGTGCAGCGTGCCCCCACCAGGAGCAGAATTCTCCCTTCCCGCAGCTAGCCAATGGTGCTTCCCATTATGGCCCCCCCATGTAGTCGGGAAACCCGCGGACCTGGGTACGCCACCGGTTGACTGGAGGATCCCGCCGTTCAAACAAAAGTAATACCTTCTAATGCTTCAACTGAAGTGGTAGTTATCTGCCACTAGTAAAACAAATACAAACAGTAATCGGCCCTACTCTCACTCTGATCATCTTATTTCTATAAGTGTATGTAAAACGTCTTGAGGTTTTCCCTAATCCTTCCCGGCAGGGCTTTTTCATGCCCCCTTCTAGCTCTCCTATGTTCATTTTTGAGTTCCTTTCTGAAGGTTTGAGAGACTAACCTTCACAATTTGTTTCACCCTTTCACGCAGTGCATTTCAGATCTTCATAACTTGTTGGGTAAAAGAAAACCTTATCTCCCCCTCCAGTTCCTGTGTGAATTATCCTCGGATTACTGACAATCCTGCCAATGGAAGCGGTTTCCTGTTATTTATTCAACCAAACTGTGAATGCCTCTACTAGCTCTCTACTGGTCAGGTGTCCAATCTTCAAAAACCTCTTGTATATACTGCCTCTTCGGACCATCTCTCTCGCCATACTCCCTAAAACTCCTCCTCTGTATAAACTCTTTGTTTCATTTTTATGGCCCCATACTTAACCATGCCATCTCACATGGCCTTTCTACTACAATTTTCTTGATTTACCTCAATAACATAACATCTCCTGACTCAGAAGAGCAAGTCTGATGACATATGGCATGGGGTTAGGACTGCTAACAGGAAAAGGATGTTTTATGGCTGGAGGTAGATGTGTTTCACAGGGGTCAGTGCTGGGAACTTTTCTCGATGCATCTGTTAATGACTTAGACCTTGGTGCACAGAGCACAACTTAATTCTTTGCAGATTATATTAAACTTGGAAGCATTGTGAACTGTGAGGAGGATAATAGTACGACATCCAAAAGAATGGGTGTACAGGAGGCAGATGAAGTTCAATGCAGAAAAAGATGAAGTGATTCATTTGGCAGGAAGAACATAGAATCATAGAATTTACAGTGCAGGAGGCCATTCGGCCCATCGACTCTGCACCGGCCCTTGGAAAGAGCACCCTACTTAAATCCACACTTCCACCTTATCCTATGTTAAGACAATATAAAGGGTACACTTCTAAAGGGAGTGCAGGAGCAGATGGATCTGAGTGCATATATGTAGAAGTCATTCAAGATGACAGGACAGGTTGGGATAGCAGTTAATAAAGCGTAAGACCATAGAGCGCAAGAGCAAGGGGGTTAAACAAAACTTGTATAAGACACTAATTCAGCTCAAGCTGGAGCACTGCATCCAGTTCTGGGCACTGCCTGAGGGATGTGAAGGCATGGGAGAGAAAAGGTTCACTAGAATGGCTCCAAGGATGAGGAACTTAAATTACAAAGATAGATTGGAGGAAGTTGAGGCTGTTTCCATTGGAGAAAAAAAACTGATGATTTGTTAGAGGTACTCAAGATCATGAGGGGTCTAGACAGAGTAAATAAGGAGAAACTTGTAAGAATGAAAATAATGCAGAGATATGAGAAAAAAACTTTCTCACGCAGCAAGTGATTAAGGTCTGCAATGCAAGACATTGCCTGAGAGCTTGATGCAGGTAGCTGTAATCAAAGTGTTCAAAAGGAAATCAGTTTAAGTGAAAAGAAACGCAGGGTTACGGGGCAAAGGCAGGGGAATAGCATATGGTGAATTGCTCATTCAGAGAGCTGATGCACAGAGATTGGGTCTAATGACCTCCTTCTGCTCTGTAACTATTCGGTGATTTTGTGTTGCCGGTCTGGAAGATAACACCATCACAGACTGGCTGGGCTAAATATCCTGCTTCCATGTTCCGAATTCTATGTAGTTCTGTTTACACCCATTTTCCACGATCACACCAGCCTTACTATTAGCCTGAATGAGACCATGGATATAATTATAAATTTGGGGTATTTTTATGACGGTGTCCAAGTAGGTCTGGATTGAGATTTAGATTCATGAAGCTCATTTCTCAAGATGACTTTAATGTAGGACACAGAGGTGAAGTATCCTGCCATCCATGCCTGGCAGAGAAAGGGTCTCAACTGAAATATTAACTAGTGTATCCTTCTCTTTTAGTTTCATACATAACTGCAGCAAGTTTCAAAAATTATCTCTTTCATTTCCAACATGCATTTATTATCACCTTCGTAAATTGTATGGTTTACTCTGAAACAGTTGGGACATTTACTCATTCTTGTGATTCTCCAATCAGCTATGCCACTGTGAAGAAATTATAAACAAAAGTCAAGTGCTTTCCAATAGCCCTAGAGGGAAGACTGGAAGATTATGCACAGGTTGCTTTTCCATGTGTCCTGGTACCAAATTTCAGGTTGGCACTAGTGAATAGTGGCAGCAAACTACTTGTCTGCCATACAGCTGGGCTATGTTTTGCTTAGGAATGACTCCGCAAAGAAAACTTCAAAAGCATTAACAGTACAATAGAGGTAGAATATATACTGAACAGCTCGGCCAAATCATTAATCTTTTGAAATTTTGTGAAACTTTGAAAGCCTACCACCACAATGTCATAAAAGTGCCCTGAGAACAAGCTTTGGGGTCACTGCCTCACTGAAATATAGCCAAAAGTCCTGGGCCAACTTTTCTGATACTCTATGCCCTTCTGCAATGCTTTTATTTGCATAATGGATTTTTTTCTACCCCAGATAAGGCTCAGTTCCTGAAATGTACTGTCAGAAACTTAAAAGGGCGATATCTCCCAATCTAATCTTCAGATGTCTGCATATTAGCGGAGGGAAGATTCATCTACTACCTTTTCACCGGTAGAGCTCACCTTCTTATTTAGTAGGATATAATTCAGCATTTTTTATCTAGCTAGTTATTCCACAGGTTTACAGTGAGAGCTATAATTTAAAATCACACCTGGCCCAACATGACTGTGTTGGTGCTCGAAGTGCTAGAGGAGATGGGCCTCATCTACTCTAACCTAATTTCCCTTCATTCCTTAATATTTTCCTTTTTAAAAAAATTATCTACTTTTGTTTTAAATGATGTTCTTGTCCCTGGCACAATAGCCACTCGTAGGAAAGCAGTTTATGTCCTGCTGACCCTCCTAAAATAAATCTAACTTGTTTTCTGCTAGAAACAATTCCTGTGAACTTGCCCTTCAGCAGAAACAATTTGGTCCCAAAAAAACCTTTCAAATTTTGCAACTTTTATTAGATCTAGATTCTTTGATCCAGTTTTAAACAGTCCCAGGTTTTCAAGCCTTTTTTCATCATAATCCCACCCCGGTTTAAATCCAGGAGTCCTTACTGCATCCTATGGTTCTAATGTTTTCTATACTGTGCTTGATCTGAAATGTTCTTACATGATCTGCCTTTCTAGCGCCATTTTGACGCATCTACGTTAGTGCTTCAGACCCATTTTGGGGGGGGGGGGGGGGGGGGGGGGGGGGGAAGAGAGATTCTCCGCCGGCATGATTTTCTCTTTTGCCAGCACCCAGGGGTTTCCCGACGGCGTGGGGCTGCTGCACAATGGGAAACCCCATTGACCGGCCGGCATAACAGAGAATCCCACCGACGGGTCGGGGCAGAAAAGTGGCGTGGTGGGCGGAGAATCCAGCCTATGATCTTCCAACGGTCACAGACTCTAACTCCCGCCGCTGATGCTGCCAGACCTGAGCACTTGCAGCATTTTCTGTTTTCATTTCAGACTTCCAGCAGAATTTTGCTTTTCTGTTGACACATCTAAGCTGTTTCACTTCATTACAAGGTAACTCTGATGGCACCTCCCTTTTAAGATAACCCTTTGTTCCAGAAATTGGAACTGAGTTAACATTTTGTAATGATTGCCAGTAGTGTAAGTTAAAGGTGTTTAAGAATGTCAAAACCATCTGAAGTATCCAAATATCAACCTTGTGACAATCACGGTAAAATATCTGTCTTCTAGTTGCTCTTTTTGACTTAGTTAGGTACGGGCTGATGCAAATTTTTTGTTCAGCGTGACAGGAACAAAATGTGACATTGCAAATTTTGTTCTGTTATATATGTCAGAACTAAGATCCTAATTTACTGTTTGTAATGTTCCTAGAGTAAACCATGCCACAAAAGAAAGAGTTCTACACATAATATCTGCTCGCACATTTTCTCCAAAATGTGAAATACGAATCTAAGGGCCACAAAAATTATAACAGTTACAACAATTAATCTTAACAAAACAAATTTAGGACAATATAATATTTTTTTTTTCTATTCATTCATGGGATGTGGGTATCACAGGCTGGGCCAGCGTTATTGTTAAAGAGTCAACCGCATTGTCGTGGATCTGAAATCACATGTAGGCCAGGCACGTATGGCAGATTTCTTACCCGAAGGAACATTAGTAAACCAGATGGGTTTTTATGACAATCAACAATGGTGGTTTTATGGTCAACATTAGACTTTTAATTCCAGATTTTTATTGAATTTAAATGTCACCATCTTCTGTGGTGGGATTTGAACCTGGATCCCCAAAGTATTAGAACATAGAACAATACAGCGCAGTACAGGCCCTTCGGCCCTCGATGTTGCACCGACATGGAAAAAATCTAAAGGCCATCTAACCTACACTATGCCCTTATCATCCATATGCTTATCCAATAAATTTTTAAATGCCCTCAATGTTGGCGTGTTCACTACTGTTGCAGGTAGGGCATTCCACGGCCTCACCACTCTTTGCGTAAAAAACCCACCTCTGACCTCTGTCCTATGTCTATTACCCCTCAATTTAAGGCTATGTCCCCTCGTGCTAGCCACCTCCATCCGCGGGAGAAGGCTCTCGCTGTCCACCCTATCTAACCCTCTGATCATTTTATATGCCTCTATTAAGTCACCTCTTAACCTTCTTCTCTCTAACAAAAACAACCTCAAGTCCATCAGCCTTTCCTCATAAGATTTTCCCTCCATACCAGGCAACATCCTGGTAAATCTCCTCTGCACCCGTTCCAAAGCTTCCACGTCCTTCCTATAATGAGGCGACCAGAACTGTACGCAATACTCCAAATGCGGCCGTACTAGAGTTTTGTACAACTGCAACATGACCTCATGGCTCCGGAACTCAATCCCTCTACCAATAAAGGCCAACACACCATAGGCCTTCTTCACAACCCTATCAACCTGGGTGGCAACTTTCAGGGATCTATGTACATGGACACCGAGATCTCTCTGCTCATCCACACTACCAAGAATTTTACCATTAGCCAAATATTCCGCATTTCTGTTATTCTTTCCAAAGTGAATCACCTCACACTTCTCCACATTAAACCTCATTTGCCACCTCTCAGCCCAGCTCTGCAGCTTATCTAT
This sequence comes from Scyliorhinus canicula, assembly GCF_902713615.1. Classification (NCBI taxonomy): domain Eukaryota; kingdom Metazoa; phylum Chordata; class Chondrichthyes; order Carcharhiniformes; family Scyliorhinidae; genus Scyliorhinus; species Scyliorhinus canicula. The sequence continues at coordinate 62,424,261 of NC_052149.1, forward strand.
GTCCCTCTGTAACCTGCAACATCCTTCCGCACTGTCTACAACTCCACCGACTTTAGTGTCGTCTGCAAATTTACTCACCCATCCTTCTGCGCCCTCCTCTAGGTCATTTATAAAAATGACAAACAGCAACGGCCCCAGAACAGATCCTTGTGGTACGCCACTCGTAACTGAACTCCATTCTGAACATTTCCCATCAACTACCACTCTCTGTCTTCTTTCAACTAGCCAATTTCTGATCCACATCTCTAAATCGCCCTCAATCCCCAGCCTCCGTATTTTCTGCAATAGACGACCGTGGGGAACCTTATCAAACGCTTTACTGAAATCCATATACACCACATCAACTGCTCTACCCTCGTCTACCTGTTCAGTCACCTTCTCAAAGAACTCGATAAGGTTTGTGAGGCATGACCTACCCTTCACAAAACCATGCTGACTGTCCCTAATCATATTATTCCTATCTAGATGATTATAAATCGTATCTTTTATAATCCTCTCCAAGACTTTACCCACCACAGACGTTAGGCTCACCGGCCTATAGTTACCGGGGTTATCTCTACTCCCCTTCTTGAACAAAGGGACCACATTTGCTATCCTCCAGTCCTCTGGCACTATTCCTGTAGCCAATGATGACCTAAAAATCAAAGCCAAAGGCTCAGCAATCTCTTCCCTGGCTTCCCAGAGAATCCTAGGATAAATCCCATCCAGCCCCGGGGACTTATCTATTTTCACCTTGTCCAGAATTGGCAACACTTCTTCCCTACGCACCTCAATGCCATCTATTCTAATAGCCTGGGTCTCAGCATTCTCCTCCACAATATTATCTTTTTCTTGAGTGAATACTGACGAAAAGTATTCATTTAGTATCTCGCTTATCTCCTCAGCCTCCACACACAACTTCCCACCACTGTCCTTGACTGGCCCTACTCTTACCCTAGTCATTCTTTTATTCCTGGGGTATTGCCTGGGGTCTCTGGATTACTAGTCCAGTGAAAATAGCATTGTGCCACCAGCGTAGAGAAAGTATGTTGAATGGTTTAAAAATCCAAAGTGAACAAGAAAAGTAAAAAGAATTGCCTTTGCAAACAATTTTGGATGACGAGGACTGGTAAATCATGTAAAAGCCCCAAATGTGACAAAATAAATATACAGACCTGGAATAGTGCCTTCAGATTGAAATCTATAAATCTATCCCCCTGTGTGCGTGGGTTTCCTCCGGGTGCTCCGGTTTCCTCCCACAGTCCAAAGATGCGCGGGTTAGGTGGATTGGCCATGCTAAATTGCCCGTAGTGTCCTAATAAAAGTAAGGTTAAGGGGGGGGGGGTTGTTGGGTTATGGGTATAGGGTGGATACGTGGGTTTGAGTAGGGTGATCATGGCTCGGCACAACATTGAGGGCCGAAGGGCCTGTTCTGTGCTGTACTCTTCTATGTTCTATGCACTCAAAGTTGTGTTTTACTTTGCAATTGAATTTAGTAACAAAGCTGCGACATAGCTATAATAGGTAGAAACTAACTCAGGGATTAAATGTTTTTAGTTATAAATACATAATTGGTTGACAATGAAGTTTGATTAAGCCCAAATCTCTGCTAAAGTTGTTCCAACCTGAATGACATCAGTGCTTACTCCCAACATGTACACACCTACTTAGAAAATACCAAAGATGACTGGACTTTTATTACATGTCATTTATGAGCAGATGACAGAGCAGTTCCAGATCTGACCTTTTTGTATTCCCTTTATTCATTGAAATTATTAACAAAGTTATCAACATTTCATATCAATGTGGGAGAAGCAGCAACTTTTTTTTCTGTTTTGGGTACCCAGTATCAGCATTAGGAGATCGGGATAGATGCCTAAATTAAGGGTAAAATGCTCTCCACTCACCTCTACCTCTGAATAACACCCAAATGCATCTGTATCAATTTTTCATCTTCCCACACCAGCCATCCTTAAAAATTGTGAGGTCGAGATTGCAAATTGTATTAATGAGCCAGTTACAAGTTTGTCAGATATTCTCTGTGGTACTGTAATGTTAGTCACTCCTGCAAAGGCCCAAACAAAAGCTGCCATTCAGCACATATTTAGACAAATCCCATCATGAGTAGCTGTTTCTCCTTTAGACAAACTACCTGCCAAAATGTTTACCAAATTGTATGAGGTTAAGCAGGAATGTGAATTCTCTGAAAGATATTTAACTCCTCTAAATCGTAACAGATGAGGAAACCAATACAAATATTGGACAAATTATTTCATGTTTGACACATTTGGGTTACCAAATTGCTGGAAGGAATTATGCAGGCAAGTTAACACTAACCTATTTCTTATTAAATGTTTGTTGGACTTTACATGGGGAAATCTCAAAGACGGAAGTTGCTATTTGTTTCCATGGTACCTAATATTTCTACCGTGAGAACTATCCAGTCAAGAAGTTTAGACGCAAGTTTGTAATGAACCAAGTTTACATGAAACCAGGTTGATTGTACTGAGAAAGAATATTACCTGATATATATTATAAATTATACATAAAATATAAAATGGTACCCAGCAACTTCAATAGTTAAAAAATAGTTCACAGGAAATCAATTGAAATTGACAAACTAGTTGCTTGCATTAATATCATTTGCTGATAGGAAGGAAGGCGAGTCAAAAATCTCAATGTATCTATGTTCTAATCTATTTTGTAAGCAGCATATTGAAAATATTCTCTCTTCTGAAAATTACACTGGTATAAGCTTCACACGATAACTCAGCAATATTTCTTTCACTCAAATAATCTTGTACTATGATTTTGTTGAATGATGGGAGTGCACTTTAAAGTAAAAGTACAATACCGAACTGTGATCAAATAAATAATTAAATAGTGGAAAGGACTTTATATTTTCTAACATCTTCCAGATAAAGTTTAGCACTGTTTTTTTTTGAAACAACCATTATAAAGCTATCTCAATTTAAGAGACATGTAGGTAAATTTTACGAATGCAAAATCACAATTTGGTGTCTCATTTGCCAGAACCATACATTTGCAAACCACCATGATTTTCTGTTGGGTCTATAAAATTAGCCTTGTAGTTTCCTCACTAATGATAGGCTGCTCATGATCGTAAATTCCATAGTTGAGTTTCTCTTAACCACTGGGTCAGTAATATCTTGTGCAAAATGCTGTGTTGCTTTTCAAAGCAAATAAGTTCCAAAATAATTCTGCATAAGAAAATGTCAACATTTGCAGCATTTAATCATCTGTTTTTAATAATTATTAGCATTCTCCCAATCAAGATGGAAGCGATTGCAATGATTAGTGGCACAATTTGATCCCAGATTTAGACATCTCCTCGCTGCCATCAGTGTAAACCGTGAGCACTTTGCCCGAGAAGAAGAAGGGAAAACAAAAAATACTTCCACTTCTCCACCTACCACAAACAATTTTCTCTCCTACTTTCCTGCTAGGAAATTAGCTACATCTGATAAAACTCACCTCCTAAGTGAATAAAAATGTCAGCCAAGCTTGGGATTCATACTCAGGTCTTCTTGTGATGGCTCCCACACTGAACTCACATTAGCTAATTACCTTGAGTTGTTCTCAATTAAATAGAGATTAGCCACTTGCCTTGCTGCATATATTTCTGAAGCTGCAGCATGCTCTGCTATCGTGCTGGCACATTCATCGACAGGAAAGTAACCAAGGTTCAGCTGATGAAAATTTTCAGTCAGTGTTTTTGCTTCTCCTTCGCATAGTCGGGTAAATGACGTGTGCAGAGTCCGATCATAACCAGTTACAGGCAGATCTAGAAGCTGGCGAATGTCAAAGCGATTATCCCTCCTTAACCTCAAGTAACTTTTGATGACTGTTTTAGACATTTTTTCAGGAGGGATAATACGTCTCCTAATCTCCCCCTTAGTTACAGGATATTTAACTTTTCTCTTTTTATCATCTGCTGAGGGGAGCAAAGCAGGTACATGGGCAACAACAATTTGTTCTGCAAAAAGAAAAACAATGATGTTATGTATTTTCTGATTTCAACTGAGGGATTAGAAAATTGCAATTCAATCAAATGGGATCTGTTGAATATCTTTGTATATCCAACATAAATTGAGATTAACATTTCTAATTGGGAAACTATGATTAAGTACATCGTTAATTACAAAAACATACAACTGTACATTTTATTTATCTGACTCAGTAGTATACGGTTACCTATATCACATTTACTGCTGATAAAATCTGCAATTCACTTTTTTAAATTGACTTGCGTACAAACTTTCCAGCAACAGAATTAAAACTAAAATAAATGCACTCATATATTGTTAAATATTGCAATCAACTTAAATATATCTAGAAACATTTTAAAGAAACTATTACTTTAAATAAGATAACTTGATACATTTAGAATTTCATTTTTGAAAGTAGCAAAAACAATTTAGGGCAACCACAAACTAAATCCACATCCAGAGATGTGCAACTTCCTAGTTACATGTTTGAAAAGAAATAGTACCTTCATCCATTGCTGCAGCATTAAGCATGTTACAAGATGGATAGGGATTAACGATCATTAACTCTGGTCCTGAATCTGAAACTTAATTGAAAAAACGGTAACTGATATGAGGAAAATGTGTTCAAATTATTTTCACATTTAAAAAAAAGTATATTGTTCTCGTAATTTAAAATTCACCAAATCTAGTTTTTTAAAATAAATTTAGAGTACCCAATTATTTTTTTCCAATTAAGGGGCAATTTAGCATGGCCAACTCACCTAACCAGCAAGTCTTTGGGTTGTGGGGGTGAAACCCACGCAGACACGGGGAGAATGTGCAAACTCCACCCGGACAGTGACCCAGGGCCGGGATTCAAACCCAGGTCATCAGCGCCGTATCAGCAGTGCTAACCACTGCGCCACCTGCCACCCCCTAAAATCCACTAAATCTGGGCGCACAGTTCCTTTCTTAAGGACACTCAAACAACAACACTGACAAAATTACGATAAGCAAAGTAGTGCACTTAAATTTGGATATGGGCTAATATTGAATCAGAAAATCTAAGTATAAGCCTGAAACCCATGCTATGGAATAAGAGCATATGAAATTCCTTCCTCTTTCAGTATTGCCAGACTGTTTAATATTAATGACCAAATTTAAAACAAGTGTTCATAAATTCATATCGCAAATCAAGACTACAGATTTTCTTGCTGATTCAATAATATGAAATTTTAGTGGAATAAGTGTAGACTTGAATAAGTAAAATGGGTAAAGAAGAAAGCAGAAAGTCTTCAAACTTGACATCATTACAACTTTTTCAATACCCCAAAATGTATTCAACAGAACACCTCCAAAAGCCTAGCACTGCCACCCCAGAAGGAAAGCAGTGTTTGTGGAAGATCAGTTTATGCTTCAGACATGATTAGGTAAAGTTCCAACTAATACAGTGCCCGAGGATTAACATTTTGGTGGTTCATGAACTGTATAGTGATTTTGGCTTTGTTTTTTTTCTATTCATTCAAGTAACAAGAGTGTCGCTAGCTAGGCCAGCATTTATTACGCATCCTTAATTGTCCCTCAGAAGTTCGTAGTCAGCAGCCTTCTTGAACCACAGCAATCCATGTGGTGTAGCTGCACCCAAACTGGTGTTAGGGAGGGTGGTCCAGGATTTTGACCCAGCGACAATCATGGAATGCCAATATATTTCCAAATCAGGATGGTGACTAGCTTGGGGGCGTGGTGGGGGGAGGGGGGGGGGGGGGGCGGGGGGAGAGAAGAATCTCCAGGTGGTGGTGTTTCTACCTATCTGCTGTCCTTGTGCCCTTCTAGATGGTTTCGGGAATCAGGAGGTGAGTTACTTGCCACAGGATTCCTAGCCTCTGACCTGTTCTCGTAACCACAGTATTTTAGTCCAGTAAGTTTCTGGTTAATGGTAACCCCAAGGATGTTGATAGTAGGGATTCAGTGAATGTACATAGAACATAGAGCATTACAGCGCAGTACATGTTGCGCCGACCTGTGAAACCACTCTAAAGCCCATCTACACAATTCCCTTTTCATCCATATGTCTATCCAATGACCATTTAAATGCCCTTAATGTTGGCGAGTCCACTACTGTTGCAGGCAGGGCCTTACTACTCTCTGAGTAAAGAACCTACCTCTGACATCTGTCCTGTAACTATCTCCCCTCAATTTAAAGCTATGTCCCCTCGTGCTAGCCATCACCATCTGAGGAAAAAGGCTCTGACTGTCCACCCTATCTAATCCTCTGATCCATCTTGTATGCCTCAATTAAGTCACCTCTTAATCTTCTTCTCTCTAACGAAAACAGCCTCAAGTCCCTCAACCTTTCCTCATAAGATCTTCCCTCCATACCAGGCAACATCCTGGTAAATTTCCTCTGCACCCTTTCCAATGCTTCCACATCCTTCCTATAATGCGGCAACCAGAACTGCACGCAGTACTCCAAATGTGGCCGCACCAGAGTTTGTACAGCTGCAACATGACCTCATGGCTCCGAAACTCAATCCCTCTACCAATAAAAACTAACACACCGTATGCCTTCTTAACAACCCTATGAACCTGGGTGGCAACTTTCAGGGATCTATGTACATGGACACCAAGATCTTTCTGCTCATCCACACTACCAAGAATCTTACCATTAGCCCAGTACTCTGCCTTCCTGTTATTCCTTCCAAACTGAATCACCTCACACTTTTCTGCATTAAACTCCATTTGCCACCTCTCAGCCCAGCTCTGCAGCTTATCTATGTCCCTCTGTAACCTGCAACATCCTTCCGCACTGTCCACAACTCCACCGACTTTAGTGTCATCTGCAAAGTTACTCACCCATCCTTCTAAGCCCTCCTGCAGGTCATTTATAAAAATGACAAACAGCAGTGGCCCCAAAACAGATCCTTGTGGGGTAACTGAACTCCAGGCTGAACATTTCCCACCAACCATCACCCTTTGTCTTCTTCCAGCTAGCCAATTTCTGATCCAAACTGCTAAATCACCCTGAATCCCATGCCTCCGTATTTTCTACAATAGCCTACCGTGGGGAACCTTATCAAACGCTTTACTGAAATCCATATACACCACATCAACTGCTTTACCCTCATCCATCTGTTTGGTCACCTTCTCAAAGAACTCAATAAGGTTTGTGAGGCACGACCTACCCTTCACAAAACCGTGTTGACTATCCCTAATCAAATTATTCCTTTCTAGATGATGATAAGTCCTATCTCTTATAAACCTTTCCAAGACTTTGCCCGCAACAGAAGTAAGGCTCACTGGTCTATAGTTACCGAGGTTGTCTCTACTCCCCTTCTTGAACAAGGGGACAATATTTGCTATCCTCCAGTCTTCTGGCACTATTCCTGTAGACAATAACGACATAAAGATCAAAGCCAAAGGCTCAGCAGTCTCCTCCCTAGCTTCCCAGAGAATCCTAGGATAAATCCCATCCAGCCCAGGGGACCTATCTATTTTCACACTTTCCAGAATTGCTAACACCTCCTCCTTATGAACCTCAAGCCCTTCTTGCCTAGTAGCCTGTATCTCAGTATTCTCCTCGACAACATTGTCTTTTTCCTGCGTGAATACTGACGAAAAATATTCATTTCGCACCTCTCCTATCTCCTCGGACTCCACGCACAACTTCCCACTATTGTCCTTGGCTGGCCCTACTCTTACCCTAATAATTATTTTATTCCTGACATACTTACAGAAAGCTTTAGGATTATCCTTGATCCTACCTGCCAAAGGCTTCTCATGTCCCCTCCTGGCTCTTCTTAACTCTCTCTTTAGGTCCTTCCTAGCTAACTTGTAACTCTCGAGCGCCCTAACTGAACCTTCACGTCTCATCTTTACATAAGCCTCCTTCTTCCTCTTGACAAGTGCTTCAACTACTTTAGTAAACCATGGTTACCTCGCTCGACCACTTCCCGCCTGACAGGTACATGCCTGTCAAGGACACGCAGTAGCTGTTCCTTGAACGAGCTCCACATTTCAATTGTGCCCATCCCCTGCAGTCTCCTTCCCCATCCTATGCATCCTAAGTCTTGCCTCATCGCATCATAATTGCTTTCCCCCCCCCAGCTATAACTCTTGCCCTGCGGTATATACCTATCCCTTTCCAGCGCTAAAGTAAACGTAACTGAATTGTGGTCACTATCACCAAAGTGCTCACCTACTTCCAAATCTAGCACCTGTCCTGGTTCATTACCCAGTACCAAATCCAATATGGCCTCGCCTCTTGTTGGCCTATCTAAATACTGTGTCAGGAAACCCTCCTGACATACACTGGACAAAAACGGACCCATCTAAAGTACTCGATCTATTGCATTTCCAGTCAATATTTGGAAAGTTAAAGTCCCCCATAACAACTACCCTGTTCCGTTCGCTCTTATCCAGAATCTTTGTAATCCTTTCCTCTACATCTCTGGAACTTTTCGGAGGCCTATAGCAAACGCCCAACAGGGTTACCTCTCCTTTCCTGTTTCTAACCTCAGCCCATACTACCTCAGTAGACGAGTCCTCATCAAACGTCCTTTCTGCCACCGTAATACTGTCCGGACTAACAATGCCATCCCTCCCCCTCTTTTACCACCTTCCCTAAGCTTACTGAAATATCTAAACCCCAGAACCTGCAACAACCATTCCTGTCTCTGCTCTAGCCATGTCTCCGAAATGGCCACAACATCGAAGTCCCAGGTACCAACCCATGCTGCAGGTTCACCCACCTTATTCCGGATGCTCCTGGCGTTGAAGTAGACACACTTCAAACCACCTTCCTGCCTGCCGGTACACTCCTGCAACCTTGAAACCTTATTCATGACCTCACTACTCTCAACCTCCTGTATACTAGAGCTACGATTCAGGTTCCCAACCCCCTGCTGAATTAGTTTAAACCCTCCCGAAGAGCATTTGCAGGGTTTAAACTGCTAGTTTGTAATGCCATTGAATGTCAAGGGGTGATAGTTAAATTCTCTCTTGTAGGAGATGTTCAATGCCTGGAAGTTGTGTGGTACAAATGTTACTTGCTACTTGTTAGCCCAAACCTGGATATTGTCCAGGTCATGTTGCATTTGGACATGGGTTACGAGTTTCTGAGAGTTGCGAATGGTGCAGTCATCAGCAAACATCCCCACCTCTGACTTTATGATGGAAGGAAGGTCACTGATGAAGCAGCTGAAGGTGGCTAGGCCAAGAACATTTACCTGACAAACTCCTGCAGTGATATCCTGGAGCTGAGATGTCTGACCTCCAACAGACTTTTCACTCCACAGGCAAGAAATTTACATACAACTCCAGTCAATTCCATACAGCAGATTTTTGTTTTTCTTTTTTATATAAATTTAGAGCACCCAATTATATATATTTTTCCAATTAAGGGGCAATTTAGCATGGCCAATCCACCTAACCTTTGGGTTGTGGGGGGGTGAAACCTATGCAGACATGGGGAGAATGTTCAAACTCCTCATGGACAGTGACCCAGGGTCGGGATTCGAACCCGGGGTCCTCAGCGCCGCATATACAGCACAGATTGACAGCCCATTCTGCACATTTGAATTAAAACTGGTTTCTGAACACCTACTTTTGCAAACACTAGAGTTTAACATCCCTTCTCGCCACCCAGGCCTTTGGCATCTAAATCTTGCGTCTCTAGGAAATAGTAATATACATATAAAACTGGGTAGCCTGGTTTATCAGATTTCTGATACCACAAAATGACTCTTTCCTCTTCAAAACACAGGGCACTTGAAACCTAGAGGCAGAGAGCAGGAGAACTCGAATCTTTACAGAAAAGACAATTATGAAAGGTTTCACTCCAGACCAGAATTCCTTACTACTGAATGCATTAACTCATCAGATCCAAAGTATTATTATATACCAGTGCTCCAGTAAATCCTTATGCTTTGCATTTCTATGCTATTTTCTACTCAGTTCAAGTTCTTGAACTAAATCCTAGCTAACAAAACTGTTTCATTACATTTTGGAGGCAGGGATTCCCAAAGTTCTTGAAGTCGGCCATACAATCATAATAAACAGAAATGGGAAAGATCCCTAAAGCTGTGCATCTTACAATTCCATTATACTTCCTTAACTGGCAGTAAAACACTGACCAAAACATTGTCCTCTTGCCGAAAACCTTTCATCCTGTCTTAGTCCATCTGAAACATAATAAAGACACGTCTTGGAGGATTACCACTCAGCATAGTAAATCACAATTCAAAAACACTTCTGCTGTGGTCTCCCTGAATTCAAAACAAGTTCTTCAACCATTTCAGAGTGGAAGTTCCTTTTCACTATGTACAGATTTGTGTACCCAACATCCACAGTTAACACCAATGGTTTCTGCAAATTTTCCCTCTACATACGGAGCAGGCAGAAATGTTTCTGGCTCCAGCTGCTCACTCTGGTTTAAAAAAAACACTAGCAGTAGCTGTAAGAGTGCATTGATTCATAATATGCCTAACACAAAGTAGAACACATGTCACACCAATATAATTACCATCACCTGTCAAACTATCAATAAATTTGAACAGTCCTTGGATCATGAAGCCATCTTCATCAGAATGGGGCACACAGTCTTTGCCTAAGGTATCAAAAAAGCTGAAACGTTGACCCTTCACATTAACAACGGTGGATTTTGACTGCCTAGACAAACCAGTAAAAGACCAAATTGTCTGGACAAGAATATCTCACCACTACCCTCCACCATCAGCAATTACACCATGAAGAAATATCCATCTCGGCTGCTTGAAAGATCTTGCACCAAGATTAATGATCATCTTCTCTACTTTATGTTCCGAGCAGCACTATGGATGCACCGAGGCTGAATAGACTCGTACTGTTTTCATTAGAAAGATGAAGATTGAGGGGTGACTTGATAGAGGTCGACAAGATTATGAGGGGCATCGATAGAGTGGATGGGCAGGCACTCTTTCCCAGGATGGAGGGGTCAGTCACCAGGGGCATAGGTTTAAGGTCCGTGGGGAGAACAAAGTTTAGAAGAGATGTGCAATGCAGGTTCTTTTACACAGGTGAGTGCCTGGAACACGTTGCCAGGGGAGGTTGTGGAAGCAGATATATTAACAGCATTCAAAAGGCATTTTGACAAACACATGGATAGGATGGGTATAGAGGGATACGGCACAAGGAAGTGCTGAGAGTTTTGGCAAAGGTTGGTACCACGACCAGTACAGGCTTGGAGGCCCGAAGGGCCTGTTTTGTTCTTTGCTCTTCCCCTGCTCAACTTAAAAGCATATGTTCATTAAGCATCCGTGGATCAAAATGATAACAGCAAAAATAAAAATGGGAAAAAAGGGAATCAACAGGAAGGGCCTTACAATATTCCCCCTAACTTTACAGCCCTCCACATTCCTTTATACTTCTCGCACTTGAATAGTCCCTTGCAGCATGGTGCTGCAGCCAGCTCATCCTCCATTCAGTCCCTATTCTGCAAGGCAACTTCAAGGATTGAGTTTCCTCACGTGCTACTTTCGGGATCCCTAAACCTGCCTCACACATAGTCTCACCCTCCAGTCTCAACCTCCTGTCTCTGACCACGGACTAAATTTGGTTTACCTAACCTGAGAAGTGTGACTGTCTCCTGGAATAAAGTGCCCAGGTATCTGTCCCCCTCCCGGTGCATCACACTGTCCAAAGCTTGGACTCCAACTCATCACTCTGAACCAAACTTCCTCCAGATACTGTGAATCACACTGGTGTCTAGCAGTCCCCACATGCCACAGCTGCAACACATAATTTGCTGTGCTACTTTTATAGGCAGTCCTTGGGACTGGCAATCATGTCGCAAGCCAAAAAATTGTAAGTTTTTGCATCAGTCTGTGTACTTTGCATTAGTCTTCACAATGGAAGAAACCAGTGGCATAACAGAACTTCAAAAGAGTCAGTGGACAGAGGTGAGTGTAGTGGCCATCACTAAGGAGAAGGTGCTGGGGAAACTGAAAGGTCTAGGGGTGGATAAATCACCCAGACCAAATGGATTACATCTCAGGGTTCTGAAGGAGATAGCGGAGGAGATTGTTGAGGCATTGGTGGTGATCTTTCAGGAGGCAGAGAGGGTCCCAAAGGATTGGAAAATGGCTAATGTAACACCCCTGTTTAAGAAGGGAGGGAGGCAGACGACAGGAAGTTATAATAGTAATCTTTTATTGTCACAAGTATGAAGTTACTGTGAAAAGCCCCTAGTCGCCACATTCCGGCTCATGGCCAGGTAAGCTGGTACGGAATTGAACCCGCGATGCTTGTTCTGCATTACAAACCAGCTGTCTAGCCCACTAAGCTAAACCAGCCTGTGAGCTAAACCAGCCCAGTTATAGGCCGGCTAGCCTGACTTTGGTTGTTTGTAAGATTTTAAAGTCTATTAATATGGATGAGATTGCGGAGTACTTAGAAGCGCATGGTAAAATAGGACTGAGTCAGCACGGATTCATCAAGGGGAGGTCATGCCTGACAAATCTGTCTCTGGCAGTCCAGTATTAAGCTGCAAGATCTGGTCTTAATCTATGCCACTTTCCTTGCTGTTAATGCGAGCAGCACTATGGAAGGTGTCCTTAATGTGAAAACAGGACTTGGTCTACACGAAGGCTGTTACATCATGATCAATACGGTCATGGACAGATGCAGTGTGACAATTGGATCAATGAGTACAGAAACAAATAAAAGTGATTTATCCCCTCACTTTGATTTGCTCACCACTTGCCACCAGCTCAGCCTGGCAGCTATGTCCGTCACCATTCTGCCAATTCAGTCTTTGTGGTATTACAGAGTTGCCTTTAACAATGAGCACTGTCATCCTTGAAGCAGAATATTTTCTTTTCCCTTGCCATCAGTGTTTCCTCCCAAGTAGCGGCAGGGCGGAGGGGATTTCTACCCTAAAGCCATTTATTGGATTCCAGAGTTCCAGTCTTCCAAATTCACACCTCCCTGACTGAATACCATCGTATCCCACCTCCCTCCCCCCTTGAAGTTTCACCTGCCAGTAGAATCTGGGATGTTTGTTGATGGGTACAATTTTCAAAGCATGACCATCTCAGGTTGTTGACTGAATAGTCAATGGGATAAGCACGCTAAACATTGCTACCAGTCCCCAATTTGTAGTGAAGAGAACTTTGCAGCATCTAGTGGGCTGGATGCACATTTGTCCTGTCCCAACTCAACATCTCGATTGCATCCAAAGAGAAAATGGCGGAAAACCTCAGCAGGTCAAAGCAGTGACAAAGGGTCACCTGAGCTCGAAACGTTAACTCTTTTCTCTCCCTACAGATGCTGCCAGACCTACTGAGATTTTCCAGCATTTTCTCCTTGGTTTCAGATTCCACCATCCGCAGTCATTTGCTTTTATCTAGATTGCATCCAAGGAATTTCTGCAGTTTGATCTCTATTTCTATTTCAGATAACGATGCAGCTTGCCAGGCTGTTTCAGAGGGCAGTTAAAATCTTTATTTGTATCACAACAGGTAAAGACACAATCTTCCATCTCTGTAGGACATTAGTACACCAGTTACACTTTTACAGTAATCTGACAGCTTCATGGTCACTTTTGCTGCTATCAGTTCTTTGGTTCCTTATTTTTGTTTTAAAAACTGCAGTCATATTCTTGAACTGTCACAATGGGATTGGAGCTCCAGATCTCTGGATTATTAATCCTGTAACATAACTGCTCATTCACCATACTGGTGTTGCAAAAATGAGTCAAGAACAGCAAGGGAAATCAATCAATATGGAAATTATAGTTCACTACTTAATTTTTTTTGCTTATATGTTCAGCACACATATCAGCTTTTAAAATTTCAAAAACTCGCATTATATCGCCCCTTCCACAACCTCAAGACTTTCCATGGAGCTTACAACTAACAAAGTACTTTGAAACATGGAGTCTGCTGCAATTTAGGAAATGCAGCAGCCAAGTTGAGCACAGCAAGGTCTCACAAACAGCACTGTGAGATTGGCCAGATAACATGCTTTAGTAATGGTAGTCATATTAGGCAGGATACTGGGGAGAACGCAACTAAAAATTCAATAGATCTCCTTCTGAAAACAAATCATGCAGTTGAAAATGCATATTATTTTTTAAAATTAGATACCTTCTGTTATTCTGTCTTCCATATCTTGGTCACCTTTGCTCCTTTCCAGCGCTGCTATCATAAGGAACACCGGCATTAGAAAAACTACCATATTCGCAAACTTTTTAATTTAAACTTTAAAAGTTTTCCTTCAAATATGTTGCTTTTGTTTTACAATTTATTTTTAAGCTGAGCTACCCATGAGGAATTCATGAAATAGGTTTAGTTTGTGATTGGATTAGAGGATACTTTGTTGGGAATATGTGAACTTCTAATGATCGAAGGCAAGAGAATTCCTTGAATGCAGGTTTGATTTTTGACAGATACATTCATTACCCGGGGTCTCTTTCAGCCAGAGTGCTTAGTCGAGCTTGTGTCCACAATCTCCTGAAACGTGCGCTGGTTGATTGAGTTTCCATATCAGGAACATGGAGAAAAATCAACCCTGTACTCTTTAAGTTAGGATCTACCAAAATTCTCACTATAAGTAATATGATTATATAAAGGATATGTGCTGGAAAACAGGAGAATATTCAAATTATTATTGTGGCAACTGCTTCATTGATTGCAGTTGAAAAGGTAAAATAGCGGACAATGAAATATTGAATTCACAGGGCTTTTTCAGCAACAATCAGGATGACCCACCCTCTCAAACGAGATTTCCCGTTATTACCTCCTTGACCTAAAAAAAGTAAATTCCATTTTTTTCAGTAAGATCACCCTTTACAGATTTTCTTTGTCTACATATTTTCTCTGCCCACCAACACCACAGAGTATCCTCTTTGTTCTTTCATCAACTCAATAATGGACAATTGTTCTTCCATATCCCTTCCCCAAGTTTATAATCAATCACTTTAAAACCAAGTTTCTCCAAGATGACACGCCAAGAGATGGAAAATTTTACTTGGGTCAATTTTTCTTCTAAGTTTAGTAATCCAACACCAGACCCAGATAGATTCACAGAATTTCAGGATTTCAGGATCGACAGTGGATCAGTCAGTCTGATGATCCACAAGATAGATAATCACAAAGACCTGGGATTCTTTCTCCTTTCCTCAGAAACCTTGAGAGTTACTGCTTTAATCGTCCAACTTACAAAAGCATTGTTAAGATAAAAAATGTTCTGTACTAGTAAACTCTAAACTCTTAACCAATTAATCTCCAATTAGTAACCAATTAACTTCCCTCGGACCTTTCCTGTTCCTAGATTCACTGAGCTTAGGTAAGTAAGTTTGTTATTGCAGGAAATGAATGCATACTCATCAGGTAAGCAAGGGTCGTTTGGCTTAAGAGTACTCAAAGTAGTTTAGTGAGGAACTTCTTAAGCATGGTGATAAGCTTTTTTGTTTGACATGCAAAACCCAAACAAGTTATCCCTTTGGCTGACACTAGCCGATCATAAAGCCTCCCAAGAATGGATCTTGTTCTCTTTCTACTATCCCACTTCAACAGCACTTCTTTCTTTTTTGCTGGGAATATGTGAACTTCTAATGATCGAAGGCAAATGGCTAATACTTGCCCCTCAAATCGCTACAATGGAATTGATTTACAAATATATCCCTTTAAGGCATGTAATGTTCAATTTGGGAGTCAAAGATACTCCAAGTAGGATTCTGTTTTGCCTGCACTTTCATGCAGGAGACAATTTGCCCTATATACGAAACAGGGACAGTTTGAAATCATAATCAACATGAAGGCTCACTCACTTCCCAACACTTCAAGTGTTGCTGAAACTGCTGCCCATCCACCAGCACTGAAATACAATCTTGCATTTGTTTGGATTCCAGCATCCAGCAGCAAATCCTCTTTTCCACTCAGATTCTCTGTCAAGACTTCAACATCAGTTTCATTTGCTAAACGAACATTAGAGAAGATCTCATCCACAACATCAGCTTTCAAAATCGTGTGCAAGAACTCTGGCAATACAAAAACAAGGTACTGTTAGAATTATTTAAAGTACGGTATTAAATATATTACAAAATTAACAACTTTTTTAAAAATGTAACCATGACACTGCCTAACTACTACTTAACAATTTTCAACTGTAATGCAGTCCTGCATTGCAGACTTCAGCCCTTCATATTGGTTTAATTAAAGAAATACTATGATTCCTCAAAATTACAATTGTTGTCATTGACAATAACTACCCATCACTGATGTAAAATGACACCACTTCTATATTTTGATAATCCTGAACAGCATTGCTTCAAATCTGAACCTGCATTTTGAATTCCAAATTAAGAATTGATCATTCGTACTGAATGAATTCCTGAAATAATTTGAATCAGGGTCAGGCAAAGGTTTTATGCTAAATCAGTCTGTAGCAGCCACACAACAAACTTCCATGCATCCTTCATGTAGACAGCACAGTCAATGCAGATTAGGATGTTAAAAATGCTTCCTGACTAAACTCTACATAAATAAATTGGAAATTGCATTCACTTATCTCGTTCTACAATTTTGATTTTTAGAAGGGGCTTTCAATTTAAAATAATGATTCAGTTCACGATCGGCATATATTATTTAAACCGGGGCGGAGGAATTTTAACATGAGGTTTTCCCCTTCCCTATTTTACAATACAAAACACGGAACGTGGAATTCTGTACCACTACCAGGCCCACCACGTTTCCGCAACAAAGAATGGGTATGTGGCTGTTTAATAATCTAAACCTACTAGTAGCATAACTTTCCCAGATAACATGTAACCAGTATTACATATGATTGACTCAAAAATGTATTCAACACTGTGCTGGATCAGAGAACAATTAAGGAAAATATAGAATCTTTGATGTACTTCTTAAAGAAACAAAAATCCTCCCTAGTCGAAATAAACCTTTTATGTCTAAATAAAAAATATAGTAAAATGTCAATGCTACTTCTGCCAGAAATGTCAACAATTAGTGTGGTAATAATGCAACTGATGTTCTAATTAAGTAAACTTAAATGAAGCTTTGGTCCAGGTTTGTTTATAATTCGTTTATGGGATGTTGGCATCATTGGGCCATAAATGCTGGTCCAGCCATCGCAAATCGCCCTTCAACTGAGGGCATTTAAGAGTCAACCATGTTGCAGTGGGTCAGGAGTTACATATAGGCCAGACCAGGTAAGAATGACAGATCTCCTTCTCGAAAAGGGCATCAGGTGAACCAGATGAGTTTTTACAACAATCAACTTGGTTTCATGGTCTTCCTTAGACTTTGAATTCCAGGTTTTTATTAAATTCCAAGTTAACTATCTGCCATGGTGTGATTCGAACCCAGGTCTCCAAAGCATTGCCTTACTTCTCTGGATTACTAATCAAGCAACAATATCACCATGTCATTGCCACTGATATGTGTATTGCAAAGTTATAGTCCACACTGACAAATGTACATACTAAGAATACAACAGTTTACCTTATTCTGCATTGAACATATTTCTAATTAAAATAGTGTTATAAAAGCAAAATCCTAGATAGTTGCATAAATCTCTTGAGGGTAGAAGCATCAAGCATGGATGAACATTCACCCAAATACATATGTGGTCTGTGAAAGCACTACTGCATTACTTCAGTTTAAAAAGGAAAAAGGTACAAGATACAGTATACTTGCAGTTACTAAGCAGCAGTTTAAGTGACTGTGAAAACACTTGGAACACTTTCTGATACGCTAGCAAAAGGTTTTTTTAAATGTTGTTACCGAGAACCCCCTCCTGCCCAGATGGATCTGGAGGGTCACAGTGTAATTCAGGATTGCCAACATCAGAATTAACACGATTATGGGTTAAGGACCTAGCATAGTCAGAATCCAAAAGTGGCCCCAGATTTGATCCACTCCGGTCATGATTTGCCAGCTTGGCCGACCCAATGCAGTACTCTCCAGTTGACACATCTGATGGCTTCATGGTGTTCTCTACTAAGCTGCCAGTTAAGCAAGATCCTCTGGACATAGGATGGGGGGAGTGGTGTAGTTCTGCAATGTGTACTTTGCCATTATTACAGTGAGACATTATTGATGAACTAGAGCACTGATCATCAGGAACTGATGATGACCGTTTTCTGTAGCCATTTGATACACTACAAGTGTCAGCTGAAGATATATTGTGTCCAGCTGATTGTCCTGCAGCAAAAGAACTATTACCCAAATGATAATTTTTCAATTCTCGATTCTGGTTTCTATTTTCATCTTTAATTACACATTGATCATTGAAGTCTGAGGTTTCTTCTTTTTCAGTTTTTATGTGCAGAATATCTGGTTTCTTGCCAGCTTGTGTTTCACCCATTGTGCCACTGACACCCAGTTTCCCTCTGTCACCACTAAATATTGTTTCTCTCCATGAATGGTGGGTAGAAGGAATTTGTGAAACTGACGCTCCATTTCGGACTGCTTTATTGTCAGGAGATAGAAAAGGCTTACAACAGCCATCCAATGAATCAGTTTCTTTAGTTAAATCCCCATCAGTAGTCTTAATTCTGTGTGGTTTTCTTGTCTGTACAGCTGATGTTAACATATCTTCCAACTGCTTGGATTTTGAAGGCGGCTGGCCTCTGAATTTATCTTGATCACTCGGTAATGGACACATGCCTCCAGTCCACCAATGGTAGGAGTGACCGGCTTCACACTCCCATAGAATAGCCAGGATTCCATTTTGGTGTTCTTCAACAATCTCCCTCCAAGTTGGGGTAAATGTACACTGGTTACCATGACAATGGGACCAAATCACCAGCAGTTCAAGGTGTTCACGTGTTAAGTGAAACACTGAATTGGAATGGTTTTCTTTTGAGAATGTATAATCTGAAAAGGAAGGAAACAGGTTTAAAGGTTCACCAAAAATAATGTAAATCCTTGCCATGGTGTATCAAACACTTTCTAATTTGACATACCTTTAGTTTTGACTTCCATACTTCTGATGTCAAATTCCGTCTTGTATTACCTGTAACAAATGAAAATGCAAATTACATTTTGAATGAGAAAGGAGACTATTTTAACTCAGGAAAAAGTGGAAAACCATTACAAAAACTGCCAAATACCACCTCTACAATATTGACCATCTCAGCCGATGAAGGGAATAGATAGCTTCTCCACTGGTTGGGAAATTTAGAACGAGGACGCGCAGCCTAAAAATCAGAACCAGATCTTTCAGAAGCAAAATTAAAAACACTTCTGCACAACAAAGGGTTATAGAAGTTTGCAGCTCCCTTCGCAAATGCTTCTAGATCACTTAGTAACTTGATCGGAGATGGATAGAATTTTGTCAGCCAAAACTAATCAGGGATATTGAAACGGGCAGGTATATAACCAGATCTTTCAGAAGCAAAATTAAAAACACTTCTGCACAACAAAGGGTTATAGAAGTTTGCAGCTCCCTTCGCAAATGCTTCTAGATCACTTAGTAACTTGATCGGAGACGGATAGAATTTTGTCAGCCAAAACTAATCAGGGATATTGAAACGGGCAGGTATATGGAATCGAGTTGCAGATCAGCCATGAATTCACTAAATGGCAGTGGAAGAGACTGAAGGGCTAAATGGTCTACTCTTTTTTCCCTCCCTACACTAATCTATCTCCTGCTGAAACCTTCATCCATGCATTTTCATCTCTAGACTCCATTTTTAAAAATGTATTAATTCATGGGATGTGACGTCACAGGCTAGGCCAGTATTTACTTCCTATCCCTAATTTCCCTTGAGAGGTGACCAGTCCTCTTGAATCACTGCAGTCCATATGGTATAGGTACACAGAGTGCTGTTGGGAAGAAAGATCCAGGAATTAGACTCAGTGACAATGAAGGAACCCCTTTTCCTATACTGGATGCTGTATGGCGAGGAGTGAAACCTGCAGATGATGGCGTTCCCATGAGCTGCTGTCTTTGTCCTTCTGGGTAGTAGAGATCGTGGTTTGAAAAGGTGCTGTTGAAGGAGCATTAGTGAGTTGCTGCAGTACATCTTGTAGACGGTACAACACTATTGGTACTGCACATTGGGGTGGAGAGTGAATGTCTGTGGATGGGATGCCAATAAAGTAGGCTGCTTTGCCTGGATGGATGGAGTAGAGCTCTTGAGTGTTGATGGAGCTGCAATCATCCAGGCAAGTGGCGAATATTCCATCACACTCCTGCCTTGTATAAGGTGGATAGATTTTGGAGAATCAGGAGGTGAGTTACTCTCCACAGGATCTCAGCTTCTGATCTGCTCTTGTAGCCACAATATTTATGTGGCTGGTCCAGTTCTGCTTTGGTCAATGGCAACCCCAGAATGTTGATATTGAAGCATTTAGCAATTGGAACTTCACTGAATGTCAGGAGGTGGTTAGAATCTCTCCTTTTGGAAACCATCATTGCCTGGCACTTGTGTGACATAAACGGCACTTGCTATTTATTCGCCTGAACATTGTCCAGGTCTCAAAGCATATCGGCACAGACTGCTTACGTATCTGAAGAGTCGCGAATGGGCTGAACATTGTGCTATCAATGTGCGATCATCAGCAAGCATCCCTACATCTTATCTAATAATAGAGGACCTTCAATGGTCTCCTGGCAATCTTCTATTCTTCACTCACTCAACTTCAGCTCATCCAAAATGCGGCTGCCCATATTCAATCACAGGGTTTTTCAAACTCAGGGTCGCGACCCATGGATGGGTCGCGGGCGGATATCAGGAGGGTCACAGAGCAGTCGGTTGTGGCATTCCCGATCATGGAAAGAAGTCCCCAAAGGCCGCGATCGGCTTTTAAGAACGCCGGCCGCAGACAGGGTCTGATGGGCGACCACGTGGTCACGCAGTACGAACAGTGGTGGCCCCAGCTTGGAGCTCGTCTCCGGTGCTCGCTCTCTGCATGCTGCTCGGCTCCTCCCCCGCCATCGATCGGCAGTATGTGACCTGCGCCTCTATGGTCAAGCTATTCAACGGCTAGCACAATGTCCGCTTGCACTCCCATGACGTGAAGTGCTGGTCAGGCAGTGGTCAGCAGTCTGTGACTGGGGTGGATACAGCTACTGGACAATGAGAGGGAAGCCAGGCCAGGTTTGTCGGCGAGGAATACCGATCGAGCAAAGCCAGTCTATACGGCGGACACATGTCAACACTGGGAGAAACCTAGTCATCATTTTGTGTCGCCATTCTCTGGAAACCAGGAAGCAAGTGCTTTTGGTGAGAACGGAGGAGGAGATGGCTTGGATATTTGGGTAGTGCAATGCAATGGAACCAATAAGAAATTTTGTGACACAGTATGTGTTGGACAAGTTACTTTATCTCCTCTAAAGTCATAATTTGTAAAGTGAAAAGAAGATTGTACGTTTTTTTCTGCTTCTTTAAATTCCTAAAGAACTGAGAATTTATTTAAAACGAAGTTTTTGTGTAAATGTAAGGTTCAACTGAAATTGTTTTAATTTTCAGTCGTAAAAAGTCATAAACTTGGAAAAACCAGGTATTGGAAATAGTTTCAAAGTAAAAAAAAAGAATGCCGGCCGCGACTGGATTTTAAATATGAACAGTGGAGTACGAACAGTGAAGTCTTTCCAGCAGAGGCAGTGTCAGAGAGGTCACACGCCTGGCACGTACACTGACGCCACGTGTAAATCATGGAGGAGAGATTTCTCCACTTTGTAGCTGCCAGCAAGCAAGCAACAGGACTGTGTGAAGAACCGAAGATGGATTATTTTGTATTAAGGAAGAAAGGGCCAGAGACACAAACAAACCAGGATCTCACAACTGAATCTACTAGAGAGAGCTTCCAAGGAAGTCCACGGCAGGACAACAAAGTGCTGGTGTGAGCTGTATACACAGCCCCAGGAACTTTGGTGAAAAACTCATCGAGAAGAAACTGAAATCAAGAACAAAATAAAATAAAGATGATTTCTTAAGGTTTGGCTTTAATTGTGCCAATGCAAAGTCCATGTGCGCTATAAGCAGGGAAGTACTAGCAAATTACAGTTTAAAACCCTCAAATCTTCAAAGGCATTTTAAGACTAAGCGTGGCAAGTTCAAGGACAAACGTCTTCATTTTTTTCAAAGGATGCAGCGAGAACGTAAATTGCCAGCTGAGGTCCTTAGCAAAAATTTAACATTGAATGACAAAGCAAGTGAGGTCTCCCTTTGTGGCTGGCAGGTTGGGTGCAGGTGATTAAAATGAATGTGTTTTTTGTTTATATCTCAGTGCCTGCCGATCTTTTTACCAAAGGTTTTTTTCAAAGAGGTGGACAAGTTGATTACCTCGTTTATTTGGGGTGTGGGGGGGGGGGGGGGGGGGGGGGAGGAGGAGAGTGGCCAGGATCAGGAGGGTACTTGTGCAGAGAGGATGACAGGCTTGGGTCTCCCAAATTTATTGTATTATTACTGGGCGGCGAATGCTGAAAAGGTGAGGAGTTGGGTCAGAAGGGGGGGGAGAAGAGAGAGAAAGAGTCCTAGTGGGTCAGAATGGAGGGAATGGAGGAGAGTCTGTGCAGGGGGTAGGGGTTGAGGGCGTTAGCAACAGTGCCGTTCCCAATGGCCAAGGTAAATATTCTGGGAGTCCAGTGGTGGTGACAACGCTGAAGATTTGGAGGCAGTTTAGGTCGCACTTTAAGCTGGGGGCGAGGTCAAGAGAGAAGCCGATTAGGGGGTATCATAGGTTTGAGTCAGGGAAGTGGGATGGGAGGTTTCGGAGATGGGAGGAGAGGGGAGTTAGGGTATTAAAAGATCTGTTCCTGGCAGGTCAGTTTGCGAGGCTGGAGGAGTTAGGGGAGAAATATGGGCTGGGGGAGGGAGAAGTATTTAGATATCTGCAGCTCTGGGATTTTGCCAAGAAGTAGGTTCACACCTTCCCGATAGCGCCAGACTCCACGTTGTTGGAAGGGGTATTGATGACAGGGGAAATGGAGAAGGGCAGCGGTGTCAGCGATTTATGGGAAGATTCTGGGGGAGAACAAGATATCCTTGGAGGGGATTAAAGTCAAGTGGGAGGAAGAGGTGGGAGAGGTTATGGAAGACGGTCTGTGGTGTGAGGTACTCCGGAGAGTAAACGCCTCAACCTCGTGCACGAGGTTGGTGCTGATACAGTTAACGGTAGTGCATAGGGCGCACCTCATGAGGGCGAGGATGTGTCGACTCTTTGAGGGGGTGGAGGATATATGTGAGCACTGTGGAAGGACCCTGCAAACCATGTTCACATGTTTTGGTTCTGCCCAAAGCTGGAGGGGTATTAGAGGGAGGTTTTTAAACTCATCTCGGGGGTGGTACATTTGAGTTTCAAACTAGAGCCCCAGAAGCCATTTTCGGAGTGTCGGCCAGCCCGTGCTGCAGGGGCAAATGCCTTAGCCTTCGCCTCGCTGATTGCCCATAGGTGGGTCCTGCTGGGGAGGAGGTCAGCTTCTCCCCCGTGCCTTGACTTGGCAGGGGGACTGCTGGAATTTTTGACGCTCGAGAAGTTGATGTTTGAACTGAGGGGGAGGATGGAAGAGTTCTACAATTCATGGGCATTGTTTATCTTGCACTGGACTGGATGCCTTAGAACACTAGGGCAGGGTTAAGTACATTGTTTACTGTGTATGGGATGACTGTGGACATTTTTTGGTCTGTTGTTTTGTTGTATTTGGAATGTAGGGGTGGTGTTTGGGTTTGTATTTTGAAGGGGATGCTGGTTGGGGATTGATATTGTATTTGTTATTGTTGGTTATCTTTCAGTTGTGTATTTGATGAAAATGTAGTAAATGAGGAGAATAACATTAAAAAAAACATCACAAAGCATTCTCAGAGATCCTGTTGTTCAAACAAAAAGCTACGTTACATTTCTAATTGGAGGCAGATGTGTGAGTCTCTGCATACCACCAGGGAATATGAATGCATTTATCTCCGCTCCCCCACAGTAATAAGAGACAGACTCACATTAAGGTTAGACTGTCAAAGAATCAGTCAAAGACCAATAAGAAACTACCATAACAGATTATCTCCTCACCATATACCATAATCCAAATAAAAATGTGTATGAATACTGGTGGATGGAACATATACATCAAGGAAACTGGATCCTTCCATAGGGCAGCACGGTAGCATTGTGGATAGCACAATCGCTTCACAGCTCCAGGGTCCCAGGTTCGATTCCGGCTTGGGTCACTGTCTGTGCGGAGTCTGCACATCCTCCCCGTGTGTGCGTGGGTTTCCTCCGGGTGCTCCGGTTTCCTCCCACAGTCAAAAAAATGTGCAGGTTAGGTGGATTGGCCATGATAAATTGCCCTTAGTGTCCAAAATTGCCCTTAGTGTTGGGTGGGGTTACTGGGTTATGGGGATAGGGTGGAGGTGTTGACCTTGGGTAGTGTGCTCTTTCCAAGAGCTGGTGCAGACTCGATGGGCCAAATGGCCTCCTTCTGCACTGTAAATTCTATGATAATTTGACTTAATAATTGGTATTTGCATTTAAAAAGTTGCATAGCTCCCTCTGAAGAAACTGCTCATCTGGATTCCCAGTCCAAGCAGAGCATAAATTGCTTATTCAGCTAACTAGTCTGAACCATTTCAAATCAGGAAACTTCAGGTCCAGATTCCATTTCAAATTAGCGTACATGTTGCAGAGCCAAGTGAAAATACTAACTGCCAGTCGGGAAGGGAGTTGTACACTTACAGGTTTAAACTCCAGAAATTGAAGGACAATAACTCAGAAGTTTGAAATAAATCATTTCTGTGAATGCAATCTTATTAGTCAGCTGTTAATTATTAAACATAGTGTAATTTACTGGTCATTAATTTAATTGACTGCTTTTGATACATTACAGAAATGTTGCTGTACTGCCGAAGTATACTTCATTTCTTTAATGATATTTGAGGAAAGGGTGACGACCTCAGATCTTTATTCTATTGACGAGAGAAGACCAAGACGGAATATGATGGAAGTCTTTAAAATTCTGAAGTATTTTGACAGGTTAGATCCAAATAAGCTTTCGACCATTTTCAGAAGTACAAAAGGAGTCATAGTTACAAATTAAAGACATTAAATGTAGGAGATATAATTTTGTGAAAATGACGGTGAGTACGTGGAATAGATTATTGGCATAGAGGTTCAATAAGAAACCTTAGTGACTTCAACAAAGAATGTTCTCGTCAACAAATAGAATTCAGGGTTATTAGAATTCCATTACAAGGACAGCAATATCAGGGCAGGAATAATTTAATTATTAGTCTATTACCAATGTTGTTTTATTACAACCCACTCAACTGAAGAAAGTCTGAATAGATTCAGTAGGAGGAAAGCATTACTATACAACCCAACAACCTTGGTGCCAATCCTCAACAAAAATAGCTGATAGCTTTCAAACTCTCTGCATCATCTACAAGCAATGGGTAACAGGTTCCATGTGAACTGTCCTGTGCAGAAAACAGGACAACTGTGACGACACAATGTGTGGGATATAGAAACATAGAAAATAGGAGCAGGAGGCCATTCAGCTCTTCGAGCCCGCTCGAAATTCAAGCAACTCAATAGCCTAATCCCACTTTTCCCCCCCATACCCTTTGATCCCCTTTGCCCTAAGTGCTATATCTAACTGCTTCTTGAAAACATACAATGTTTTGGCCTCAACTACTTCCTGTGAATTTCACAGGCTGACCACTCTCTGGGTGAAGAAATTTCTCCTCATCTCTGTCCTAAATAGTCTACCTTGTATCCTCAGACTGTGACCCCTGGTTCTGGACACACTCACCATTGGGAAAAGCCTTCCTGTATTTATCCTGTCTAGTCCTGTTAGAATTTTATAGGTTTCTACGAGATCCCTCCTCATTCTTCTGAACTCTAGCGAATACAATCCTAACCGATTCAATCTCTCCTCATACGTCAGTCCAGCCATCCCAGAAATAAGTCTGGTAAACTTTTGCTGCACTCCCTCTAGAGCAAGGACATCCTTCCTCAGATAAGGAGCCCAAAACTGCACACAATATTCCAGGTGTGGCCTCACCAAGGCCCTGCATAAATGCAGCAAGACATCCCTGTTGCTGTACTCAAATTCTCTTGCTATGAAGGCCAACATACCATTTGCCTTCTTTACCGCCTGCGGTACCTGCATGCTTACCTTCAGTGACTGGTGTACGAGGACACCCAGGTCTCGATGCACATTCCCCTCTCCTAATTTATGGCCATTCAGATAATAATCTGCCTTCTCGTTTTTGCGCCCAAAATGGATGACCTCACATTTCTCAAAATTATATTGCATCTGCATAAATAGCTGGCTTTTAAAGCAGACCAATGCAGGCCAGCAGCGTGGTTCAATTCCCGTACCAGCCTCCCCAAACAGGTGCTGCAATGTGGTGACTAGGGGTTTTCACAGTAACTTCATTTGAAGCCTACTTGTGACAATAAGCAATTTTCATTTGCCCACTCACTCAACTTTTCCAAATCACACTGAAGAATCTCTGCATCCTCCTCACATCTCACCCTCCCACAAAACTTGGGTCATCTGCAAAGTTAGACATATTACATTTTGTTTCCTCATCTAAATCATTAAGTTAAATTGTGAATAGCTGGGGTCCTAGCACCGATCTCCACATACCCCATTACTCTTTTTTTCCTGTCTGCCAACCATTTTGTTTATCACTCTCAAAACACTACCCCTAATCCCATGCACTTTAATTTTACACATTAATCTCTTATGCAGGACTTTGGCAAAAGCCTTCTGAAAGTCCAAATATAGCACATCCACCGGCTCCCCTTTGTCAACTCTACTAGTTACATCACGATGAATTCCAGTAGATTTGTCAAGCATGATTTTCCCTACATTAATCCATGCTGACTCTGTCTGATCCTGCCACTATTTTATAAGTGCTCCACCATAAAATCTTTGATAGTAGATTCTAGAATTTTCGCCACGATTGACGTCAGGCTTACTGGTCTGTAATTCCCTGTTTTCTCTCTACCTCCCTTTTTAAATAGTGGAGTTACATTAGCTACCCTCCAATCTGCAGGAACTGTTCCAGAGTCTATAGAACCCTGGAAGATGACCACCAATGCATCCACTATTTCTCAAGCCACTTCATTAAGTACTCTGGGATATAGATTATCAGGCCCTGAGGATTTATCAGCCTTCAAACCCATTCATTTCCTCAACACCATTTCTCTACTAAAATTGATGTCCTTCAGTTCCTCCCTCTCATTAAACCCTGCGTTCCCCAACATTTCGGGTATGTGATTTTTGTTCTCATTTGTGAACAAAGAACCAAAGTATGTGTTTAGTTACTCAGCCATTTCTTTGTCCCCTATTATACATTCCCCGTTTCTGGCTGTAAGTATCATAATCTACAGTTGCACATCTCTAAACAATAGATCAACTGCACATAACTATAAAATGCTGAGTTGTCCAGTGGATTAGACAACATCTGTGGTGTGAGAAAGTGACTGGCCTGAAATGTTAACTCTGTTTCTATCTCCTCAGATGGGAACTGACCGTACCCCTCCCCCCCCCCCCCAGCAACTCCACTCCCCACCACCAGCTGCCCATCACAATCTACACCCCCCCCCCCCCCCCCCCCCACCACTAATTTTAGTCACCTCCCCCTCTGGCTCCAGCCTCCCCCTCCTGCTCTAGCCCCACATCCCTGCCCCATCCTTCCCACTCCAGCCCCACCTCCCCTACCCACTACCCCAGCCTCCCATCCATCCCAGCCCCCATTCTCCTTAGCCACACACCCCCGCTCCCCACCCCCAGCCTCCCTCCCCCTCCATTTATCCCTACCCATCCCACCATTACATTCCCACTCCCCCATTGCATCCCCCTTCCCACCCCCCGCATTACATCCCCCCTTCCCACCCACCTCCCCCCATTGCATCCCCCCTTCCCACCCACCTCCCCCCATTGCATCCCCCCTTCCCACCCACCTCCCCCCATTGCATCCCCCCTTCCCATCCGCCCAGTTGCAGTCCCATCCCATCCCCATCGTGGCAGTCCCCGCTCGGTTTCTGCTCTGACCCTGCAACGAGCGAAGTTAAATCTTACCCGGGGCCCAGGCGAGTAGAGGCTCAGTGTGCGGCTGGGTAACGTCTCTGGGTTCGGCTCACTGACTCCCGGAGCCGCTGTGACTCAGTTAGGCCTCGGGGAGCGGGTCCGGCGGCCTCTCCTGCGGCGGGAACTGGGCTGTGGGGGTAGCGGTCTGGGTCTCGGAGCCGAACTCTGCGCTCTCAGCAGCCCAAGTTTGATGTGGACAGAAGATGGAGGCAGGCTCGGTCGGACTACAGTGTCTCCTCTTGGCCAAACTACAACCTGTACACACCAAACGCAAGTTTCGAAATGTGGCTCCCTCTCACTTTCTCAACACAGTGTGAGGGAGAGAAAGCATCACATATAAATGAGCAAATTACTTTTTTGAATAAAAAGTAACCACAGTTTTGACCAAAGACCTGGAAAGTCAACATTGATTTCGTTTTCTCTCTATAATAATAATCTTTATTATTGTCATAAGTAGACTTGCGTTAACGCTGCAATGAAGTTACTGAAAATCCCCTAGTCACCACACTCAGGTGCCTGTTCGGGTACTCGGAGGGAGAATTCAGAATGTCCAAATTACCTAACAGCATGTCTTTCGGGACTTGTGGGAGGAAACCGGAGCACCCAATGGAAACCCACACAGACACAGGGAGAACGTACAGATTCTGCAAGCAGTGACCCAAGTGGGAATCGAACCTGGGACCCTGGCACCATGAAGCAACAGTGCACACCACTACCGTGCCATCCAGAAAGAAACACCCTGACAGGGACTTGAACCTTGGACCCTCAGATTAAAAATCTGATGCTCTACCGACTGAGCTATCAAGTTGCCTGATCTGCTGAACATCTCCATACTTTGGAAAGGATGTGAAGATGTAGAAGGATGCAGAAAAGACAAGAATGGTTCCAGGGATCAAGAACTTCAGTTAAGTGAAGAGATTGGAGAAGTTGTGACAGTTTCTCTTGAAGAAGACTATGATGTGGAGAAGACTAGTTTGAAAGGCCAGGTGACCGACTTGCCCAGATTTCCCCACGACTGTCCCATAATTCACCTTTTTGTCCTGTGTCACTAATCAGACTTTCCCAGGGCACATTTTGTTGTGGATTTCTTCCATGCAGACTGTGTCTGTGCATGCGTCAGCCGGGACAGGTTGGTGGTTTGTGTTCAGGATTGTCCAGCAGTTGTCAAGTGACATGCTCCGTTTTTCATTAAATGTCTGGACAATTTCCTAAAATTGGTTCAAATGTCCTGGTTTTCACCATTTCCCTTTTTCAAATATAAAATGGGCCTGGGGGAAGTAAATCTGAATTAAATGCTGTTCTTCCTGTAAATACCCAAATTGCATGAAGTGGGCATGTAGTCCTCTTCCCCCACAGACAGCCTCCTTGATGTCCTCAAGGAAGTTGTCACTAATGTTTTGCCATTAATGGCTGTGATGAATGGAGGATTTTAGAAATATTGGCTTCTAAATATTGGGACAATTTAAGGGTTTAAAACTTCGGGTGTTGGTGTGCTTGACTGCAGTGGTCACGTTTTTAAAAATTATTTTGTTTTGCTTCTCGGAAACAACAGTAGAAATTGACCAGAGACATGTGGTTTCACCGGGGAAGACCCTGGAGAGTTAATGCAATTTTTCAGCCTGCAGAGATAATTTTTTTTCAACTTGGGGAGATTACATCATTGCTGGAGCTTAGGAATGCAGAGAGGCAGTTAGCTTTGGAGAAGCTTTGAGAGAATGAGGTGCTGAATTCTGATCTGTCTGACCTGGAGTCCACAATTCCCTCACAGTAGGATGATTATAAAAGAGTAATTATCTGTAAAGCAGAACACTCTTGTATGGGGACAAGGAAGAAGCTGAAACACACCAGGTGAACCTGCTTTTTGAACATATTCAGCCAGAGTCTGAAGGGCTCTTAACTGGAGCCAAATCAGTTTTATGAAGCAAGTATTACGCTATGCATGCTAATTTTAAGATATATTGAGAGCTACATGTTTCTTTCCTTGTGTTCAATGGGAAATTGTGTCGTAGTGTTATGGGGTAATTATAAGCTATTCTTTTTGAGTGTGAAAATAAAAAATTTAATGTTGTATTCATAATAAAGTTTTGTTTTAGAAATATTCAAACCCAATTTTTCATGCAACCACCCCTGGAGTGAATAATTCTTTCCGCACAGCCTTACAAATAAACTCAAATATTTGGATTTCGGTCCAGTATCCTAGCCATTATTGGGGTTTGGTCTGGGATCGTAATAATGGCCCCATTGTTGTTCACGCCTTTTAAATGATCCACGGAATAGGATTGCTTACTCTGGCTGGACATATTCTGGGAGATGCCATCACGTGATCTCCCACCATCAACTGCCTTCCACCAGACTCCTGCCATGGGATGCCCAACATATTAATCATCATGGAGCCCCAATTCCCATAGCTTTTCAATGTGTCCTGGTGTTACATATATAGATATGAATCAGGAGCACGAGTATGCCATTCACCCCTTGAACCTACTCCACCATTCAATGGGACCATGATTGATCTGATTATGACCTCAACTTCACATTCTTACCTAGACCCATTATCCTTTGGCTCCATTGTTAGCCAGCTATCTATCAATCTCTGTATTAAAAATATTCAATGACCATGCCTCCAACAGTCTCTGTGGAAGAGAGTTCCAAAGACTGATGACTCTCTCAGAGAAAAAATTCTCTTCACCTCAGTCTTTAATGGGGGCCACCTATTTTTAAACTGTGTCCCTCATTCTAATCTCTCCGATAAAGGAGCAATGGAGGCAGCATCCACCCTGTCAATCCCCCCTCAGGATCTTATATGTCTTAATAATATCATTTCTCATTCTTCTAAACTCAAATGGATACAGGCCCAATCTGTTCAAACTTTCCTCATAAAATGGAATACCACAGACACCCCCCCCCCCCCCTCCCCACTTCCCCCGCCATCCCAGGAGTCAGTCAAGTGAACCTTTTCTTAACTGCTTCTAAGGCATTTATACCCTTTCTTAAGTAAGGAGACCAAAACTGTACACCGTATACCAGATGTGGTCTCACCAACACCACATCTGTGGCAAAAAATCCTTGCTTTTTACATTCCATTCCCCTTAGAATAAACAACAACATTCCATTTGCCTTTGATGTACCTGATTCTTCTACCATGACTCACAGATCTTTCTGCACCTCAGAGTTCTGTCATTTATCTCCATTGAAGTAATATACTTTTTGTATTCTTCCTGTCAAAGTGGGGAAGTTCACATTTTCCCACATCTTATTTCATCTACCATATTTTTGCCCATTCACTTCACCTATCCATATTGGAGGCTCCTTATGTCCTCTTCACAACTTACTTTCCTACCTATCTTTGTGTCATCAGCTAATTTAGCAATCATACATTTTGACTTTTGAAAATCTGGCTATCCTAAGCGAGTGTCTCGGGTTGGATCTGAGCCAACTTATCAGGCTTGGGGTCGCTTATGGGGCCACGGTGGTAGTCTCATGCACAAATCAAGGACTAATTTCCCCCCTCCCCCCAGCATTCCTGCAAAAACAGCATCTTATGGTTAACCTCCTTTAGTAATGGCAAAAAGGAGTCAATCATAAGAACATCAGAACTAGGAGCAGGAATAGGCAATCTGGCCCCTCGAGCCTGCTCCACCATTCAATAAGATCATGGCTGATCTTTTTGTGGACTCAGCTCCACTTACCCACCCACTCATCTTAACCTTCTATTCATTTACTGTTCAAAATCTATCTACATTTGCCTTAAAAACATTTAACGAGGTAGCCGCAACTGCTTCACTGGGCAGGGAATTCCACAGATTCCCGACCCTTTGGGTGAAGAAGTTCTTCCTCAACTCAGTCCTACCTTTGCTCCCCCTTATTTTGAGGCTATGCTCCCTAGTTCTAGTTTCGCCTGCCAGTGGAAACAACCTCCCTGTTTCTATCCTATCCCCTTCATAATTTTCTTCTAAATTTCAAGTGTATCATCCCAGTCTACTTAGTTTCTCCTCATAAGCTAATTCTCTCAACTCTAGAATCAACCTAGTAAATCTCGCCTGCACCCCCTCCAGTGCCAGTACATCCTTTCTTAAGTAAGGAGACCAAAACTGTACACAGTACTCCAGGTGTGGTCTTACCAGCACCCTGTGCAGCTGCAACATAAACTCCCTGTTTTTAAACTCCTTCCCTCTGGCAATGAAGTACAACATTCTATTTGCTTTCTTAATTACTTGCTGCACCTGCAAACCAATCTTTTGTGATTAATACACAGGAACACCCAGGTCCCTCTACACAGCAGCAGGCTGCAATTTTTTACAATTTAAATAATAGTCCATTTTGCTGTTATTCCTACTAAAATGGATGACCTCACATTTATCAACATTGAACTCCATCTGCCAGACCCTTGCCCACTCATTTAAACTATCTATATTTTTCTGCAGACTTTCAGTGTCCTCTGCACACTTGGCCCTACCACTGTTTGGTGTCATCTGCGAAAATTGACACATTACTCTTGGTCCCTAACTCCAGATCATCATGTAAATTGTGAACAATTGCGGATCCAACACTAATCCCTAAGGCACACCACTAGACACTGATCACCAACTAGAAAAACACCCATTTATCCCTACTTTTTATTTCTGTCAGATAACCAATCCTCTATCCATGCTAATACATTACCGGCAACGCCATGCACCTTTATCTTGTGTAGTAGCCTTTTGTGCAGCACTTTGTTGAATGCTTTCTGGAAATGCAGATATACCACATCCAAAGGTTCCCCGTTGAATTCAGGATCTTTCTATCTGCCTCACTTGTAGTCACACCCTGCTATCCCTGACCATTGACCGAATTTGAGGTACTTAACCTATGGGGTGTGATTGCCTCCTGAGCAAAGTGTCCAGGTAACTCTTACCCCTCCTAGATGTGCTGCAGTGTTTGAAACTCAGACACCAGCTCTTCAACTCTGATCCGAAGTTCCTCGCGCAACCAACACTTGCTGCAGATGTTGTCACTGCAGCTCGCAATGGGACCCACATCATACAGCTACAGCACATCACCTGCCAAACCATCTCTAATTAATTAACAAAGATAAACTTATTATTAACACAGTAGTATGTGCACAAAAGACCCAGTTGAAAGTCACCGGTCCTTTCTTGCCGTTGCCCGTTATATTCTGGATGACCTTATGTACAACGTAACCCCACCTGGTGGTTAGCGGGGAGTTTCATATATCTCAACACATGGGGAATATTAGCCGGCTTGCCCTATGTGTGCTTTGTGGGTTACTACACACATCCCCACCCCATCAAGTCTGAAGACCCCCTCAGGGACACATGAGGATAACATAGAATATGCAAAGACAAAGAAGAGGTTGGTAGAACAGGTGATGAAGACAGAACAGAAGAATCCAGCCCAGTCTCGATGGGCGGTGGTTGATGCAGGCGCTTTGGTCGGTGCACATCGACTCCTGGTGGAGGAACTGGAGTAACCAGCATATACTGAGTTGGAGAACGGTGCTCACTGTTGGATTGATGTGGAGAACCACCAGGTGGTGGTTGGGCGATGACCTCAGAGGTCTGGGTCTCCATATCAGAATCCAATGACCAAATATCAGGCATCTCAGTGTCCCTAGGAGAAGAAGATGGGAAAGGGTGCATATACTGCACAGCGGCGGAACCAGCTGAGACGGGGATAGAGGTCCTCAAGGCGACGCCATAGAGGAGAGATAATGAGGATCTAATGGAGTAGCAGAGTCTCTGGCATCAAGATGACGCTTCATCAGCCAGCCTTGCACACGGACGTGGTATGAAACGAGACCGGTCTGATGAACAATGACCTCTGAAAGCCAACCAGGACCCTCATTGAATCTGCGAGTGCTGATCCTTTGGTCAGGTGCGAAACAGCACAGGGAATGATGCCCATCAGGACAACGCCCTTTGTTTTTCTTGTGAGCGGAATACTTTGATGCCAATATCTGGGAGCAATAAACGTAACCAAGTACGAAAACGGCAACCCATCAACAGCTCAGATGGAGCAACCCCTAAAACAGCATGAGTAGTGTTGCGATACAAAAGAGAAAATTAGCCACCCGGATATCCATTGACACATATAGGAGTCTGAACGGGAGTGGCACGGGGCACGCCAGACAGTTGAGCCATGTCCAACTCATCGGCAGCCTCCTCAGGGTCATCGACATGGTGGGCCTGAGCACAGGGCCAACGTGCAACATGGGATGAATGGACAGGACGTTGTCCCAAATGTGGGCGACGTGGCCAATGACTCCTGTGGCCACACCTCTCACATGATGCGCTGTCAGCCTCACCCGAATCCGGCGAGGGCGTTGGTCGAGGCTTGGTGTTACGAGGTCTGGGGCTGAGCTCCATAAGGCATTAGCTTCCATCCCCTGTAGTTCTTATACACCCAGGACTGCACTTTCCGAGGGACATATCACCCAAAAGCCACTTCTGGATTTTATGATTGTTCATCCCACAATTTGAACGATCCTGAAGCATATCCGCTTCGACGGACGCCCACAAACTGAACGATCCCAAAGCATATCCGCTTCAACGGCCGCCCTCGCTGAACAGGCCCATAA
Organism: Scyliorhinus canicula; assembly: GCF_902713615.1. Taxonomy (NCBI): domain Eukaryota; kingdom Metazoa; phylum Chordata; class Chondrichthyes; order Carcharhiniformes; family Scyliorhinidae; genus Scyliorhinus; species Scyliorhinus canicula. The sequence goes on from NC_052149.1 coordinate 62,458,845, forward strand.
TCGCAATATTCTGCGATTGTTCTCAACCAGGTTACCGTGTTCTGCTGTATTAAACTGATACCTTTGCACAATGTTCGACGGTGTAGGGTTAAAATGGTCTCTCACAAGCGTGACTAGTTGGTTGAACGATACTGTATTCGGTGCCACTGTAAATGTGAGGCCCCGAATAACACTGAATGTGTGAGCACCACAGGCCATCAGCAAGAATACTGTTTGGCTGTCGTTTTTGGTTATGCTGTTGGCCTTGAAGAAATGACGGAGTCATTCTGTATATTGCTTCCATGAATCAACGGCAGGTTCAAATGCGTCAAAGCGAATGAACAAAGGGATAGTTGTCAAACGTACCATAGGTCAAGTTTTTAGAGACGCCGTAGGTGGCAGAATAGCCTGTTAACTGCTTCTGGTTTTTATCCTCATCGCCAGTTTAGTAATGGCAAACAGGAGTCAGTTGAGTAACAAAGATAAATTTATCTATTAACACAGTACTAGTATGTACACAAGGGACCCAGATGAAAGTCACCAGTCCTTTCACTCCATTGGCCATTACATTCAGGCTGACCTTGTGTACCATGTAACCTGCCTGTAGTTAGTGGGGGAGTTTATAATCTTAGAGCCACACGGGAAATATTAGCAAGCTTGCCCTGTGTGTCCTGTGCAACATACTACACCTCCCCATGAGTTTCCTGAAGTTCCTTCATTTGAATTTGAACTGACAATTAAACTTGCCACAGAAAGTTAATGGCCATAATTAAAGCTGTAACCACCGTATGATTGAATTTTGCGCTCGGCTAGAAAGGAAAATGTGTGGCACTAGACTAGTATTTTAAACTTAAATTAAGGCAACTATGTGGGCATGAAAGCTGAGCTAGCTGAAATGAACTGGGATTATGGGCTCGAGGATTGAGCAATAGAGAAGCAGTAGCAGACAATTAAGCATATATTTCAGAATATTCAGAGTAAATATATTCCTAACAAAGAGAAAAATTCTAAGGGGAGGACCCACCATCCATGGTGAACTAGATGAGTTATGGAAATCATCAGACTTAATGAAAAACACAAAAAAGATTGGCAGGACAAATGATTGGTCAAAATATAAAGAATGGCAGAGAATGGCGATAAGGTTAATCAGGAAAAAGTATGAGAGGAAGCTAGCGAGAAATGTAAAAACAGAAAGCAAGAGTTTCTACAGGTATTTAAACAGAAAAAAAGAGTATAAGTAAAGTGAGTGTTTGTCCTCTAGAGTGTGACAACGGGAATTTAATAGTAAAACATAAGGAAATGGTGGCTAAAATGAACAAATATATTCCTTCTGTTATTCACTGTAGAAGATACGATTTTTCAATATTTGTTAGATTCTGGAAAGGTCTCAGCAGACTGGAACATAACTAATATAACCTCTCTAGTCAAGAAAGAAGGGAGGAAGAAAACAAGTAACCTTAGGCCAGTTAGCTTGATGCCTATCATGGGGAAGTTGTTTGAATTTATCATTACCAAGGTTATAGCTGAGCACTTCAAAAAGCCCAAGGTAATCGGAATGATTCAGCATGGTTTTGTGAAAGGTAAAAATTTATTGGAGTTTTTGAAAGAATGACATGCGCTGTGGCTAAAGTGAGCCAGTAGACATATTGCACTTGGATTTCCAGAAGGCATTCAAGAAGGTGCAATATCAAAGGTTATTGAAGAAAATAAAAGCTCATGGTAACATATTAGCATGGATAGAAGATTGGCTGACTGGCAGAAATCAGAGAGTATGCATAAATGGGTCTTTTTCTGATTGGTAGCATGTGGCAAGTGGCGTTCCGCAGGGATCTATGCTGTGGACTCAATTTGTTACAATTTATATCAATGGCTTAGATGAGGGGACTGAAGGCACGGTAGTTACATTTGCAGAAGACACATAGATGGGTAGAAAGGTATGTTGTGAAGAGAAGGAAATTGCAGATGGATATGAATAGGTTGAGTGAGGAGGCAAAGATATGGAAAATGGAGTATAATGTGGGAAAATGTGAAGTTCTGACCTTATTTGATGGCAGAGCAGGCTCAAGGGGCCGAATAACCCACTAAAGCTCTGATTTCTTACGTTCTAAAGCTTTAAGCACTCTTTTAATTATGTGATCATTCTCAATTGCCCACCAACGTCTGGCCCAGAAAGTGAACAATTAAGGTGTAAAATCTCATTCCATTAGGAAATTAATTCTTGTTGGAGATCTTTAAAATGTCAAGTTTAGTATTTTTAAATGTTGTTTCTTGCTTTTCCTTTCTATCTCTCTCTTACTTCACTCATGATTTCACTCTCTTTATTACTCTTTCTGTCCCTAATTTTATATTGAATTTCCCTTATTCTCATTCTTTCCTCTGTTTATTTCTCAATCCTTTAAGCTGATTGGTTCAGGAGATGCACTGTCGGTCCCATCTTAAATCAAGATCCCTGGTGACTTGTTGCACTTTCAGCAACTCACAGGGGAAGAACACAAATACAGGATCTGTCTGCACCAAAGCAGCGTACAGTCAACTGCACAAAGTTACATTATAACCATAGCTTCAAAGGAAACTGAGCAATAAAAAGCTGAAGAACCCCAGAGCTAAGGGGGAATTATACTGATACCAGCAACACAAAAGACCCGAGGTCAAGAAGATATTATCAGATCCCAGACGGAAGGCGGGAACCCCATCCCAAAGAAGAGGGGGCCGTTATGACACCCCCAAAATGGGGGAACCCTGGGAGGGACGGCGAGCCCACCACCCCCTAGCAACAGGGATCCCATCCGACAATCAGGACCACCCCTGGGTAGGGCCAACTATGAGAAAAAACAGAGATACTCTGATCCAAATTTTAAAAAAAGGTCAGAAAAAAACTCAAACTGTTCAGCTGTAATTTGGGGGTACATTCCTCAATCACAGAGGACGAACTAACCTTACCAATCCCAGCTCTCCACCCCTCTTCCCGCTCCAGCTCCACTCATCTACCTAAGTGGGACAGCGAGGAGACAACTAAAAACACCCCCCTCCCTCCACCACAAGGATTGTCAGACAAAATAAGACCCCAATACATTTAGGATAAAGACTATGCACAAATCTCACCGTCAACATTCGGCTTAACATGATATAAACTTGTTAAATCAGGAAGTTCAATGGCACAGACCATCACACAGAAATTATTTACTTTCCTGTAAATGGAAACAATTGACAACATCAAGCAGACAATAACGTGATCAAAGGGGAGCAAAATCCAAGATAATAACAGAGATACAGAAATGCAAGCAGTCCTCAGGATAAAGACTTCTTCGCAGGTGCATTAAGAAAGTCACAATCAAAGATGAGGCAAGGTCAAGATCAATGAGAACACTTCAGAATTTTCCAAGGATTCCAACGATTGGAGCAAGAGGCACCATTACTTTCATCGTGCTGTCCCGCCAAAACTAAGGCAGTCAACAATCTAGGCTGCAGACAGGATGGGTGGGGGGGGGGGGGGGGGGGGGTTGTGCAGTGGAGGCTCGACTGGTTGGTTACCTCCAATCCATCCAGAACAGGACATCACAGGTCAAGTGATTGGAAGGCCACATCAACTTCAGTCCTTGAAGACAGGGTTAGATGTGCTCCATCAAATTTATTTAGTGCAAGAACCTCCTTGTGCGCCTCCATAAAAATACCCCACAACTCATGGAATTTGACGACCTGTGCCTCAGAGCCGAGATCTTCAGCCAGAATAGCATCTTTGTTGGCAGCCATCACCCGTCAATGCACACCGCACCACCAGGGCAGGAGCCCACTCAAAAACAACTGTGCCACTAAAGATAGGGCCCCGCTCAGACTTCTTACTGCAACCAAGCGAGGATTTAAACTTTCTAACTCGGCTCCATCATGTAGGAAGGTTAGGTTAGGTAGATTGGCCATGCTAAATTGCCCTTAGTGTCCAAAAATGTTAATTGGGATTACTGGGTTATGGGGATGGGGTGGAGGAGGTGTGAGCTTGAGTGGGGTGCTCTTTCCAAGGGCCGGTGCAGACTCAATGGGCTGAACGGCCTCCTTCTGCACTATAGATTCTATTATTCTATGAACACCTACAAACAGTTCTTGGGTAAAAGCAAATTACTGCGGATGCTGGAATCTGAAACAAAAGAGAAAATACTGGAAAATCTCAGCAGGTCTGGCAGCATCTGTAGGGAGAGAACAGAGCTAACGTTTCGAGTCCGATGACTCTTTGTCAAAGCTACAGTTGAACAGTTCTTGGGACATAGTAAAAACCATGTAAGCCAAGGAAAGACAGAAAGGAAATGTGCACAAGGATAAAAAGATGGATTAAAAGATAAGCAGAGCCAGCTGTTGAGGCCAAAACATGTTTTCAACAAGGAGTTAGATATAGCTCTTGGTCAAAAGTGCTCAAAGTATATGGGGGAAAGCAGGAACAGGTTACCGAGTTTGATGGTCAGCTATGATCATAATTAACGACCTCCTCCCGCTCCTGTTTTCTATGTTTCTAAGGTGAGGGCCCTATTAAGGAGAATGACTGGGCCGGAAAAAGCAGGTTTTATTGGAGAGAAGGACATCAAACTGGGAATGGTTGAGTACGTCAACAATTACAGATTTGGAGATGTTACATTTAGTTCCTGTAGGACCTCTTATTTTATCTTCCATTAAGAGTCGATTGTTTGGTTCATTGGAGTGTCAAAAGTACAACTTTATTGCTAATTATTCAATTTAACACACATGCATACAAACTAAATCAAAACTTAGAAACAAAATATCAAACAATACACGAGTTGGTCAAATACATGGCAAAGGAAATCATTAAATATAAAAGCATAAAGAAATCACATTTAAAATAAATGAATATGATGATTCATGATTTCAGGAAGGCAGGAGCTCAGGAGGCAGACCTCGGCCACGAGGTCTTACTTTAAGGGAATCCTTATTGATGGTTTAATCCCTCATTTACTCTCATTGGTTTCTAATTCTCAGCTGAGACCTCCTGATTTGGTCAAATAGATGTCTGTTATTTGGAGGATGATTTATCAATTAAACATCGGCCATTACATTAGATTCAACGCAAACTGGAGGAACAACATCTCATCTTCCAATTTGGCATGCTACAGCCGTCCGGTCTCAACATTGAATTCAACAACTTCAGAGGATTGCTCTACCCCACCTAGACCCATTTGTTTTCATCCCATTTCATTTCAACTGTCTCTTACCATTTCTTTCTTTCTTGTCTTTCTTAATATATATTTAAACCCCCCCCCCCCCACCGCCAATCTTATCCGCCTTTCCTTACCCCTTCTTCTCTTTGCTTCCCCCTTCCCCTCCCCCCACATCTCCATCTGTCACAGTTTAGCCTCTGATGTTAGTTTCTCTGCTGTTTGGCCTCTCACACCTTTTGTTCTCTCTGGGGACTGCCATTAACAGTCTTTTCCCTTGGTTTCTGAGGCTATTAGCACCCGGTTTCCCAGGGTTTCTGTGGCTATGACTGATCTTTCATTCTCACTCCACAGTATAAATATTCCCCACATTCTCTGACTGTTAGCTTTGACAAAGAGTCATTGGACTCAAAACTTTGGGTCTTTTCTCATCTAAACCATAGTTTAGGTGCAGGCTGCACCTGCAACAACCATTCCTGTCCCTGCTCTATCCATGTCTCCGAAATGGCCACAACATCGAAGTCCCAGGTACTACCCCATGCCGCAAGCTCACCCACCTTATTTCGGACGCTCCTGGCATTGAAGTAGAAGCACTTTAAACCACCTTCCTTCTTGCCGATACACTTCTGCAACTTTGAAACCTTACTCATGACCTCACTACTCTCAACCTCTTGTGTACTGGAGCTACAATTCAGGTTCCCTATCCCCTGCTGAACTAGGTTAAACCCTCCCGAAGTGCATTAGCAAACTTTCCCCCCAGGATATTAATACTCCTCTGGTCCAGGTGTAGTCCATCCCGTTTGTAGAGGTCCCACCTACCCCAGAATGAGCACCAATTGTCCAGGAATCTGAAACCCTCCCTCCTGCACCATCCCTGCAGCCACGTGTTCAACTGTTCTCTCTCCCTATTCCTCGTCTCGCTAGCACGTGGCATGGGTAACAACCCAGAGATAATAACTCTGTTTGTCCTGGATCTAAGTTTCCACCCTAGCTCCCTGAATTCCTGCCTTACATCCCTATCCCTTTTCCTACCTATGTCGTTGGTACCTATGTGGACCACGACTTGGGGCTGCTCCCCCTTAAGGATCCCGAAAACACGATCCAAGACATTGCGAACCCTGGCACCTGGGAGGCAACACACCAACTGCGAGTCTCTCTCGTTCCGACAGAATCTCCTATCTATCCCGCTAACTATGGAGTCTCCGATGACTAATGTTCTTCTCGTCTCCCCCTTTCCCTTCTGAGCAATAGGGACAGACTCTGTTCCAGAGACCTGTACCCCATGGCTGACCCCTGGTAAGTCCCCCCCCCCCAACAGTATCCAAAGTGGTATACCTGTTACTAAGGGGAACGACCACAGGGGATCCCTGTACTGACTGCTTCCCCCAGCCCCTCTCACCGTCACCCATCTATCTTTATTCTTTGGCGTAACTACCTCCCTGAAGCTTCTATCTATGACCACCTCTGCCTCCCGAATGATCCAAAGTTCATCCAGCTCCAGCTCCAGTTCCCTAACACGGTTTTTGAGGAGCTGAAGTTGGATGCACTTCTCACAGATGAACTCAGCAGGGACACTGATGGTGTCCCTCACCTCAAACATTCTGCAGGAGGAACATTGCACTGCCTTCCCTGCCATCCCCTCTAGATACAAACAAATAAAAGAAAGGAAGAGCTTACCTGATATTCCCTCAACCCCTTAGGTTAGAGGAGGTGGAAGGATGGGGGACACTACAAGTGTAGTGTCTCGGGTTTAGCAACCGCCCAACTTATATATAGGTACTCACCTTCCCGACGTGCCCCTGCTCACGCCGAAAATCTGGAGGCCGCTCCCACTGAAAAGCAAGTGAATTTAAAGGCCCACATTCACCTTCCCGACAGGCCCCTGCTCCCTCCGAAAATACGGAGGCGGCTCCCACTGAAAAGCAAGTGAATTTGAAGGCCCACACTATCTCATGTTTCTGCAAAGTTTCTTTGGGTTGAGCTGTCTGAAATTTCTGACATGTAGGGCAGTTGAGGACCATGTTGGCAACGTCCTGGCTGACGCCCAGCCAATAGACTGCCTCCCGAGCTCTGCATCGGCATTTCTCGACCCGCAGGTGACCCTCATGGAGCTGGCGGAGCACCATAGCTCGCATGCTCTGAGGAATCACGATTCTGTCAAGCTTCATGAGGATGCCGTCCACCACCGTCAGGTAGTCTTTGAAGTTGTAGAACTGGGAACACTGTCCCTTCTGCCAGCCATTCATGAGGTGCTGCATCACTCGCTGTAGCAGAGGATCCTTGGCCGTTTCCTCACGAATTTGGATGACCCTCTCATCAGAGGCCGGAAGGTTGGTGGCACACAATTGTACCTGCGCACCGATTTGGCAGACAAAGTCCGTTTGTTCACAGGGTGGGGCAATTGACCTGGAAAGGTCATCTGCAACAATTAGTTATTTGCCTGGCATGTAGACAAGTTCAAAATCATAGCGGCGTAGCTTGAGAATGATTTGCTGTAACCGAGGCGTCATGTCATTTAAATCCTTCTGGATTATGTGGTCTAGAGGCCTGTGGTCCGTCTCTACCGTGAATTTTGGGAGGCCATAGATATAGTCGTGAAACTTGTCAATTCCCGTTAGGAGGCCCAGGCATTCCTTCTCAATCTGAGTGTACCGTTGCCTAGTGGGCGTCATGACTCTGGAGGCATACGCAACTGGAGCCCAGGACGAGGAGTCATCCCGTTGGAGGAGCCCCGTCCCAATACCGTTCTGGCTCACGTCAGTGGAAATCTTGGTCCCCTTGGTTGGGTCAAAAAACGCCAGAACCCGGGGCTGTGGTGAGCTTTGCCCTCAGCTCACGCCATTCTTTTTCATGAGTGGGCAGCCACTGGAATTCCGTCAACTTTTTGATGAGATGGCGGAGGGCTGTGGTGTGGGACGCCATGTTGGGAATGAACTTCCCGAGAAAGTTGACCATCCCTAGAAAGCGGAGGACCGCCTTCTTGTCCTCTGGGGTCTTCATGGCGTTGATCGCCGAAACCTTGTCAGCAACTGGCCGCGTGCCTTGCTGCGAGATGTGGTCACCAAGGAATTTGATGTCTGATTGACCGAACGAGCACTTGGCCCTGTTGAGCCGGTGACCATGCTCATGGATTCTGTGGAATACCTGCTTGAGCCGAGCAATGTGTTCTTGGGGAGTTGTGGACCAGATTATGACATTGTCAACATACACTCGCACCCCCTCGATACCCTCCATCATCTGTTCCATGATATGGTGAAATACCTCTGAGGCAGAGATGATGCTAAAAGGCATCCGGTTGTAGCAGTGGCGACCGAATGGGGTATTAAATGTACACAGCTTGCGACTGGATGCATCCAGCTGTATTTGCCAGAACCGCTTGGAGGTGTCCAGCTTCGTAAAGAATTTGGCATGAGCCATCTCGCTGGTCAACCCTTCTCGTTTTGGTATTGGGTAATGCTCCCGCATGATGTTGCGGTTTAGATCCTTGGGGACGATGCAGATCCGAAGCTCCCCTAACGGCTTCTTGACGCAGACCATGGAGCTGACCCAGTCCGTGGGTTCTGTGACCTTGATTTGATGCCCTGGTCCTGGAGGTCCTGTAATTGCTGCTTGAGGCGATCCTTGAGGGGTGCCGGCACCCGACATGGTGCATGAATTACAGGGGTGGCATTCGGTTTGAGCAGGATTTTGTATCGATATGGGAACGTGCCCATTCCGTCGAATACGCTGTGGTACTGTGTGATGATGTCGTCAATTTCAGCCTGGAAGTTTTCATCAGGTGAGGCCGTCGTCTGTGAGGATGACATGGTGTGGACTCGCTGAACCAGGTTCAGGAGTTTGCAGGCCCGAGCACCGAGCAGGGATGTTCTGTCAGGTCCTACGATCTCAAACCGCAGCGTCGCTTTAATTGACTTATTGAACACTCCGAGTTGGCACGAGCCACTGGCAGCTATGGCATTGCCATTGTAGTCAAGGGGCTGGCAGGCCGGTGGAAGAATACTTGGTCTGACGCGGATTGTGTCGAGATCGGATTTCGGGATGAGGTTCGCTGTTGCGCCGGTGTCCAGTTTGAACCGGATGTGAGGACAGCACACCACTCGTCGTCGGGATCCATGCTGAGGATCGGGCGGTGCTTCACTATCTTGGAGAAAGGCAGCGCATGCTTCGTAATGATGCCCACCCGGTATGGGGATGTGAGGCACTCAGCATCAGGATCTGTTGGGCTGTCTGGCACGGCCTGCTGTATTGAATGGACGCTTCTGCGCCGTGGCTGTGTTTGTTGGCTGCTGGGCAGTGGAGCAGATCTGCAAAGGGCTGCGTTGTGGACAAGCTTGCCACACTGCAGACATTGTCGTGATTTTGCCAGACATTGCCGCTTTAAATGGGCGGAGCCACAGTTCGTATACATCATGACGCCAATGTCAGCGCGTTCCGTGCGCCATCGTGCATGCGCAGTGCGGTCGAATGACGTACGCATCTGCGCAGTCTGGTTGTCTGTCTCGCCGTCTCCTCGGTCGTGGTGCGCATGCGCAGAGGCCCGGGAAAAGCGTGCGAAATGGCCACTCCCATCGATATTTAGGCCCTGCATTTGTGCGATAGCCTGCACCCCTCGTGAGAGGCTAGTTTCGCAGTTTCTGCTGCCCTGATGTGGGAGTACCGATTGTTAGCATGTTCGTGGAGAACACACGTTTCGATGGCGATGGTGAGGGTGAGCTGCTTGACTTTCAGGAGCTACTGGTGAAGGGAATCGGAGTGGACCCTGAAAACGATCTGATCCCGGATCATGGAATCAGTTGTCGAGTCATAGTTACATGAATGCGCAAGGATGCGGAGATGGGTCAAAAAGGACTGAAAAGGTTCATCCTTACCCTGAAGCCTCTGTTGGAAAATGTACCGTTCAAAGCTCTCATTCACCTCAATGTCGCAACTTCAGCAGGACTGTTTTAAATTTCGTCTTGTCTTCGCCTTCAGCGAATGTAAGGGAGTTGTAGATGTGGATGGCGTGGTCCCCGGCTGTGGAGAGGAAGAGTGCGATCTTCCTGGCATCTGCTGCGGCCTCGAGGTCGTTGGCTTCGAGATAGAGTTGGAACTTTTGTTTGAAGATCTTCCAATTTGCACCGAGGTGGCCGGCGATGCGGAGCTGCGGAGGAGGGCGGACGTTTTCCATGTCACCAGATGGCTGTTTGCTGGTCAACGCTGATTCACTCAAGGTAGGTCCATCAAATTTCAGCATCACTCACTGGTACCATGATGTGTTGGGCAGGCTGGGTCGATGTGGATTGCACTCGATGCAGTATAGCGAGAGACAGACCTCCAACAATTGATAAGATGCAACACGATTTTATTTAACGTCTTAACTATTATACATGTTCAACTGTGGGTTGACACTATGCTGACTTGACTGGAGACCTATGTACTAGCCTGACCAGACTAACTAGCTACTGCATGGTGTTTGCACTGGCTAGCTCACGAATTCTGACTGTCTCAGTGGTTGGGTCCAGAGAGAGCGGGAAACCTAGTGCCCTCTGGCTTTATAGTGGTAGTGTCCTGTCTGGTGATTGGCTGCTCTGTGCTGTGTGCTTACTGGTCATCCTGTGCGTCAATCACTGCCTGTCTGCACTCCATTATATACATAGATGTATATTATGACATAAGTTTCCACAGACAAGACACTAGAGTTAAATAGTTAATTAATTATCTGAAACAATAACTGTCTTTTCACAGTCAGGGCATTTTGAATAATTCCATGCTTTAACTATGCATTTAAGAGGGTGTCATGTGGCGCAGTGGTTAGCACTGAGACTACAGTGCTGAGGATCCGGGTTCGAATCCCGGCCATGGGTCACTGTCCGTGTGGAGTTTGTACATTCTCCCCGTGTCTGCATGGGTTTCACCCCACAACCCAAAGATGTGCTGGTTAGGTGGATTGGCCGTCCTAAATTGCCCCTTAATTGGAAAAAAAATAATTGGGTACTCTAAATGTATTTTTAAAAAAGCTTTGCATTCAATTAGTACCTAAAAACATCAATAAATTAATGCATCAATAAACCAATAATTTATCAGTTCCCTCATTTAAATTTCCCAACAGCTGGGCACAACCATCTTCAGCTGCTTTATCAATGACCTCCCTTCCATCATAAGGACAGAAGTGAGGATGTTTGTTGTGACTGCACAATGTTCAGAACCATTCATGGCTCAGATAATGATGCAGTCCTTGTCCAAATGCAGCAAGGGCTGACAAGTGGTAAGTAACATTTGCACCAAGTGCCAGGCAATGACTATCGCCCGTTGACATTACCATCACTGTATTCTCCATTATCAACATTCTGGTGGTTACCATTGATGACAAACTGAACTGGACCAGCCATATAAATACTGTGGCTACCACAGCAGGTCAGAGGCTAGGAATCCTGTGGCTAGTAACTCACCCCATGACTCCTCAAAGCTTGTCCACCAACTACAAGATACAGTCAGGAGTGTGATGGAATACTCACCACGTGCTCCAACAAGACTCAAGGAGCTGAACACAATTTTGGACAAAGCAGCCTGCTTGATTGGCATCCCTTCAACAAACATTCACTTCTTCTACCACCGACGAACAGTGTATACCATCTACAAGGTGGACTGCAAGAACTCACCAAGGCACCTTAGGCAGCTACTAACCCTACAAACAAAACCATCTAGACAAGGACAGCCACCTGGGAACACACCATCTTAACCTACTGCAGTAAGAAACAGATTAAAGTGTTGTTTAACCACACGCCAGTTGCTGTCAACATTACTATGAAATCTGAGACTCATTGGTGGCTTCAGTGACTCCATGTTGTTAATTCTTGCAGTCTGCAACATATTCAAATCTCTCTGGACCTTCTGGCAGGCTGATAGTTTTTTAACAGTGTTTAATACAATTCAACACTGGTACCATGTAATGTTCTTGGCGGATGGCCTGATTTATATTGCAAGAACACTGTAGCTAAAGGTGTAAACAATTTATTAACATTAACTGTGGGTCAACTATATACAAAACAACAGATGAACAACAGTATTAACATGCACAAAAAACCTCTCTCTTCCAGCTCCTTGGTCAGTCTGAGGTCACCATGACTCTAACATTCACTCGTATACTAATGAGATTGCTAGTGGTCAGTCGGTGAATTACAACACAACCATGATATCACTATATCACTACACTGGTGAACACATATAAACCATGATGCGTGTTTACGGTCACGAGCGTCCGCAACTCTGGGCCCAAAACCAATTGCAAGTATACATGGCTCATGTCGAGTTTTGTGAAGGTGCGCCCGCTGCTGAGCCATGCGTAGAGGTCTTCTATCCAAGGTATCGGAAAATGGTCCAGACGGGTGGCATGGTTTGCGATCATCTTGTAATCTCTGCATAACCTGATGGTTCCATCAGGTTTCAAGGCTGGCACAATTGGTACTGCCCAATCTGCAAACTGTGCCGGGTGGATGATGCCCAACTTCTCCCATCAGTCTAGCTCCCTGTCCACCTTTGACTTCATGGCATAGGAAACATGATGGGCGAAAAAATACCACAGTTGTGCCGATTGTCCTACAAAAGCCTTAGTGGCGGGCCCTTTCTTAAATACATCCGGAAACTTAGCCAGTACTGCATCTGACCCATCACGGCATATCTGGCAAACAAGATATCAATCCAAAGAGAGGCACTTTAACCAATCGCGCCGCAGCATGCTAGGTCTAGTTCCTCGGACAGCTATCAGTGGTAAATTTTCAGACTGCTGCTCGTACTCCATGGGGACCACTGTGGTACCTGCAATCACTAATGCCCCCCCCCCCCCCCGTATAATCGGCAAATGTCCGTCGGTGTCTCATAACTCCAACTGTCGGACTCCAGACTGGATGCGGTCGGATGTGCTCCGACCCACCATGGAAATGGCGGCCCCAGTATCCAGATCGATCAGGATCAGGAAACCATTCACCTGGACAGTGACACGAATTGGCGCCACTCTTGGTGCCGCAATACAGTGCAGGTGTTACGGTCATCGACATTGTTTACAAAATTTGTCCAATGCGGTGGGGCACTGGTGGGTGGGTTACTCTCTGGTGCCTCTCTGCTGATCCTTCCAGTCGCTGGTATACAGACCCCAAATTTGTGTCTTCCAAACTGGGTGACCATGGTCGCCGATCTGTGGGGGCCCTGAACGATAGTCGGGGTCCCAGAAAGTGCGCCACCAGTGGCGGGAGTCAGAACCCTTTGTCCAGGGAGATGGTGTTTTACACCTCGGGCACCCGAGGCTGAGGACCATTTCCTTTGCAGTTCTTGCACCCCTTGCTCTGCGTTTTCTCTAGACAGAGGTAGTTCGATAGTCTTCTGCAAACAGGTGGGTCTCAACCACTAGCCTCTTCTGGCTGGCTGCGACCTGGATGCCATAAACCAACTTGTCCCTCAGTGTTTCCGACAGTGTCATTCCAATGTCGCAAAATTCGGCAAACTTCTTCAGGCAGCCAGGAAATTGGTCACCGATTCTCCTTGGTGTTGGGTGACAGTGTGAAATTGAAAACGCCTTATTGTAATGGGTGATTTTGGATCAAAATGTTCACCCCCCAATGTGACCAGTTCCACAAATGTCTGCGTATCAGGCGCATCTGGGAAGGTTAAGCTCTTCATGATGCAGTATGTGACGGCCCCGTGAGGCGGGTAACCGTCTGCCTTTCATTCCCAATGATCCCATTCAAACTAAAAAAATAATGCAGCCACTCAATGCACTGGTTCCAATCAGCTATATTGACGACAAATGCCTCTAACATCCCTATGTGTGGCATACATGTTTTCTGGTAGAACGCCTCCTGAGGCCTTAGTGAAGTGGGAAGAGTTCGGAGGAAATGACGTCTCCGGCAGCTCCACTTGATCTTCACCGCCAGTGTAGGATCCAGGCAAGCGCCATGAGGAAACAATGTTGGATATGGAACAAAAAGGTCTAATACACAATAGGTTATACTCACCACCCCTGAGGGGTCTCCCTATTCGATCCACTCTTGGGTCGGGTTTTTATGTTTAGTGAACTTCCCAGTTAATGGTTTAGCCTCACCCCCTCACCATGGGTGATCGCATTCAGGTGAGGCCACGGGGAACCTAATGGCCAGACTCTGTCTGTTCCTTTAGGGTTGTATCAGTGTGCTTCCTACCCCCAACTGGGTCAATGCCAGCGGCAACGGGATGAAGCCCTTAAGTGGTATTAATTATCTATTTAAGGATCTCATTAGCATTGGGGATGGTAGGCAATCCAAAGGCTTTTCCACCCCAGACTTAATCAGGATAGTGGCAGGAAGTTGGCAGGATAGCCATCTGCCACTTTCCCCACCGACTAAATGGCCCTTATATACCCTAACTCGACATAGGGGTGTGTGGGAGAAGGTACAATATTCTGCTCTTTGACTCATGATTAACCTTTTTGTTATATTGCTTGATGTTATGGTGGCCATGAAGGTCACGGGGGAATCATCAATAATTTCTCCGTGGGCTTCATGGAACATGAATTCCCTTATTAAATGGGCGGTAGCTCGCCCAATAGGAAATGCATGGCGGGAGCTTACAACATGCTGCTCCAACCTGCACTAGCATTTCCATAGGCCCTGGGCTTAGAAGAATGTATTGTAAACCATGCCATAGGCCTTTACCGTTGCCGCAATAAAAGGACTTGGTGCTGAGGTCTGGCCGTGACAAAGTTATTATACTTGATTTCTCTATTCAAGGTTCAAAGAGGGGGGGAAAAGAGTGGCATTCAGCCTAAGAAATGGCAGAATCACAATTATATTGCAGATAAGCTTGGGTCTCGGGGTCATCACTGAGTGCAAGAGATGAAGGTTACAACTTTACTCCTTCTTCTAAGTACACAAGGTAAAGCAAACCGTTCAAGTGTTGATGTCGAAAGGTAGGCTCTTTGGGACTCTAGAGAGATAATGATGATCGACAACACTGTAGCCCTTTACATTCTTGGCAATAGGAGCCTCTGTTTTTTGGTACAAAAAGGGAGCTGAAGAGCAGGACATGGAGAATGCTGCTGTAAATACCACAGCTATTTAAGTAGCATTGGACAAAGGAACTGATTGCACAAACAGATTTTTGAATTGAATAAAAATGGTTTATTCAGTCATTCGCTAAAGTAATCAAATTTCTATTCTTTCTATAATTTTTTTTCAAATTTAGAATACCCAATTGTATATTTTTTCCAATTAAGGGGCAATTTAGCATGGCCAATCCACCTAGCCAGCACATCTTTTGGGTTGTGGGGGCGAAACCCACACAAACACGGGGAGAATGTGCAAACTCCACACAGACAGTGACCCAGAGCCGGGATCGAATCTGGAACCTCGGCGCCATGAGGTAGCAGTGCTAACCTACTGTGCCACCGTGCTGCCCTATTCTATCTATAATTAATCCTTTTGCTGTATAGCTGGCTGAGAAATAAACAGTTGCCAGAAATCAAGACGTAGAAAGGTTTTTAGATAATTTCCAGGTATTTGCTGCTTCCTGAGGTGGTTTTGTAAAATTGTCAACAATAATTGATTGGTTTTCTGGTGGCTGGTTCTTCATTATGTGGAGATGCCGGCGTCGGGCGGGGGTGAGCACAGTAAGAAGTCTTACAACACCAGGTTAAAGTCCAACAGGTTTGTTTTGAATCGCTAGCTTTCGGAGCGCAGTTCCTTCCTCAGGTGAATGACATGGGAAGGAGCTGCACTCCGAAAGCTAGTGATTCTAAACACACCTGTTGTACTTTAACCTGGTATTGTAAGACTTGTTCTTCATTGTTAGCATTTCCTATGTGTCTCGTAAATGGTAATTTAAAATACCAGTCAGTGAACATCAGAGGCGCATTCCCTTCTAAGTCAGAAGATCATGAGTTCAAGTCCTATTTCCCAATTTAAGTACCGAATTTCCCTTCAATGAGTTACTGTAGGAATGCTGCACTGTCAGAGAAGATGTCTTTGATTAAATATGAAAACCAGTTATCCTCTCTCATAGATATGAAATATTCAATGGCTTTATTCAAAGGGCAAGGTGTCCTGTAAGCATCAATTCTTCAACCAGCTTGAGAAATCAGCTGACATGCTCAGTTGTCTCATTGCGGTTTGTGGGACCTAACTGTGTGTTTATAAAGCAATCATGACCACACTTCAATAGTACTTCATTGTAAAGCTCATCCTGAGGATGTACAAATGCAATTTCTTTGTTTTACTTGTTTTGGGTACATTTGGATTTACCCAATGGATGCTTGAGCGAATCAATATGCTGATATTAACACAGAACAGTCATTTCAACCTTTTGTGAGCTTTATTCTATTGATTTGTGATACCTTTGAGAGGAGTGATGCTATGGAATGTGTTGGTTGCAATTAAATAGATAAGGTGGAAATGATTCCAACTGTCTGGACCATATGCTCTCAAATTCCATTGCTAAATATCTCCACCCTCGCCAATGTGGCAGTGCCAAGGTGCCAGTCTGGCATTGCCAAGGTACCCGCATTCAAGGGGGAGGACCAGAGGGACACCCTTCCCTGGCCCTGACCACCCTGGAGCCTGAGGTGGCCTGGGAGAATCCCCGGATGTTTTCTGCCTGGTCCGTAATTTGTGTGGACCAGTACTGAACGGTGCCCAGGTGGGGACTCCCTCGGGAGGCTGCTAGATCCCGGGACAGCACGTTTACGCAGGTTTTAAACCCACTTAGGCATGTAAGGCCTGGTTCCGCCCATTGTGGACAGTATCCTGATCGCAGTGCCTCGGCAGACCTGGGTAGATCTCGCGAGGCGTACTGACTGATGGGAAGCCCACAGAAGGCCTCTACAGTTATCTACCGGGTGCACGATGCTCCCCTTTGGGCATAAAACGGCCGGTAGATCTTGTCCGTTATCTCCAATCGTGCAGTACTCCCACAGTACTGCATTAGTATTATCCCAGTTAACGAGTTTGTATAAAAATGTGGATTAGGATTTCAATCAAAAACCTCCAGATCATAGAATCATAGAATCATAGAATTTACAGTGCAGAAGGAGGCCATTTGGCCCATCGAGTCCACACTGGCCTTTGGAAAGAGCACCTTACCCATGCCCACACCTCCACTCTATCCCCGTAACCCCACCTATCCTTTTCTAGACACTAAGGGCAATTTATCATGGCCAATCCACCTAACCTGCACATCTTTGGACTGTGGGAGGAAACCGGAGCACCCGGAGGAAACCCACGCACACACGGGGAGAACATGCCGACTCCACACAGACAGTGATCCAAGCCAGGAATTGAACCTGGGACCCGGGAGCTGTGAAGCGACCGTGCTAACCACTGTGCTACAATGCTGCCCTAAATCGACTAGATTGACTATACCCTAGATCGACTCATCAATGAGGGGCCCAATTTTAGTGGTATGCAAGTGGATGGGTTTTAATCAAGTTAAAATCTCCTGCAGGTCTACTATATCTGAATCAAAACTGAAATAATACAGGCAAAGAATTTAGTTCTGTCATTGTACTACATGTATTGGTTTGATACCTGCACCATTTTGTTTGGGTAAAGATTCAGACAAAATTTTAACATTTGAGTTGGTGAGAACTAACAAAGCCTATGCACTAGTTGCAGTTATATGCACAATTTGTGGCTGCGTTGTCAGTACACAAATCACATTTTTAAAAATTTACTTTCTTACAAAACAGCTTTTTGAAGTCTTCCAAAGGATAATAAAGTAGAAACAGCCTTGTAGTCATCTTGAGCTATGCCAGAGTATTCAGCATGCTTATGTCAGATGATCGTAGGTCAATAGCCTACAATATTTGTTTAAACCGCCTTTATAAATCACAGTAACCTTCATAAAAGTTGCTCAAGTTTGTTCCACAGCACACAGTACCTGCATGCCACTAAAGGAAACGCAACAACAGAAAATATTATGCAACTCTACCACATGTTGCTAATTTTTAATATAAATGTATTTGTTTTGTGTTGATTATGTCATGACTCCTAACTTGTGTTACTAACAGTAAAGAACTGTTTCAAAGTGGGTACAACATTATGCATTTTGGCATTAATAAAACCCCACAAGTTCATAAAAATAATCTAAAGTAAATCGTGTAGGTAATGTAACTGCATATATTTGCAAAGAAATTATGTTAAACTTGTATTAAACACTGCAGCCTCAACTGGATTATTGCAGCCACACTTTAGGAAAGGTGTGAAGGCATTAGAGAGAGAGCAGAAATGATTCACGAGAATGGGATCTAGGGATGAGGAAGTTCAGTTACGTAAATCGATTGGAAAAGGTGGGACTATTTTCTTTGGGGAAGGTTGAGATAAGATTTGATTGATGTATTCAAAATCATGAGGGGTCTTGACAAATTAGACAGGGAAAACTGCTCCACTCATGGAAGGATTGAGGATGAGAGGGCACAGCCGTAAAAATTATTGGTAAAAGAAGCACTGGAGATAATGGGCAGAAACTTTCACACTGTGAATGGTTAAGATCTGGAACATGCTGCCTGGAGGCAGGTTCAATCAAGGCATTCAAGAGGGAATTGGATTATTATCTGAAAAGGAAGAGTGTGCAGGCTTACAGGGAGAAGGGGGAGAAATGGCACTGGGTGAATTGATCAATCGCAGAGCTGATGCAGACATACTGAGTTGAATGACTTTCTTTTGTGCTGTCACAATTCTGTGATTCTATATAATGGTATTTCCTATTGTAACAGCAAATGACCCAGAATTTCTGGAATGGAGCATAACACAACATGCCTGGTTAGTTAGACTTGCTCCTACACGCTTCAGCTCAAAGATGGTTTCCTCATAATGTTGCTTGGAGAAGTGATCTGTTGCAAGGACGTTAGGGCAGATTTTTACAAAGTGCGGGTCTGATGAGCCATCAATTGCACGTGAGACGAGTTGCTGTACAAAAGTTAGGCTTTAATAAGCTAGAACTTAGCCCTGCGGTCGACCACAATAAAATGGACGACCGCCAGGCGTTCTGACTATTTATACCTCGATATGGAGGCGTGGTTAACTCAGCCTCTCGACCAATCGGAGAGCCGTCACATGGCTGGTCTCAACCAATCGGTCGAGAGGCACATGACCGACCAGGGCCAATGGTAAGCCGGTGTTCTGCACCAATGGCAGACAGCTATGCAAATCATACCACCACAGGGTCTCAACCTGTGGATGGGTTGCGGGCGGGTGTCAGAAAGGTTGAGGGTCTAAGGGTCATGGTGTTCCTGCCATGGACTGAGATAGCTTAGCAAGGGATGGATTTTGCATTCTGTCCTTAGTATTAGGATTTCTTACCCTCTCTGCTTAATTTCTGGTAGATCAAGTATTACTTCCGCTAACATTTGCCTGGCAGATAACAAATTGATTCTGGCTTTCACACCATTTTGAGACAAAATGCTGGCGCTGCACTTTTCTCCCGAAAGCACTATGTAACTTTCCCCCAAGTCAATGCCTGGACATTACGATGCATGGCCATTAAATAACGGATAATAATATAAACTGTACTACACCCCTACAGCTGCTTATTATCATTACCATATAAAGCATATTATAATTTTTAAGCTATTTATAATGCTCAGCGGTGGTTATATTTAGGGTAAATGGGCCAGAAACTTGTTCAAGTCTCTGAATTTGCAACAACTAGCTGCAGTATTAAATGACTACTCCTCCACTCTGAACATGGGAAAGATGTAAAGGGAAGAATGCTTTCCGACTAACTGTAAATTTCCAAATCCCTGGACATTTGGCAAGGTGGAAGAGTGCACAAAGTTTTATAAAATATTGCCATTTGGGGGTGGGTAAAATGGAAATAGAACAACACAGGAAATACAGTCTCCAGCTTGATGAATCTTGAGAAGAGTTTTGGGGAATGGAATCAGAGGAGCAAGAAGTGTGAACAGCTGACTGGTCAGAGACACTCAAGACACCTTTCCCATTTTTCAGAGTCTGAAAGATTTGTTCTGAGATAATTGGTGAAATTGGCCAAAGTTAGTAACTTATGGGACTATCTTTACGGTACATCAGGAAATAAAGCGTTAAATTGGTTTCAGGACCATTGGAATATGTGGAAACAGAAACTTCAATAAAAGGCTGGAATGTCCAAGGCTGGAGGTTAGTTAATCATGGTGATGTGGATGTTTGTGGAATGAGCAGATCAGACTGTTCCAATGTACCCACCATAAATATTCCATGCTTTATTCTTGTTTTAGTAACGATTGCCGTCTCTGCAGCACAATCAGTTAGTGAATTTGGTTGTTAGCGTGCTCCTTCGGTCACACCCAAGGATGGCGCAATTTGTTATTTCCCCACTTAAATGCTTAATCCCACACAATTTGGTTTGAACCCTCAGTTGCGTTCCAATAATTGTTGAATATTGTCACCTCTGTTGGGGTTAACTAGTGAGTTTCCATCACGTAGCTTGATAGTATTCATGATAACGAAAGGATTTCGGGATTTACCCCATTAGAAATATGCCATGATTGATACTGAAGCACAGCGGTTAGCACTGTTGCTTCACAGCGTCAGGGTTCCATGTTCGATTCTCGGCTTGGGTCACTGTCGGTGCGGAGTCTGCATGTTCTCCCCGTGTCTGCGCGGGTTTCCTCTGGGTGCTCCAGTTTCCTCCCGCAAGTCCCGAAAGGCGTGTTAGTTAGGTGAATTGAACATTCTAAATTCTCGCTCTGTGCATCCGAACAGACGCCGGAGTGTGGTGACTAGGGGACTAGGGGACAGTAACTTCATTGCAGTGTTAATGTAAGCCTACTTGTGACACTAATAAAGAATATTGTTATTATTATTAAAAAACTCATTGAAACTATTTCTACAGGCACATAAGGCACATTCATTTTAAGCACATGGTTATATTATCAGTTCATCTACACATGTTGACACTTGATTGAATGGCGGCCCTTGCCTGCACATGGTTCTATGCCAAAAAAAAGTGGCGATTTCCAATACTTGGTCATGAGCAAATGAAAAGCCGACCAGTCTGATGACTGTTATGGATGTTTACGAGAACTGGAATGACTGTGAAGGAGTATCACAAAAATGGTTGAGGTGTTGAAATGTATATTTAACAATTCAGTGGAATGCATGATTATTCCCCCCCAAAAATGCATGGTTTAATCTTGCAAATAATTGAGAGATATCATAAACATCATAGGCAAGATTCCAACCGGCAAAGGGCAATCCCAACAGATTGTCAATGATTCCGCCCTGACTGCTGGTGTTAACTTGTGTTATGGCCCATTAAAAAACCCGACAGGATTAAGAATGAAAGGATTACATGAAGTTGCAGAACAAATCAGGGCATCCTCGATCCTAGATAAATTATTGCTTAGAAATATGAAATGTGAGCAGTGCAGGATGGACAATGAGCTGTTGTCTTATTTTATCACTTCCCAGCTGTCACGGAAAGTATTGCAACAGGTTCCAAATGCTTTTGCCACCTGTACCTCTCTCTCTGGCCAAGCCCCAAAACATGTTCCGTTTCATTATGTTCACAATGAAAATCACAATTAAAAGCAAGAGTGGAATAAATACAAGGGAAAAAAAGTTCAAGGTGAGTTGGCAGTAGTTGGCTCAATGGTAGCAATAGATACTGGAAGAGTTAGGTAGCGAGAAGCTGGAAATTCAATGGAAGGTTGTTGGCAGGAAATGAAACAAAACTGGATCAGCAGGCTACAAGACATGAAACCTGATTGAAGTGAGATTGTGAGGATCAAGCAGGCTCATCTGTCACATTAAAGGTAAGCAAATGTGCCGTGGGTTCCGAAGGTTGGCCGGCATGGGTCCCAAAGTTCAGCTAGTTGGCAAAAGTGGGTCCCTGGAAAGAAAGTTTGAAAAACACTGTATTAGGGCATTTGAAACCTTGTGTGAATAATTGGACAAACAATGCATCTCCTTAACCAATGAAATTAAAAGATTGAGAAATAAACAGAGGAAGGACTGGGATGAAATTAATTAAAGTGGTGAATTCAATCAGGTACTGAAGGAGAACTAAAAAGAGGGTAAGAAAGACTAAATTAAGAGAAAGAGAGAATGGGAAAGTAAGCAAAAAATAACATTTTAAATTTGATTTTTAAAAATCCAATAAGAATTCACAACTTTAAGAAACTCTACACATGCTCATATTCTGGGCCAAAGCGATTAATTTGAAGTCATTAGAAGGGCAATTACACTGTTAATTACTGTACTTAATTTTCTCTGTTGATTTTAATGGACCATTAAATGCAGTGATTAGCGAGATGCTGTTTTGGCAAAGCTAACAGCAGAGCAATGCATATCGTCCAGAAAGTTATGGCTATCCACAATTCACAGGCTATTTTTCTCTTGCCACATGTTGCTAGGCATTTTGCATTGTCTGATCTGCTTAACTCAAATGCTATCTGCGTGGTGATTTTTGATGAAAACTCCTCAATGCCTCTCTGAATGCTAGAGCTAATCTTTGAACAGAGGGCTGACATCACCCTACATGTTCTATCAGTTATTAACCACAGAAATTGGATTAAATGCATGTTCTATAGATTTAAAAAATCTTCCCAACTTAAAATATCTTTTTGAAAAGGATACTATATTTTGAAAGTCTTTGATGAATTGAGTAGTCCGTTGTTAGGTTTGTTAATGTTTAACTAAGATGTTTTGATTTGTCATTTCAGTTTTGAAGAGCAACATGTCCATATGATTATCAGGTAACACAAGCAAATTGGGTTCATTCTCCAAACACACACAACTCCAGGATGTTGCCACGGCACTATTTCTGTCCCAGTACGAAAGAATCAAGGTAAGAGCTGAAAGTGATTTATCAGAAGTAGTTATGTTAGATGTAAAGTAATGCATATGATGATACTACTACTCATAATGCATTTTCAATTCATTTAATGCATTTTAAAAATAATTTTACGTGTAAGGGATATGCTAATTGCTAGATTTAATGCAGTAACTTTTGAATATATAATCATCTTGCTGCTTCCCCACATTACTCTTTTTAAAAAAAAAAAAGACTTGTATTCATATGTTACCTTTCACATCCCAAAGTATTGGGATGTGAATCTCAGAAATCTGGCAGCCAGGGGTGTATGCCTCCGTTACAACTCTATGCCCCTTTCCCATTCCAATTATTCTAATGACCATGTTCCATTATTTAGATCTGGATCCTGGCAAGATAAAAATAGGAAGTACAAATCCATCTCTACACCTGATCCACTTGTTTTCCAGGCTATAACCAACTTCAATTGAGGTTTTGGTCCCAATTCCTTAAGAATCTGTGTGTGAACTAACTTTTAAAATGTGCATTAATCAGGCTATGGCAGTTTATCTTTTCAAACATCTTTTTAGAAATATTTTCTGTATCAGATCTGCTTTATATTTTGCTCTCTCAGAATAGCTCACACTGTTGTAAATAATTTACATCAGTGTTTTTCAAACTTTTTTTTGCCGGGACCCACTTTTGTCAATTGACCAACTTTTAGCGTCCACGCCGGCTGACCATCACGATACACTCTGGCCAACCTCACGACCCATGTTGACTGACCTTCACGATATACACCATGCTTGCTTGCCTTTTAGTACAAAAGGGGAGCCTGGTTTGTCCCCATGATCTCACTTGAATCCGGTTCAAAGGAGCAGAGGACAATGCGCATATCAGGTGCAGAGTCCAGCCAATTCCTTTGTGCTTTCATCTTAATGAAAACAGAAAATCCAATGTCACACATGTAGGTTATCATGAAGGGCAATAGCAACAGAATGCTTGTTTTACTCAGCACTGGATACTCCTGGGAGATGCTACACCAGAATGCTGACAGCCTTGTGCACGTTTTTAACGTGGCATTACAGGTAAGCTGCCGTAGCATAGTCTTTTAATTTGGACTCAGCTCTAAATTAATATCTGACTCTGGTGTTTCAATCTGAAAGGAATTTTTCACACACCACTTCTCTTTCAAATTCTGAAACTTCGCTCATTTGCCAAAACTTCTCTGCATATAACACAAATGGGCTTTTCCTCCTTATTTGTATTGTCACAATTGACAAAACCAGACCTCAAGAAATCATCTTTGTTCTGAGTTAAGTTTTTCCAGGGCCGTTAACCACAGGCCCTGGAGCTCTAACACTCCCACTGCTCTATCTGCCCTGGACTCTCCTGCGCAGCTCTCTCCAGCAGATCCTCTCCAATAGGTAAACCGCTTATTTGAGTCTCTGACCTCCTTTTACTTTTCAATAAAATGTTGATCTTCACAGTTTATACCTTGCTTGCCAGCAGCTACAAAATCAAAGCAACTCTGCTCCCTGCTTTGGCACCAAGCACACGTCCCTTGACGGCACTTTATGTCAATTCAATGCGCCGAGCACATAATCTACTAACTGCTGCCATTTCTGGCCATAAGACTCCATGCAGCCTAATCTGCATCTCCATTTATAAGTTGGCATTGGCCGCAATTCTCCATGTAAAAGCCGTTAACGGCTGTTCGGCCACTTCTCCCGTGATCGGGACCACTGTGGGAACAGTAGGACTGATTGCTCCGCGACCCTCCCGATACCCGCCCGCGACTCACCCGCAGGTCGCAACATTGGCTTTGCAAAACCCTGATTTACATACCCTGAAAAGTAGCAATGGAATTCCTTCCCATAGGGTGGCACGGTGGCGCAGTGGTTAGCACTGCTGCATCATGGCGCCGAGGATCTGGATTTGATCCCGGCCCTGGGTTACTGTCCGTGTTGAGTTTGCACATTCTCCCCATGTCTACATGGGACTCATCCCCACAACGCAAAGGTGTGCAGGGTAGGTGGATTGGCCACACGAAATTGCCCCTCAGAAAAAAAGAATTTCCTCATGAGAATTTAAAATAATTGCGACAAAAATAACTTAGAATTCCACAAGAAGAAATAGATAACATATCCATTTTCTTGTGTTGCTTTCAGTTTAATAGATCGACAAACCCTATAATGTTTCACTAGCTTACTCAGGCATCAGTTACTCATTTATTTTGAAACTTAACTTGTATCACTGCTCGCATTGTTTAAAAGGTCTTTGCTATGTTGCACTCAAATCAATCTTTCAAATGGCAGTGAACAGAAAGTATTACAGTATAACTGCTGCCTGTTGCATTCTTACTGTATCTAATGTAATAACTCACAATGGCACTTCCAAATTCCATGGTAAAGATATATGCTTGCCACTAACTCCTACCAGCTGGTTCATCCTCTTTTATTCTGTTCTGGTATAAAGTCGCCAGCCATTGGAAATCCTTGCTTTCATTCATTTTAATCCTATGACTGAAAACAAATTTTGATGAACTCTTATGATAAGTGCATGGAATTGAACGGACAATTACGAACCATAGAATTCCTACAGTGCAGAAGGAGGTCATTTGGCCCATTGAATCTGCACTGACCCTCTGAAAGATCACCCTACCCAGGTCCACTTCTCTGCCCTATCCCTGTAACCTAACCTGTACATCACTGGACACTAATTGACAATTTAGCATGGCCAATCCCCCTAACCTGCACATCTTTGGATTGTGGGAGGAAACTTCCACAGACACGGGAGAAAATGCAGACCCCACACAGACAGTCACCCGAGGTCGGAATTAACCTGGGTCCCTGGCGCTGTGAGGCAGCAGTGCTAACCACTTTGCCACCGTGCAGCCCAAAGAATATCCAGAGGTGAGATTCTTCTCTTGTGAAGTGCAACCATGTCACAATTAAATTATTTTCATTTTAGCTCCTGGTTGCAGAATGAAGTCACTAACTCAGGTCTGTTTATGTGATACTTAACTTAGACACCAGGGACATAAAGGTGCGGGTTACAGACTCCAGGGAAATGATAACACATGGGTTAACCTTCCAGAAGGGATTGTAGTACAGTGGTTATTTAATTGGACCAGTAACCCAGAGAACTGTATTAGTGACCTCAAGACTCAAGTTCAAATCCCACCAAGGCTGCTGTGGAATTTGAAATTCAGTTAATAAATCTGGAAAAAAGTCAGTATTTTTATTGGTGACCATGTAAATACTGGATTGTAGTTTGAAAACCAATCTGGAAATTTTCTATCCAAATCTAGAATTGCCTCCGTGCGACTCCAGATTAACAGTAACGTGTGTGACTCTTGTCTGTCTTCTGGAATGGTGTAACAAGCCACTAAATTAAGGGCAATTGGGGATGGGTAATAAATGCTGGGCTTACCAGAAATGCCCACATCTTGTGAATGAAAAAAGAAAAAGGGGCACACCTGGCAGATTTCAGGACATTCTTTGTGTTTTTGAGCTCATTCTGGGGCCTGCGGTTTCAGGATAGCACTTTCATTTCATGATAGACATGGCCTTGCAGGGACAGAGGACAGTGTGTTTTGCCTCCGATGCTGGATTCCTCACTTCGGGGCATCATGTGGCCATCACGGCACAGCGGACTGGCCAATCAGATCTGTCAACCCCAAAATACATGGATGAACCTTAGGGCGCAAGGGATCAGCCTTGAAAAAGTGACTGCACACCCATATATGGGGAATCCAAACAGAGGCACAGAGGCATGTGGCACAGCCAAAGCCATCTTCAATCCAGACAGAGGCACGGTGATAAGGTGGTAAAGAATGCTGAGAAAGCAGTTCATGAAGCATTTCATTTCATTTCATATAGCATCATAGGTTAATTAATAGAGGCATTGAGGACAAGAGTAAGATGGTCATGTTGAACTTGTAGTTAGGCCTCATCTAGAATACTGCATCCAGTTTTGGGCACCATACTTGAGGAAGATGTGAACGTGTTGGAGGGAGTACAGAGGGGATTTGCAAGAATGATTCCAGGGATAAAGAGTTGTAGCAATGAGGAAACATTGGAGAGGTTGGGACTTTTCCTTGGGGAAAAAGAAGGCTGAGAGGAGATTTGATGGAGGTATTCAGAGGGTATGGACAGGGAAAATAGTGAGAAACTGTTCCCACTCAAGAGAGTATCAAGAACTGAAGGGCACAGATTCAAAATAATTGGCAAAAGCAGTAAAAGTGATGTGAGGAAAAACGTTTTCACCGAGATGGTGGTTGGAGTTTGGAACAAACCTCCTGAGAGAGTGGTGGAGGCAGGTACGCAAAAGAGAATTGAATTGCTATCTGAAAAGAATGTGCAAGGTATATGACGATGGTGAAAAAATAACCATGGAATTATACACAGAAATACTGGACATTAAAAAGATCTGAGTGTGGTGAATGTGTAACTGGTAATTCACACTGTACCTTACTGTTGTCCCTGTGGGCCCCATCTGTGAGCCACTGTGCGGCTCTGCCCACAGGGAGAGATGAGCATGTACAGGGCTCCGCCCTAGGCTCCGCCCCCCTTTAGGGAGTATAAGTGCTGCGGTCCTGCGAGACCGCCCTCAGTATCGTGCAGTCGCAGGCAGGCTCAGTTGTAAGCCGATTAAAGCCACAGTTTACTCCAACTCGTGTCTCAGAGTGAATTGTTGGTCGCATCAGAGATTTATATTTTTAAATCGGCACAAACTCCAAAGATGGCTGAGAATGCACAGTTAGCCACTGACAGGAATGGCTGCAGGGTGCTTCTCTAAGTGCCAATGGATGTCCTCACAGTATTTTGAACAAGGTACTACTAAAAGCATCCAAAAACTAATTACCATTTCTGATAAAGGCAAAGGAACATAATGGCTGTTTCATTTAACAGACCCTGGGTGGATTCCGCGACCAGTTTGAATATATAATGCATGGATGCCCAGTGGCTTTGTTAGCTTGCCGTGTGCGTGCGCGTGTTGCAAGAAAAAGCAGCTGGTGGTTTTCCACACCGAATGTGTGTGATGCAGTACCAGAAGCACTGTCCGTGCAGAAAGGAAATAACCATCTTTTGCAGGTATATTTAAAACTCTCTGTTTGACTGTGGACGTCAACCAGCCGGGAAAGAAGGATCGCAGCTGGAAAAAGGAACTGATATATCTTCATAAAATCACAGACCCCTGCACATAAACAATTTGGAGGAAAATATAGCTGGTCTGATCAGTAAGTTCGCAGATGATTCTAAAGTTGGTGGATGGTGATAATGTTGAGGATTGTCAGAGAATACAGCAGGATATAGATAGGTTGGAGACTTGGGCAGAGAAATGGCAAATGGAGTTTAATCCGGATAAATGTGAGGTAATGCATTTTGGTAGGTCTAACATAGCGGGGAAATAGACAGTAAATGGCACAACTCTTAGGAAATTAGGAAGTCAGAGAGACCTGGACATACAGGTCCAAGATCTTTGAAAGTGGCAACACAAGTGGACAAGGTAGTCAAGAAAGTATATGGAATGCTTGCCTTCATTGGACAAGGCATCGAGTATAAAGACTGGTAAGTCATGCTACAGTTGTATAGAACCTTGGTACGGCCGCACTTGGAATATTGCGCCCAATTCTGGTTGCCACACTACCGGAAGGATGTGGAGGCTTTGGAGATGGTGCAGAGGAGGTTTAGCAGGATGTTGCCTGTTCTGGGATGTTTTAGCTATGTGAAGAGGTTGAATAGACTCTGATTGTTTTCATTAGAATGACGGAGATTGAGGGACAACCTGATAGAGGCTACAAGACTATGAGAGGCATGGATAGAGTGGATGGACAGGCACTCTTTCCCAGGGTGGAGGGGTCAGTCACTAGGGGCATAGATTTAAGGTCCATGAGGCAAGGTTTACAGTAGATGTGTGAGGCAGTTTTTTTTACACAGAGGATGGTGAGTGTTTGGAACGTGCTGCCAGGGGAGATTGTGGAAGCAGATACATTAACGGCGTTCAAAAGGCATCTTGACAAATACATGGATAGGATGGATATAGAGGGTTACGACACTAGGAAGTACTGAAGATTTTGGCCAAGAGCGGTATCATGACCAGTACAGGCTTGGAGGGACGAAGGGCCTGTTCCTGTGCTGTATTGTTCTTTGTTCTTTCAAGAATCAACTATTTGCCAGCAGAAGGCAACTATATTGGAATCAATTTGTAACAGCTGCAACGCTTCATCGTCTACTCCTTGAAATTCAGGGACTGCTCTGAATAACTTTTTATTTATATTGACTTACTATTGGACTCAATTCTTACTTCTAATTGATTTGAATGCAGATGCATGTGTTTTCCCATTTCTCCTTACCTTTTTTATAGTTCATAAACTTACTCTATCTTAGACTCAAGAAAGCCTTTTAAATTGGCTCCTTTTTTAAACGTAACTAGCGAATCTGGAAATGTTATCCAAGGTAAAGGGAAGAGTAATATATATATTTTAGACAAGTCATTATTTAAAATATAACATCCACCAGCCTAAAAAATTGAGGCTGGGTGGGAAGTGGTCCTTGGCCATTTAAGGGCCTCAACTGTGACAAGTGTAGGCTTTCCACCCGAAGCCTTGCCAACCCCAGCATAAAATTGGCGTGTGGTCGGGGTGGGCAGAAACCCCGGAGTGAATACCGGGCGGAATTCTCCACCCCCACGCCGGGTGGGAGAATCGGCGGGGCACCGCACGAGTCCCGCTATGCCGCCCCGGCACCCGCACGCGATTCTCCCCCCCCCCCCCCCCCCCCCCCCAAACCAGCACGGCGAGAATCACGGCTGGCCGCTCGGAGAATCGCCACTCGCCGTTTGCAAAAGGCGAGCCATGATTCTCCCGTCCGGATGGGCCGAGCGGCCGCCCCAACATGACAGGTTCCCGCCGGCGCTGTCTACAACTGGTCGCTGCCGGCGGGAACTGTGCGAGCACACTGGGGGCACCGGGGAGGGGGGGGGCTCCGATGGGGTCTGGCCCGCGATCGGTGCCCACCGATCGGCAGGCCAGCCTCTCTAACAGAGGACCTCCTTTCCTCCGCTGCCCCGCAAGATCCATCCGCCATTTTCTTGCGGGGGCGGCCTCGGGGAGGACGGCAACCGCGCATGCGTGGGTGACGTCATTTACGCGGCACCGGCCGTGTCATTTATGCGGCGCCGCTTTTTACGCGGCGCTAAGGCCCAGCGTGTGTAAATGACGCGACGCCGCTCCTAGCCCCCCGGGGGCGCGAGAATAGGGGGCTAGGAGCGGGCTCCAACGCCGGAGTGAAACACTCCGGTTTTCACTCTGGTTTCGGCACTTAGGGCGAGATTCTCCCAAAACGGGAGAAATCGTAAAGCTGCCGTAAAACCCGGGCGGGTTTTACGGCAGCGCGCCCCTTCCCGACGGGGGACCGATTCTGGTCCCCGGTCGGGGCTAGCAGCCCGACGCCGTAGGCTCCGGCAAGACGGGCTTAACGAAAATCGTTAAGCCCTCTTACCGGAGTTAGCGCCGGCTGACGCGTGATATGACGTCAGCCGCGCATGCGCAGTTTGGAAGACTCCAACCCGCGCATGCGCGGGTGACGTCATCGCGTTTTTGCGCGAAACCCGCGCATGCGCGGGCCGGGTTGCCCCTCAGCCGCCCCGCGAATGGATACTGCGGGGCGGCGGAAGGACAAGTAGTGCACGGGCATCGGGCCCGCTGCCCGCGATCGGTGCCCACCGATCGCGGGCCCATGGCACCCTTGGCACGGCCGTGGTACTGCCGTGCCAATCGGTGCCATGGTTATAAAAAGCGAGTTGGTGACGCCGTTTTTACGAACGGCAAGACCAGGTGTGTTTGCCGTTCGTGAAAACGGCGGAAAGGGCTGGGACTTCGGCCCATCTAACAGCTGTGAATTGCTGCCGGCCGTAAAAAAACGGCGGCAGCGATTCGGGTCGGGACTTCGGCGGGGGGGTGGGAGAATAGCGGGAGGGCGGCAAAAATGTCGGGAAGGCCCTCCCGCTATTCTCCCACCCGTCGTGGGGGGCGGAGAATTTCGCCCCTTAGACTCCCGTTGGGAGAATTGCGCCCACCATTTCTTCAATTTCACACTCTTCAGCACTTCCCAGCCTAAAAACACACCACTGTGGGAGCTAGAAGTTTTGAAATAATTAATGTACATCAATCAGGAGCAAATATTCTGACTCTCTTTTCTCCCCTTCTTCCCTTTCTTGCTGTGGTTAACTGGAGTATGGGACTACTGAGACTGCTATTTATGATGTAGATCAGGGGTGACATCAAGATTTTCTAAATAACATGGGCTTATTTATCCAGCAGCAATGTTGGCCTCTTCATTCTTAAAGACCAGACGTTTGTCTGATTCTCACTCCAAGCAACATAGTTTATAGAGTGATTGGTGTCACAGTGCAGGAAATTAGTTAATCCCTTTGCAGGTTGTAAACCCAGCGTTACTTTGTGTTTTAGCTTAAATTAATAAGAAGTTCCACGCTGAACAGATTCCCAGATCAAATATTTGATTTGTAATAACTCAAAGTTAATGAGTAATTTTGGATCAATCTTTAGCTATAAACTAATGTTTCTAATAGATTCCAGGCATCTTACTTGACTGCAGTATTCAAACAAAACTTACAAAGCATAGCATGATGGCAAAGCGGTTAGCTCTGCTGCCTCACAGCTCCATGGACCAGGGTTCGATTCTAGCCTTCGGTGACTGTCTATGTAGAGTTTGCACATTCTCCCCGTGTCTCTGTGGGATTCCTCTGGGTGCTCCACTGTCTAAAGTTGTGCAGGTTGGGTGGATTGGCTGTGCTAAATTGCCTTTTAGGGTCCAAAAATGTGCAGGTTAGGTGGGCTGGCCATGATCAATGCATGGGATCAAGGGGATAGGATGGATGAGTGGGCCTAGGTGGGTGCTCTTTCGGAGGGTCAGTGCAGACTCCATGGGCCAAATGGCTACCTTCTGCACTGTGGGGATTCTATGTATGAAATGTGGTTCATCTGGGATTGAGTAGGATGTAATCCCTGGCATTACTGGTAGTGTGTTCTAGTTAAGATCAAGATAGACAAGGTTGAGGTGGAGTTACTTTTTATAGATACAACTGGCCATTGGAAGAGGGTTTTTCTTTCGAAACCTAAGCTTGGTGGAAATCACAAGCTAAATAAGTGAGAGTCCAGTGCTTCTGTTTTCATGGTTTGGAGACCATGGGCGGAATTCTCCGCAACGCCCGACGCCGTCGTGAAACTCTGAGGCCGCTCGGGGGGGGGGGGCTAGGAGCGGCGTTCTGTAAATCTCGGCTACCGGGCCTTGACGCTGGCGTCAAGGCCCGACGCGACGAGAATGACGTGGCCGGTGGTGCCTAATGACGTCAGCCGTGCATGCGCGGTTGCCGTCTTCCCCTCCGCTGCCCCACAAGCCGTGGCAGCTTGATCTTGTGGGGCGGCGGAAGGGAAAGAGTGCATCCCTTGGAGACGCCGGCCTGACAATCGGTGGGCACCGATCGCGGGCCAATCCCCTCCCGAGCACGGCCATGGTGTTCAATCCCCTCTCCGCCCCCCACAAGCCACAAACTCACCTTTGGCGCCATGTTCACGCCGGCAGCGACCAGGTGTGGTTGCCGCCGGCGTAAACAGGTCGGGAACGGGAGGCTGCTCGGCCCATCCGGGCCGGAGAATCGTGGGTCGCCGTCAAAAATGGCGACCCGTGATTCTCCGAGCGGCGTGTCGCAAAACGTGACAGGCCATTTTGGGAGGAGGGGGGTGGGAGAATCGCGGGGGGGGGGCCAGAGCGGCCCTCCCGCAATTCTCCCACCCGGCCTGGGCAGCGGAGAATCGTGCCCCATGAAATCCAGACTGCTAGCATCTAAAGAAAAAGCATGGGTGTGATTCTTCAGCCATGCTTTCCCAATGACTGGAGAATCCCCCCCCCCCACCCCACGAGGTCAATGGATTTTTCCATTGTCCGCTACTCGCCTGTGGCGATCATGTGGTGGGCAGTTTGGAAGAATCCAGCCCTATGTATTAATATCTCGTAATTCAAAACTTTTAACAGCCAATTAAATATATTTGAAGTCTAATCACTATTGTCATGTTGAGAAATACAGCAGCCAGTTTGTTCACAAAATAGTTCCGCAAACAGCAATGAGCAAGTAAACAAATAATCTGTGTTAGACATAGCATGATGCAACATGATGCAACATAGAAAAAAGGTTGAATTCTGATGGACTCAATTCAGTCGAGACACTGAGTAGTAGTGAACAGATGCTTTAATAGACTAAAAGTGTGCCGACCTGTAGCTCCTCCCAAACTGCAAGACTGCCCCAGATCGACGGGCTTTATACCTCCTCAGAGGGGCGGAGCCACAGGTGGAGCCAGCAGCAGCACCAATAACAACATTCCAACAGCAACAACCAATAACAGAACAGCAATAACAGTAAGTATATACAACAGTGGAGATAATGACAGTAATAGAACAGTAGAACAATAGTGAACATATATACAACAGCCTTACGTAGCCATAAGTGGCTCACCACAGATTCTTCCACCCCGCCCGCTGCACAGGTGGGATTCTCCGGTCGTTGGGAGGGCACGGCCGAAGAATCGCGCCCATGCTTTTTCGTTGGGTGCTTGCAGAATGGAGTTCACCGTCTCCAAACCATGAAAACTGAAGCAAAGGCCTGCCCAGTGCAGACCGTTGACCTTCTCCTGACACTAGAGGCCAGTCCTCCTGGTCACAGAGCCCAAGCTGACTGCTGCCACCACCTTGTACCAGACAGCATTGGCTGCCTTGTGGCTCACCCTCTGGGACCCTCGGGGGAACAGGACATCCCTCCTGGCCTCCACCACATCCAGGAGCCTCCCCAGGTCAGCATCCACGAATCCTGAGGCCGGTCTCCTTTGCGCCATTGTTGCAAGCGGGCTGGGGTTGGCTGAGTAAGTGCAGCTTAAGTGCTGCTTGACCTTGTTAGCGGGGGTTGGCATGTGCACTCTCGGCAAATCAGCTGTCGAGACGACATGTGGGGCAGGAAGCCCATGAGACCTCGTTAAGTGGACCAATTAACGTTGACTAGCATTGTCGGCCTCGTTGGGCCTAGCGCCGGGAAACCCGTGACAATTCACGCTCGCCAGCCCAAAGTTTGAGTTAAAGCTCTTTTGCTAATTGTGAATTTATTCCATACAAAACTGACCTTATTTCACTTTCATCCTTCAGATTTGACCAAACCAAGGACATGAGAAAGATAAAAGGTCTGAACAATCAATGCCTGGGCCAGCCAAAGGACAACTATCGAAAAAAGTACTCAGTGAGTGTATTCTTATTTCCTCACATTGCGGTTTATCTGCTTACAAAGTACACGGAACTCAGTTATTACTTTATGGCAGTGATCACCAATCTTTCAAGAGGAACAGTTCATGATGTTTTCCAACATTATAGGCTATTGATTGACTATGTGTTTCAACAGGTTCAGTCCAGCACAGATGCCATTTTCTATTGTGGGGCAGAATCTCAGGGCCTTCCTGGGAACTGCAATGGAATTAGACAGCACCGAAAACACATGCTGGTTTCCTGACCCCATTGTTGGCACTTGCCCACAAAACTACCCGCCTCCAAGCTTGTGAAAAGTCTTGTTAGGGCCAATTAATGACGGACTGACTGTAATTTTCCACTCAACTTCTAGTTTCCCAAACCAGGGGTAGAACAGTTTAACAGCAGGTCTCCTTAAACCCTTCCCCAACCTAGAAATGTAGCTGTCAAAGGACTGGAGCTGCAGTGCAGGCCATCCACGAGGAACTTGTAGATGTGGTCACATTTATTTTTTAAAATCCCCTTAATGGGCACCTCCAACCCACCCTCCCTAATTAGATGGGACTCCTGGAGATGACTCCTTACTGTCCACCTCCAGATAGATCATTCATGTTGGCAGCACTTCAACACCATCAGAGTTGGGACCCTCAAATGGCTTGACACGCGAGAATTCTCTAAGGTCATAAGATTCCAACTACAGTCATCTAAGGGCAATAAATATGTTTTACATTAACAGCTTTGTTTTGTTTAATGTATTGGAAAGTAGAGTGAAGTGTCAAATGTAATTGGTGTGTATCATAACAATTGTATTAATAAAAATCCATAGTTACTAGTCAATGAAAGTTAGATATTAAATATTTATAAGATAATCACAGAATCTTTACAGTGCTGAAGGAGGCCATTTGGCCCATCAAGCCTGAGCTGGTTCTCTGCAAGAGCATTCTACCACATGCCGTCTCTTGCCTTATCCACATAGTCTTCTACATTCTTTTCAGATAGCAATCCAATTCCCTTTTGAATATCTCGATTGAACCTGCGTTCACCACCCTATCAGGAAGTTCATTCCAGGATCCAACATGATGCTGATCAAATATATAAATTAATTCTTATGTTTTGTTCCAGGAATTGCAAACCTGTGCTAAATCTAATTTCCACAATGATCTGCACTGTCCAGTTTGTCTCCAGACCCCCACCTTTCCTGTGGAAACTAACTGCGGCCACTTGTTTTGTGGTAGGTTTGACCAAGTGAAGGTGCTTATGCTACTTTGTACTTTGATGTACTTTTTAAGGCTATACCTTCTTTCCAATTCTCCCTTCCCTAATTAGATCTGCCAATGGCACACAACAAACCTAATCAGCTGATGGCACTGCCAAGGTGACAGGAGTACTGCCTGAGTGCCAGGGTGGCATTGGAAAGGATTAGGGGCACTGTCTGAGTGTCAGGATGGCAGTACAAGGGTGCTTGAGTGCCAGGATGGAACTGCCAAGGGTCAGGGACGAAGGGGACCATGCCCATGAAATGAGGGTGAAGGAGGGTTTGAAGGGTGGGTGAGTGCAGGACAGGTACGTAGGGGCCCCTGGGAGGTTGGGGGGGGGGGGGGAGGGGGGGTAATTGGTGGGGGTCTTAGAAGGGAGGGGGTGCTGTAAGGGGGTTTGGGGGGCCTGAAGTGGGGGAACCCCCAGGAACCCCCAGGGTGTCCTCACTTGGGAGATGTGGAGTGGTTTCCATGTGTGTGGGGGGTGACATTGCCCGTGGATGAAGTGTGTGGGGGACCCACAAGGTCACTTAGAGATCCTGGCATCCTTTCACAATGGCGGCCTAATCTCTGAGTTCAGCTTTCCAGTGCTAAATAAAGTGTGGGCTAAATAGTTGAGAAACTCTCCAAGGTCCCAAAAAGTGACTAAGTGTCTTTGAATAGCAGTGTGGAACTCGCCGGCAGACCTGACGGGAAACTCCCTGAAAAACTGCCACAAATTAACTGCGAATGCTTGGGGGCGAATCGCTCCCAATGTCTCTTTAAAATTGAAATACATGCGGCAGGATTCTCCAACTCCTCGCCAGGTCAGAGAATCGGCAGGGGGCAGTGTGAATCCCCCCCCCGGCCGGCTGCCAAAATCTCCGGCTCCGGGGATTTGGCGGGGGCGGGAATAGCGGCGTCGGCGGCCGCTGGCAACGGCCACCCTGGCGATTCTCCGGCCCGCGATGGGCCGAGTGGCCACCCGTTTTCAGCCAGTCCCGCTGGCGTAAACTAGAGTAGGTACTTACTGGCGGGACCTGGTGGCGTGGGCAGCCTCTGGGGCCCTCGGGGGGGGGCGCGGGGTGATCAGGCACCCGGGAGGTGCCCCCCCAGTGGTCTGGCCCGCGGTCGTGGCCCACCGATCCGCGGGCGGGCCTGTGCCGTGGGGGCACTCTATTCCTCCGCATCAGCTGCTGTGGTCCTCCGCGATAGCTGCGCGGAGAAGATCCCGCCCCCCCTGCGCATGCGCTGGGATGACGCCAGCACACGCTGGCGCTCGCGCTTGCTCCAACTTGCGCCGGCTGGCGGAGGCCCTTCGGCACCGGTTGGCGTGGTGCCAAGCCCTTTCCCCGCTGGCCGGCATGGTGCAAACTAGTCCGGCGTCGGCCTAGCCCCTGAAGGTGCAGAGGATTCCCGCCGGAGTTGCCCGCCCCGTCGATTCCCGCAGAATCCCGCCCATGGACTTCGTGCTTCTTCAAGCATGTGGTGTGATGTGGGTGTGAAGTCAAATCCAATCACCCTGAGCTCTTGGTTCATTGGTGGTCTGAAATGATTTGAAACAGCTGATGCATTCTCTCTCCCAATGGATCAGTTCACTATACAATACCTGTCACTGGAAAACACATATGATTGGAATAATGGCTGAAGGCAAGAGCTGGCATAGCTCGGACTCCCACTGCCCCATGCTCAAACAACATGCTGACAGTCACTGTTTTTGTTTAAATATTAAGAATAGCAACCTCGATACACAGTACAGCATAAGGAAGTAAGGTGGAGATTTCTTTTCTCCATTCATTTCTATTCCCAAAGAGACATCGATGATATCTCTGTGGGCACCACCAGCCCTTTGATACCTTATTCAAGTAGGCACTATTTGGGTAAGGTCAGATGGTGGTCATCAACAGCCTATTCAACTGGGAGCCATAACAGGTCACAACTGAGAGAAGAGGTCAAAATAATTCTTCATCATATTGCCCAAATTATCTATCTGAATAAGACCTGCTAAGTCAGCACAGCCTGGACAAAGATCCGAGAGTCTTTATTAGTCTCCATTCCTCAGCTCCAGATTGGTTGATCATTTTGCCAACAGATCACTGGCATTTCCAAACAGATTTTTTTTGGTTGGAAGATTCAACTTCTTGTTCTAGGCTTGAAAATGCAAGTTCTGAATTAATCAGAATAGGTATATTTCACTGCAAAAGCACTGCAGCTCAGCAAACCTATCAAATTGAATATTTTGTAATTATTACTGGAGTATATTGCTAATTGAGATTTTATTTACAATACATTAACCACTGTTTCAAAACAGTTTGTGCAAGATTACTGACTACCACAAATCTCTCCTTACGCAGACGCTTTGGTCTTTACTATTTTTCAAAATTACTCTTTATTTTTCCTCCATAAAATGATGCATTCAGGGGGAAGTTAGATAAGAGCATGAGGGAGAAAGGAATAGGATATGTTGATAGGGTTAAATGAAGCACGATTGCAGGGGTTGCGTGTGGAGCATTAACACCCATGTGGATCAGTTGGGCCAAATGGCTGTTTCTGTGCTGTACATATTTTTTATTTGTTCAAGGGACATGAGTGTGGCTGGCAAGGACAACATTGAAATTAAAATCGCTTATTGTCACGAGTAGGCTTCAATGAAGTTACTGTGAAAAGCCCCTAGTCGCCACATTCCGGCGCCTCTTCGGGGAGGCTGGTACGGGAACATTTGCTGTTACATTTGTTGGCCATGCTGAATTGCTCTTGAAAATGGGGTGCTGAGCTGCCTCCTGGAACCCCTGCAGTCTTTGTAGGTACACCACAGTATAGTTAGGATAGGGGTTCCAGCACTTTGATCCAGTGACAGCGAAGGAATAAAAATATAAGTCAAGATAGAGCATGGCTTAGAGGGCAACGTGCAAGTGGTGGTGTTCCCATGCATTTTCTGTACTTGTTCTTCTATAAATTACAGGTTTGAAAGTGCTGTTGGAGGAGCTTTGGCGATTTGTTGCAATGCCTCTTGTAGGTGGTACACACTGCTGCCATTGAGCACCATTGGTACAGGGCTGTTTAAGGTTGTAGATGGGATGCCGATCAAAAGGGCTGTTTTATGCTGAATGGTGCTGAGTTTCTTTAGCATTGTTAGAGCTGCACTTATCATGGAGAGTATGCCATCAAACTCCTGACTTGTGATTTGTCGATGGTGGAGTGGATGTATGGAGCCACGAGGTGAGTTACTCACCATGGAAGTACCAGTGACTACAAAATTTATATTTGCCGGATCAGTTAGGTTTCTGGCCAATGGCAACCCCAGGATGTTGATGATGGGGTTATTCAGCAATGGTAACGGAATCTGTTCTTGGAAATGATCACTCCCTGGGACATGTGTGATGTAAATGTTAATTGCCACTTATTAACCTGAGTCCAAATGTTGTCCTGGTCTTGCTGAATGCAAGCGCATATTGCTTCAGTATCTGAGGCATTGCAAATGACTCTAAACATTGCAATCAACAATGAACATCCCCACTTCTGACTTTATGATGCAGAGAAAGACAGTGAAACAGCTGAAGGTTTTGGGCCTAGGGCACTACACTTAGGAACTGAGATGATTGACGTCCAACGACCATAATACAGCTCCAACCAATGGAGAGCTTTCCTTCTAAATTCCATTGACTTCAGTTTTATTGGGGCTCCTTGCTGTCACCCTTGGTCAAATGCTGTCTTGATAACAAGGACAGTCATTTTAATTTTATCCATGGAATTTTCCACATTACTGGTTTGATGCGTGTTGTAGCTATATTAGAATAACTTGGCCAAGGACTTGGCTAGAACTCAAGCAAAAATCTTCAGTACTTCAGCTGGTACGTTGTCAGCCTTTGCCATATTTGGTACCTTCAGCCCGTATTCAATAATGTGGAGTGAATTGAATTGGGTGATGACTGGTCTCTGTCAGCTGGTGACCTTCGGACAAGGCTAAGATAAATAATTAACTCGGCACTATTGGCTGAAGGTGGTTGCAAATGTTTAAGCCTTGTCTTTTGAACTGATGTGCTGGTCTCCTCTGCCATTTGAGGATGGGGGATATTTGTTGAGCTTTCCCCTGGGCTTAGTTGTTTAATTGCCCAACACCACACTGGATACAAAGCTTTGATCTGATTCAATGGCTCTGG
This sequence comes from Scyliorhinus canicula, assembly GCF_902713615.1. Taxonomy (NCBI): domain Eukaryota; kingdom Metazoa; phylum Chordata; class Chondrichthyes; order Carcharhiniformes; family Scyliorhinidae; genus Scyliorhinus; species Scyliorhinus canicula. The sequence goes on from NC_052149.1 coordinate 62,498,438, forward strand.
AATTGTTTTACTCTGTTTTCATGTAAGCTAAACAACAGATGCAGCATGCTGTCTTGTGCTGTAGCTTCACCAGTTTGGCATCCAATTTTATCTCTGCCTTGTCTGGCATGCTCACCTACAATCCTTATTGAAACAGGGATGATCCCCGAACTTGATGGTTATGTAGAGTGAGGTATATACTGGGCCATAGGGTTATAGAATTTGATTCAATACAATTCAATTGCTGCTATTGGCCCACGACACCTCACTGATAACCAGTTTTGAGCTGCTAGATTTGTTTTTACTCTGTCATGTTGTAAGTGCCACATAATACAATATAAGGGATTCTCCATTAGTGGGACTACGTCCCCACGCCAGCGTCAAAACAGTAAAGTTTTATGCCAGAAAAACTTGGTTCAAAAAGACATGAATTCCAAGTCCTGCAGGGGGCTAGCAGGGACCTGGAGTCGATTGAGCAACTTTTGCTGCAGATACAGGCCCCTGTTCCTCCAGGTTGGAGGCACGCATGTGTGGTGATGTGCATCAATGTAGATACACAAGGGGTTAATGTAAGTACACGTGGACTAGCTAGACACTAGAGGGAGCACCAGAGACATGACACACAGACACTCAACCAATAGGTCAGTAAGATAGGACACGACCAATGGGCATTCACGATACACACAGAGGTGACACTAGTACACGGCGGTATTATACCAACCCATATATAAAGGACACAACACACATGATCTTCCCCTTTCCAGTGGAGACACTCAGTGAGTACAGACACAGGGTTGATTCAACATCACACCCACCACGTTGATTGTAGCAGACTAGTTCGTCAGTCTGAGTAGCTATAAAAAGATTAACAGTAGAGGCGAATCCGAGTAGGAGAATTGTAAATAGTTTAATAAATGTGTTGAAGTTATCTCCACGTCTGAACCTTCCTTTGTCAGAGTGAGCATCAAGGAAGCAGCTTGTGCTACGCCATGAGCATAACAAGACATGGTACCAGTTGAGTGACTGTTTCAATCCATATAGTTACAACTCAGCAAACAGTGACAACCAGCAATAACACCCAGGCAAGATGATCGAGATTCCGGTTCCACAGCAGCTCAAGTGCCAAGGCAATGTCCGCGAAAACTGGCATGCATTCAGGCAAAGATTTGAGATCTTTCTGGTAGCAGCCGACCTACAAGATGTGACCGATGCTGAAAAGACAGAGCTTCTGCTCACCATCGCCGGTGCCAGAGCAGAAGAGATCTTCAAAACATTCAAGTTCTCCAAAGGGCAAAACAGGAGCGACTTCCAGGCAGTCCTGGACAAATTCAGTAAATACTGCGAGGAACACACAAACAAACCAACAGAAAACGGTAATAGAGGTGCCACTACTTACCACGAGGCCGAGTTCCCGGAGCAGAGAATGACAATTTTGATTGGCGGCCATATTGAAAAAGGTACTGCACATGCGCAGTTGCGCGAGAAGCGCACAGAACAGGAAGGTCCGTTTGCGCATGCGCGAAATGCCGCTCATGCGTAATTGCGAAAAAGGCCCCCAGTAAAGGAACAACGATATGTGCATGCGCAATCGCTTCCTACGACTGACGTCACATGCTTTGTGACGTCAGAGGCCCCAGACCATGCCCACTTAAAGGGGAAATGTCCCAAAAGACGAATTTTTTTTAAAAAGCTGTAAACCCGATTCTTTCACCTGGAACGACAGCACAATGCCTGACATTCGACCAGTAGCTGAAAGTAACCTTCGCAGAACCCTGCAACAAGCAGTTAGCACCGCCCAAAGAGATGATACAGTCCTTGAATACTACGACTCCGACCTTTATTTCTTCTTTGGACATCACAAGCCCAATGCCAGCTCCAACACAAAAAGTGCTGATATGATCCTAGACGACTACGACTCAGACGAAGATTTCATCATTCGAGATGACGAACCCAGTACCAAATCGGAACCGCAACAAGATGTGTTCTACAGTGAAGAATCCGACAGACGCTGATGTGTTCTTCAGATATGAGGATCTTCAGCCCAGCATATATGACATCCCAACTCGTGAGTGCAGGATTATGCTGCGGCCTGACACCAAGAGACAGACAGCGGTACAAGCCTGCAAAGAGCGGCCTGCTGCCACACAGAGAGTGGTTCACGCACCACGAAGGGTTCCCGACTCCACACAGAGAGTGGTCCACGAACCACAAAGGGTCCCAGCCTCCACACCGAACACGATGCAAGACTCCATAACCACAGTCCTTGCATGAACAAGAAGTGACTCGAATGACACAAGCCTCCACAGCGAGCTCGTGGACAGCCTCCACGAAGCAACGCAAGACTCCAAAGCGCAGTCCTTGCATGAACAAGACCATCAGGGTCTAGCAACCTCCTCTGAGCAACCAGCAGCAGACGATGCAGGTCTGCCACCCTCAAGTGAACAACAGAAAGACTATGACAGTCTGCCATGCTCAAGTTTCTGCAGTGGTTTGATATGACGTACTGACTCGGTTGAGAATCCACCACATTCTATGTAATTCTGTGGATATTAACCACTGAACCTTCATGCAGTGCAGTGCCACTCTTAACCGAGCTAGCACAAGATACTCAATGGAGCCAAAATGCAGTTGTTTTTGAACTGAAGATCATCAGTGGTACTGTACTCCATGTAGAACGTATTATTACATGATTCTGCAATGATAATAGCTGTTCATACTTTCATTCAATGTCACGCTGTGAAATTGATGGTTATTTTCCCTTTATTAAAATTGTAGCATGCATTTTAAAATGGACATGTAAGAGCGTGGACATAAAATTATAATTTATTCTTGAGGTGAAATAACATTAATTAATCACTCCGGTTTCTCCCTGTTGACTTCTGATGTAATCTGAACTCTTGACTAAATCATAATTTTATTATCCCCTGCTGCCTATCCACAGCACTCACAACATCATCCTTGTGTGCCTTTCACTAGTGCAATGTGGATTAATCTTCTTTGATTAAGGGCAATGAAGAGAAGGTTTATTCAAAGAAGCAAAACCCACATTATCTGAAAATGTTAATGGTTTTTGGAGCTGTAATTTTTATATATTTTAAATATTACTGTGTATTCACTATTCATAGAAGGTAAATTATAAACTACCTGAAAATGGCAAATAAGTACATTTTTATATAATCTGTCAGAAAAACACAGAATCAATATGTCGTAGAGAGATTTGAGAAGAACTGCGAAAGAAAACACGAGCTGCAATTTTACCCTGTCAATCCTGGACTGCGCTGAAGACTGGAATTTGCAAAATACTTTTTAAAACAGTCATACCATTGTGGCACTCAAATTTCCAGGGGTTTGACTACTCAACTTGCTTGACACCAGAATGATTCCAGACCACCTGGTGGACAAATGAATGCTCCTGCTCCCCCTGCTGGCGAATGCCATTATTTTCCGACAGTGCAACACTGGAACAGCATCACAGACACAATGAAATTGAGGGCTAAAGTTTCATGTGGACAGAAATTAAGGGGATTGCATTTCCAAAAGAGGAATACTTCCAAAGTGATTTGCATGCTACCTGGCATGTGTGACCTTTGTGAAAAACACATTATTTAAAAATAACATGCAATCACAAAAGTCACGCTGTATAATTCTTAGTTGTCTCTGATGATTTATTCTTTTTACATGGCATAATGAAGGGCACTCTCAAGAACAATAAATAATTCCTCTTGTTCTACTTTAAAGAAGATTACAGAATGCATGCTCATGAAATTCCGCAAGAAGAGTATAGGCGGCCAACAGAATGAGCTTACTTTCTGCCCAGCGGCATTAATTCCCTTGTTTATCGACATGTTAACATAAATTGCTGTTTACATTATTTTAGAACAAATGTTACCTAACCTGAAATAGGTTGTTCTACAGAGAGTTACAGCAGTCTGGTGTTTATGGTATTGGGTTGGTAATCTACTCGTCATAAGTTCCAATCACATCATTTTTAAAAAAAAATTTAGATTACCCAATTATTTTTTCCAATTAAGGGGCAATTTAGCGTAGCCAATTCACCTACTCTACACATTTTTGGGTTGTGGGAGCGAAACCCACGCAGACACGGGGAGAACGTGCAAACTCCACACGGACAGTGACCCAGAGCCGGGATCGAACCTGGGACCTCAGCTCCGTGAAGCGGTTGTGCTAACCACTAGGCCACCGTGCTGCCCTCCAATCACATCATTAACTGAATTCAGTGAAGCTAAAGTAAAATGATGATGGAAGCTGCTGGATTGTCAGAAAAGTCCATCTGGTTTAGTAATGTCCTCTAGATAAAGAGACTAATCACCGCTCTTCAATCTGGTCTACACTGGAATTTTGTCCACATTACATGCAGATGGATATCGCAGTGGTATTCTCAGATACTGACTGCACTCTACATCCTGCTCAAGAAAAGACACATACGCAATTTCAATGCCAGAGTATTTAAGCTTGAATGTACGGAGGGTATGGGTGGGATAAGTATATCTCTCCTCAATTTGAGGAGTCAAAGGTAAGTTCCTTTGGAGCTCAAAGGAGCTCAAATTGATTTTTCAGGTACTTTTATGATCCGGTTTTGCATTGGACTATAACTACATAATGCCAGTGTGAACAAGTGGCACAGAACTACCTGCTAACTGGGTATTTTCTTATTCATTCATGGAATGTGAGCTTCACGGGCAAAGTCGGCATTTATTGCCCATCCCTAATTGCTCTCGAGTAAGTGGTGGTGAGCTGCTGCCTTGAACTGCTTTAGTCCTTGTGTTGTAGGTCCACCCACATTGCATTTAGGAAATGGTTTAAGGATTCTGAAAGTGACATTATCTCGAAGTGTAAATGCTACTACTAGTAATCCAACTGAAGCTCTGGGGCTATAGGTTCAAATCCCATCATGGCAATTAATAAAATCTGGAATTAAAAGCTATTCTCAAAAATAGTGACTGTGAAACCATTGTTGATTGCCACTTTCAAACCCATATGGTTCACTACTCACTTTCAGAGCAGGAAATCTGCCATCCTTATCCAATCTGACTTACATGCGAATACAGAGCAACAGCAATGTGGTTGACTCTTAACTGCTCTCTGAAATGGCTGAGCAAGCTATATATATATAGCAGTGGCAGTTAGGGATAGGCAACAAATGCTGGCCTGCCTGTGATGACCACATCCCATGTAAGATAAATTAAAGAAAAAACATTGCACCTCCTTCCCAGTAAGACAGCCCCCCTCTATCGATCAAATCCCTGCAGGTTTACCGTCAGGCAGATTTCAGAACACGTCATGTGATCCCCTTCATTTTACACAGCCCCAAAACATACTCTTATAAACCTCATAATTGTACACCTGTATATGTGGCGCCGATATTACTTGCTACTTTATCATCCTAAACTTGAATGTTGCCCAGGTCTGGTTGCACTGGGCCAAATTACTATCCCTTTAGTATTGGGTTCCAACTCTTCAGAGTTGTACAGTTAATTTTGCATCATTGTGCATCAGCAACCATTTTACACTGACACAATAATTAAAATAATAATATCTTGGTGCCAGTTTGTGCCAAATTATGGACTGATTTATTTTATGTTGTTGGTCCAAACGTCTCTGCAGCCATGTTGAAATTGTCTCAACTCATCCCCCAGCCTGAGCTGATTTTGTACTAGGTTCCATAACACAAAAGAAGAAATAGGAGAAGGAATAAAACACATGCTCCACCGTTCAATTTGTTCATGTCTGATCTTGGGTTTCAACTCCACTCTCCTGCCTGCTTTCCATATCCTTTGATTTCCTGAGAGACCAAAGATCTGTCCATCCCAGCCTTAAATGTCTTCAATGATGAAGCATCCACAAACCTCTGGGGTAGATAATTCCAAAGGTTCAGAAGTCTTTGAGTGAAGTAATTCCTCCTCATCTCAGTCCTATATGATCAGTGCCTTATCCTGAGACTGTTTTAGATTCCTTGACCAGTAGAAAGAGACACTCTCCCTATCAAGCTCCTTCAGAATCTTGTTTCAATGAGATGGCCTCTCATTCTTTGAAACCTCCAGACAAAATCGGCCCACTTCTAGAAGTGCAAGTGCAGTATCCCAGAACACAGTCACTCAGCCATTTTATTTTCTTGTTTTCTTTTACTAACAGGACCATGTTTGATTGCATACTGGGGACATGGTTCTTGGTTAGGAGCTGTGAGCTGCCCTCTGTGCAGACAAAAGGTATGTTTCAGTCAATATGAATGGATTTCCATGACAATAATCTATGAATTGACTTAAATCTACGAAACACAAATTGAACGTAAAATGTTGTTTAAATTTGAATTGAGTGAAAACGTACAAATATGCCAAACCTCAGTGATCAGGATGGGGGAGGTGGACTTGTAACTTCTCTCACCCCTGGGACATTTGATGTACAACACATCTCCTTCTGCAGACAAGGAGAGTGACTGAAGCCAAAAGTGCCATTGCAATTGCTGGTCTTGTGTTATGGGCCAGGGTTTAGAGAACCCCAAAGTGTATCATGGAGTTCACCTGACCCACAACTTTTAATCGATTGTGGTATGGGGAGCACACGGCCCACTCTACAGGTGTGGTAGAGCAGAAATGGAAAAGTATTTCTTAAAGCAAAACAATGTTTATTCTATGAACTCAAGTTAACCTTTTTAAAACATACATTGAACACCTTAGCAATCATTAATTCAAATACAACCCCCAAAGACTACAACACTAAGTAACCCTTTAAGCTTTCCTTTTAACATCCATACGACTTTAAAAAAAGAACTTTAACAGAAGCACATCAGGTTAAAGTCACTACTGAAAATATTTATAATTCTGAATTCACCAAATGATCAAACGATAGTCTTTTGATGGCAGAGAGATCAACAGTACACCTGCTTGGTCTGGCTTCAGCCAGAAAATGAAACTAAAACACACCCTGCAGCAAACAGCCTAAAACAAAAGTAAAAAGCTGACACACAGCCCAGCTCCACCCACACTCTGACATCACTGATAAACACCCATTTCTTAAAGGTACATTTCTTAAACACCCATTTCTTAAAGGTACTCTCACATGACACTAGTTACTTATTAAATATATGGGAATGGAAATCTATCAGCACCTGAACCTCTCATAACTTGAGGGAGCTGCTGGTACCTCTCACACCTCCAGAACCAAAGGATCAAATTGATCTTAGTGTAGAAAAAGATAAGCCCATTATATTTATCAAAATGGATAGATAGATAGATAGAACAGTACAGCACAGAACAGGCCCTTCGGCCCTCAATGTTGTGCTGAGCCATGATCACCCTACTCAAACCCACGTATCCACCCTATACCCGTAACCCAACAACCTCCCCCTTAACCTTACTTTTATTAGGACACTACGGGCAATTTAGCATGGCCAATCCACCTAACCCGCACATCTTTGGACTGTGGGAGGAAACCGGAGCACCCGGAGGAAACCCACGCACACAGGGGGAGGACGTGCAGACTCTACACAGACAGTGACCCAGCCGGGAATCGAACCTGGGACCCTGGAGCTGTGAAGCATTTATGCTAACCACCATGCTACCCTGCTGCCCCTGGAGTGCATTCTTTATGTGACTCATTGGGAGGAATTTTCTCAGGCAAGGGGAGGCAGGTTCACATGGGTACGGGGAGTTAATCCTTTAAAAGGATCTCAACATCAACCTGCTCTCTTACATATTTCACTGGGTAGGATTGTACGGAAGCCCCTTGGATTCATTGGGAACCCAATTAACCGGTTTAAAAAGCCAAATTAAGACTGTTTCAACCCTGAACTCTGGATTACACATCCAGGGATACCTGTTTCCTGACCTTCAGCAACTCGCTGGGATCACTGAGGCTAGGGCACAATAGGAAGAGGCTTCTTCAGTGAAACTGACAAGCTGGAAAGGCTTTGATGAGTTACACTGAAGAGTTTTAGCTATGCCCAGGTGAGAGATTTCTGGTCAAAGCACTTCTCTCAGAAAGGGCTATCACTGTTTAACTGGTGATTGCCAATTTCTTGGAAGGTACTTCTGCCTTTATAGTACTTCAGTCATCTTTTGATATACTTTCCTGCTGCTAGCCTCAACCACCGCATGGGAGCTAATGTAGCTCCACGTCCATCTCTGCCAAGGAGGAGGGGCAAGTGCAAGAGCAAAAGGAACACCTCTACCACCAGTACCCACAGCAGCTGCACCAGCTGCCTTCTTCTCAACGGTATTCTCTTCCATAGGGCAGAGGGAATGAACACCGGGATACTGTTGGAAGGAAGTTTTAAAATATATATGGACTGGATTTTCCGTAGCCAGACACTGAAATTGGGATTAGTAGTTGGGCAGAGAATGGCTTCTGGCGCCAGATCCAGGGCAGGTGCCGGTTTGACGCCGGTCCGCGATGCCCCACCCCCTCCAAATCAGCGTCACGGGACGTGCGCAGTCGCAAAGCCCCCCGATGGGCTGAGTTCCTGATGGCTCAGTTCACGTGTGGGCCCAGCAATCGGAAACCTGGCATGCCGGCTGCGGACAGTGCCGCTGCCCGAGTAGTGAGGGGTGGTCAGGGGGTGGGCTGCGGAGTCAGGGTGGGCGGGTTAGGGTTCCAGCACGGCCGGCACCATGTTTTCCGGCACGACCTGTGCTGCACGTCAGGCCTGCGCATGCGCGGTCCGGGACCCGCTGATTCTCTGGCTGTTTTACACGCGATCCACCGCCGTTTCATGTGGTGCGGTGCTAGCCCCTCACCGGTACTGGAATTGGCGAGGAGTTTGCACTGATTTTCCCATTGTGAATCTCCTGCAGAGGTTCCATTCGCGCCGGCTCTTATCCTCAGGAACCGGGAATTCCAGCTATATATATTTTTTAGTATTTAAGATTTCTGTATTATTTTCTGGCCGGTACAGACACAATGGCATCTTTCTGTGCTGTAAATTTTCTATGGTTCTAAGTGAGACCCCCAACACAGGGTCTACAGAAAGAGAGCCGGCTCCCTCAACGTGTGAGCACCAGTGCCTCAGAAGGCTGGGGTACCACTGGCAATTCACTGCCGACATCTGTATCCTCTGGGAACAAGGTCTGCTTCCCATTAAGAGCAGGTGGGTGAGAATGCATTACTAATGGCTGGTAAGGTGTCTGTCATTGGAAAGCCATTATGCCAGTAACCCCCAACCCTCCATCCACTGCCTCAAGAATCCAAGTGCTGATGATGCACTGTAGCCCATGTCATAGGCCCTTTCGTTAGAAATCCTTTCTTACAGAATGCACATGTCATCCTGCCCTCCCTCCCTAATTAGTCAGGGAGCTTTGGGGTGGGATAATAATGTCTTGATTGATTGAATGAAGACTGCTCCTTCAACATTCGGGTTCCCAACCCAAAATTCTGCTAATTTAGTTTGACATCAGCACTTAGAGTGCATGAATAAAGCCTGGATGACTAACCAAATGTGGTGAGGAGGGGCTTTTCACTGTAACTTCACTGCACAGTTACTGGAAGCCTACTTGTGACAATACAGATAATTATTAAAGATTATTATTATTAAACATTTTCACATTAATCTGCACGTGCCCGTAATCCTGAAATTCTGTTCAGTTTCTGAAATGCTGACAGTGAATGCATCCTCCCAGCCCCACCCTCACAAAATGCAGCCCACCCATGGGCAATAACACCTGTGTGGACATCTCGCTATGTGGTCACTGGAGCCCCCCACTTTTAAGAGCCCCCACTCCCCCCTTCGGCCCCCCCCCCCCCCCCCCCCGCCCCATTTCAGGACCCCCTTCACACACCCCAATCTTTATTAGGCCCTTTATATCCTCCATTCGCTCCCCCCTCCATAACTTACTCATCGACCCCTTTCATGGACATGGACCCCCTGAGGCCCCAACCTTTGGCAATGCCACCCGGGCAGCCTGGCATTGCCACCTGGCTACCCTGACAGTGCCAAGGTGGCAGTGTCAAAGTGACAGGCTGGCAGTGTCTCCTGCACGAAAATCACATCCCCCCCTCTCTGATAGCCTGAAGGCGGGTTTTGCTCAGGTGGAGGGCATTGGCATTGCCTAAGGCGATGATATGGCTTCGGGCCATGTTGGAATTCCTGCACTTGGACAAACTCAGGTACGCCATTAGTGGGTCGGAGGAGGAGGTGTCCTAGTCGAGGTGGATGCATTTATTACTTTCTTTAAGGAGCTGGTTGTGGAGGGTGGGTAGGTGCGGACGTGGGGAAGGGTATTGCGAGGAAGGTTCTGGATATATAAGGGAAAGATGAGGATGGGTTGTGAGGGTAGTTTTATAAAAATTCTATACATCTGTTTCTCCTTTTTGTATGTTGTAAAATTGAAAATATCTTGAATAAAAACATATTTTAAAAAAAATCACACTGTGTCTGCAGTCCGATAGAGCAAACCAATTTCATTCTCTTTTCAGGTGAACTTGCTTTATAGTCTATTCTGTGAGAACCAGCAGGAAAAGCAGAGTCAACAGGTTATTCGAGATATTAAAGCCTACAACAAGCGCTTCTCTGGACAGCCTCGTCCTGTAAGTGTCATAGACAAAATTAAATCTAACAGTTTGCATTAGGTTCTATTGTGAATGAGGGAGGGATACCACAAGATTATAATCAGCTTATTGAGTGGAATCTAATGATGTAAATTAGGACAAATCAATGGTGTAACATTATCAGCGGTGTGCGAACAACCATCTTTAATTTTCTTAATTCTGTATTGTAAAGGTTCTTCCTGATGATTCCCTTATTTCTCCTTTATTTTTGCCATTATCATTTTGACCCATGGATGCTTAATGGGTATGCATCTTTAAGTAAAGCAGCAGAGAAAATGAGGAATTCAAAGTGTTGCAACATAGTATATAGTGCTAGCTTTAGACATTACTCAGACTCTACGGCACCTGAGAGATGGGGTGTGCCTTGATTCGAATGGTTGGCTGGTGGCCAATTAATTAGCCAAAAGGCCTTATTCTACCCGATAACAGGTGGTGATTGGATCCTTCCTGAATGGGATGATTTCCAGGAAAGCAGAGTTGGGGACCTGGGGCGGCATTCTCCCCTACCCGGCGGGGCGGGGGGTCCTGGCGTAGGGTAGTGGCGCCAACCACTCCGGCGTCGGGCCTCCCCATACGTGCGGAATTCTCCGCAGCTTTGGGGGCGAGGCCCGCGCCGGAGCAGTTGGCACCACGTCGACTGGAGCGAAAACTGGCACCAGCGGCCTTTTAGGCCCGCCGCCCGGCGCCGGGGCTGGCCGAAAGGCCTTCGCCGGTTCACGCATGCGCCGGTGGTGACGTCAGCGGAAGCTGCTGCTGACGTCACCACTGGCGCATGCGCGCTGGGGGATTCTCTTCTGCCTCCGCCATGGCGGCAGCGGAAGAGAAAGAGTGCCCCCACGGCACTGGCCTGCCCACCGATCGGTGGGCCCCGATCGCGGACCTGGCCACCGTGGGGGCACCCCCCAGGGCCCGATCGCCCCGCGCCCCCCCAGGACCCCGGGGGCCCGCTCGTGCCGCCGATCCCGCCGCCACCAGAGGTGGTTCAAACCTTGGCGGCGGGAGAGGCCTCCCAGCAGCGGACTTCGGCCCATCGTGGGCCGGAGAATCGCCACAGGGGGTTCGCCGCTCGACGCGGCATGATTCCTGCCCTCGCCAATTCCTGGGTGGCGGAGAATTTCTGCCACGGCGGGGCGAGATTTTCTGTGCCACCGGGCGATTCTCCGACCCTGCGTGGGGTCAGAGAATTTTGCCCCTGGATGCTGAGAGGCAACGACCTGTTCTCTCTTTCCCTTGTGTTTTCTCCAGAAAAGCTGAAAGACTGCTATATTTCTGAACCTACAGAGAACCTGAATGAATGAATCTGAAGTGAAACCATTACAGACAGAGGCCTCAAACCTGTTACCTATTGTTTTCACCCCTCTCTTCCACTCTGTGTTTGTTTGTCTTGTATGTGTGTTTGTGTGTATAGAGGGTGGGGGCAAGTTAAAGTGGGGGATTAGGAATTAGATAATAGCTAACCAGTTGTATCTGCTGCATATTTCATTATAGTTCTTGTTATAAATGAAAACAATTGTGTTCAATTTACAAACCTGCTGACTGTAATTTTTGGGAAGCCAAGGGCTGAAGACTGTGGGTATTTTTCTAAGAATTATTAGTTAATTCAATTGTGTTGCAACACCGGGTGAAGGGGAACTAGAATTGACCGTACCCAAGCCCAGAGTGTCGTTAACAGCATACATTCTTAAAATCATATAACAAGGTAAGAGCAAGCAATGTTGAAAATATGGAGCATTTATACAGTTTCAGAATGCATGTTATTTTTTCATGTTTTGTTTTTATTTGGTTTACTTTGCTTTTTTTGGTTGGCAATTCAGTGATGGAGGCAACATACATTAATAGTTTGTTTTCTTGTTAAAGGCACTAGGAGTGCAAATGCTTATATGAATGGCACCCTGCCAGTAGTAAATTAAAACTTCTCCCTTCTTGCACTCCCAGTGCCAATCACTGGAAGATGATGAAGGAATGGATCATAAAAGCTCTGCCAGACTGTCAGCAGTGAAAGAAATTGAGCGTTTGCTTTTATCTATTTTGTGTCACAAACATGTCAACTGCTGATAAAAACAATCCCATCATACCCCAGCACAAACACAGTGCCATTCCATATATTTTAGATATGTCCTATAATTGATAAACCAACTTTCAATCAAAAGAAGTTAATTATTCTCCTTGTAATATATTTAAAACGGAAACTAGTTCTGGTTGTTGGGGGGCACATTGGCTGTTTATTACGGTTTGCCTCATTTTTAAATGTCCAATAATATTTTTCTGTCAGCTTTAACTGATTTTAAGCATTACTATTTGATCAAGGTACGATCATTTTTTTCCACTGTGACTCCCAGGTCAGTTACAATGTAGGCCACTTGCACAATAAACATCCTTCTGCTCTGCCTCAGTTTCTAGACTAGACGCATATGTGACCCCTGAATAGGCTACTGTTTTATTGTCAAGTTATAGATAGTTTAATGATGTGGACTCTGTTCACAAATTTGAGACTGCTTAGACTAAATGTACTTCAGTCAGCAACATTTTTTTAAAAAGCCCATTATGTTGGTCTGAATTCCAAATTGGGTCTTTGAGCTTTATGATCCATGACCTCTGCACTCTCCAGTCTCTTAGAATTCCATGTTCTTATCAAGCTAATTATAATTTATGTTCTGACCATTCTCCATTCCCTATATTCTCTTGTCTTTTTTCTCAGTTTGCAGATTATGTCCATGACACACCCCTGTTACTCCAGATGGCTTTTCGAAGACTCTTCACAATGGCTGGATTAGTGTGGATCTTCTGTTTGAGGATTGCAATTTGTTCCTTTTCAGCCATCATGTGCCTCACTTTCCCTCTTGATATAATTCCTGAAACATTCCATGGGATCTTGGGAACCGCTGATGACCTGACTGTTGTAATCCTGCTGCTTTTCTGTATGATTAATATTTGCCGGTAGATGGGGCCAGAGTGAACGAATTGAATGAGCACTACTACCCAAATTAGATAACCAGACTTTTTACAGGATGTGGGCTATGTGCCTAACATCTGGTTTGATAAAACTGTGTAGATATACTTTAGCAATGTTCAATTTGATAGTTGTGCATAGGATTTTTATGTTATAATTGTTTACAATTTTCCATCCATGTTTGTTGAAAGCCATAAGCAGCGCAAGAGGTGTTTTTATTTTAATAAATCTGTAACTTTTTATGTTTTCCCCGAGAATGTAAAATATATTTTCAAAGATATGGGAGGTCCAGTCTATTATTTCTTTTTCTTCCCTAATCTTTAAAATCTTGTGCTCTACATTATTTCTCCTCACAGTCTTTCTTAAATTAGACTTTTTGGAAGTGAAAATTCAAGTGCAAAATGTTTTGAAGTTGTCGAGTGAGGAGGAGTTGTGTTTGAAAGTGCGTGACTGAAAGCTTTATTTTTTCAAACAGGGAACTCAATCTGTCTTGCTGTCAATTTGTATTTTCCAACTTCAATGTGAAGTAGGTTTGTGTTTGGTGGGAAAAGAACAATTTTTGTAATGTTCATAAAGTAGATGTTGCAATGAAAGTGGGTCCCCTCAATAAATCCTCCTTGCCTGAATTCTCTCCCTTAGCTGTAAATTATGTGAAAATCCCAATTATTCACATTCTCGATTGGTGAAAGAAACAATACAGGCTGCTATTTCAAACATTTGCAGATCAGATTCGGGAAAATACAAGGCATGTGAAATTGCTAAACTATTTACTACTTTTTGACAATGTTAGTCACATTTAACCTTAGCTTTTGCCCCTCCACCACTTGAAAATCAAGATAGGTTTTGTGCTGATTACATTTTTCAAGGTAGAACTGAACAGTAATAGGCCGCATTCAGTAATTTACTGTCCACAATATTCACGTGCTGCTCATGAACTGTCCTGAATGTATGTTCAATTCTTTTTATTAGTCAAGAATGACAATTACCACAAGTTTGTGCATGAAAATGATGCCTATGCTAATGGAGCTCATTGAAGTCAGTAAATGTCTGGGCAAATAGGCAAGTGAGGAAGCTCAGTGATCAGACTTTGAAGAGATGATTTATGGAGCAATAATTCCCTCTCACAGAGGAAGGGAATTTGGTGATGGCTGAGATATGTTTTATGGTAGGGGGCCAGGAAAAGGTGAAGAATGGGTTGGGTTTGGGGAGAAGAAGGAGACAGAAGACAGTTGGAACAGAAATTGCTTTGGGACCTCTACCACTCACCTGCCGCATCTTTGGAGCCATTATGTGCTCTTCTGTCAATACTTAATCAGGTGCTTTCCCTGACTATCTACATATGCATGTTGGGACCTTCCTTTTCTGGTGCTTATGCCCTGAAATGACTCAGCTGCTGGCTGCATTTCCTGTTCATTTACTTGGAAAGCCTGGACCTGCCAGAACACTGCCACATGACCGATAACATAATCCATCCTGACAAGCCATTGCTACTGAACGATGGATGCAGACTAAGTGGTACCAGTGATAACTGTGATGCACACTCCCACAGTTTTCTTCCACCCAACACCAATTCTGTTCATTCCAGAAAAGACAGTCATCTTCAATGGAAGGGCAACGGAGACCCCTGAAAAAGGGGGTTTGCTGTTTTTCCAGAAGTTAGGTAGTATTTCTGCGAAAAGGTGGTCTACACCAGGAGAACTGTTGCAGAAATTCATTCCCATTATTTGCTCACATCTCTGCAGTTACTGCTCCTGCATACATGAAAAGGTGCTATTAAGTGCTTGTATCAGTCGAAGGACCAAAAGTAATAAGTGGCTCCATTAGAAAATGTATTGATCAACAGTTTTTAGTTTATTTTATTATTTTTGAAAGAAAAAGAGAGAAAAAAATACAAAGAAGCAATACAGGAATTTACAATCATACGACAATAAAGGCAAAATCATGCAAGACATTGCAAAAAAAAGGACTTCTTTTGGTCCTGGATGCCAACTGTCAGTTGGAAGACCTTACTTCATAGGAACTGGAAGAGGTTTAGTAATGTTCACAGGAACAGTTCACAGTTCCTGGAACTCTAGAGTCATTTACATTGCAAGGTGGCTTTTATAATATAAGTCACAATGCAGAAAGAGCTGCACATTTAGGATACATAACATTTAAATGGCTTTGAACTTTGTCCTTGGATCTTCCCTGATGTTGGGGGTACTTGGGCTGTCAGGGCTAACATTGCAAAAACTGTACTAGTGGTCTCTACAGGTGCATTGAATATTTAATTTGCACGTTACCAGCAAAATTGATGGCTCATGTAGTTCACACCATCAGAAATGGCGGCTGCAATCTAGCGGTCCTGTTTGGCGTGGGCGCAAATCACGTAATAGCCATTAAAATGCACAAATGGCCAAAAAAAATTTGCATTGGTGAAATCTCAGTTTCAGATCTTCCCTGCCTCCTGCCGGTGATGTGATCAGGTTCACACCCAGCGAGGGTGTAAACCTGATTTCCATGAATTGAAATAAATTTTAATATAATTAAAGGGCTTTACACATAGCGTCTGCCCACGACGTATCCTCCACCATCTGGCGGTGGGACGACATGCTGGTGTGAAGCAGTACTGGTTTTCAAAAGCGAAAATCAGTCGTGATGACCACGCTGGGGGTGTGAAGGTGCCTGGAGGCCCCGGAGGTTCAGGGACAATGCTGGGTATTTCTGATTGCCATGGGGCTCCCCAATCTCTGTGTGGGTGGGGGGGGGGGGGGGGGGGGGGGGGGGATTTTATATGTAACTTTGAGATCAGGGCACTGAGTTTTCAGAATCCTGGCTTTGCCATAATGTTTGCCCTCCCGCCCAACAGCTGAATGTGTGATCCTCAACAGCGCTTTGAAATGTGACTGTGAAGCCAGCGAGTTTCACACAGATTTTCTAACCTGATCCAGCACTGTGCAATTTTGGGAAAATTTTGCCCGACATCTGTCTGTCATCAGAAAATTGTGCCTCGTTAATATTATATCCGCCAAGTTGCAGCATGCCTGCACCAGTGGCAGCAGGATTGTAATAAGCAAGATCCAACAAACTGAGGGAGAGGAAGAAATTACTTTTGGTGGTAATATTTCCTGTCAGGTATAAATTTGCATAACCATTATTATAACATGCATTATATCAAGCACTTACTCCGTAATGTAAATTGAAATAGGATCAGTAATGATAGTTTAGTGGTATTATGTTTGCATGTTTGTGTTCCTGTAGTTTTCTCTTAAGTAGAATATTATGAGATATTCCATATGGTGATCATGGGTCTGGGGGGGGGGGGGGGCAGGAATCACCAATGAGGGCACCATATTTCGCCTTTTAACTCATTTTAAACTTTCAAATTAGATTGGAATGATGATAAGACAATGGGCAGGAGTCAGCAATCAGGCAGGAGCAAGGAAGTTCTGATCAAAGGTTGCAGGAAGGGATGTGCTCCTGCTCCTCTTGGCTGACAAGGCAATCTTACAAAGATCAAAAAATGAATTTGCCTGGACCTCGCCTGCCCTCAATCATTGCAGGTCAAGAAATGATTGGCACTGCCACAATCAGCAGTCAAGATCATATCAGATCCAAATGACCTGGAGTATTTGTATAACGATGAGGCTTCGGGCGAGTGCAATAGCCAGAAATCTAGCCGTTTAAATAGTGGCTGGCACAGAAGTGTTGGGAAAGCAGCACTGAGCAACTGACTAACATCTTAACAGGCCCCTCCCCTTCCCTTTCCTACCATGTAGGCAGGATTTAAATAGACCTTCTATTGTTTTTATTTTAACATCAGAATTGGTCAATTGTAACACATTCTAGCCACCTGGTAAACTCACTGGTCCCAAGTAATTAATCCGTGAATAGCAGTAACCAAAGGACATCTTTGTGTAGATTTACATTACAAGGATAGCATCAGTGCAAAGCAAAACTGACACTACAGGTTTTAATGTATAGCATGGAATTGAAATTCAACCCAAAGTCTGAGGAAGATTCACTTAGCATTAACATCTAATTTACAAGAAGCAGGTTTAGTATTAACATGAAAGTGAAACTGCTGACACATTTTAACTAAAATGTTTTTTTGGGGAAGCCATATGACATTACCTTTCTTCAGACTTGATTATTTAGAATTCATGTTCACATTTTACAAAGATTCTCGTGCAGTACAAAGATAATGTAGCAGTTGCAATTTTATTACCAAATAACTTTTAAAGGATTGAGTGAATTCTGGCCAATTCCTTGCTGTGGCAGTCAGACGTCTTGCATGATAGTTCTGTATTTCGTCTGGTGCTCAATAAGTTTCAGGAAGACTTTGTATTTGTTGTCATAAAACCTACAAAAAATGTGTTGAATCTATTTTAAACAAACCACCAACAGAAAGAAAAGAAACAGATATTTTGCTCATTTGGAAGACTTTATACTGGATGTAAATAGAATTTCAGTACATAAATGTTCCGTCGCATTTTCAGCTAGAAAACAACAATTTTAGACAAACTTTATAGGTCCTTCGGCTAAAGCCAGTTTTCTCTCAGATTTCCCCTGAGCAGCATAGATGAGCAGACACATGGGAATGATGCATAACATGCGTGCCTGCTAAAGTTTGGTCCCCAGATGTTTCCTGTGTTGTATTTAAATGGTGGAAGGAACCATTATCCCAGTAGATTTTCTGGAGTTCAGTGGCTGCATAACTTTAACTCAAATGCTTTGGCAGTTCGGCGGGGGGGGGGGGGGGGGGGGGGGGGGGGACGTCAAAGTACCAGCAGATTTTTTTTCTGCAAAATGAGCACAAAACAATACATACCTAAAAATATAAATGCAGCTATTTATTTATAAAAGGGATGAAAGGTACGTGAGTCATGAATAAAAAGAGCTTGCAGGCAGGAAATGAATTCTGGACAGCAATCTAATAAAGGGGTTCACTGTAGGTTGCAGTTTAATTGAGGGGTTCTGTAGGAACAAAAGTTAAATGATTTCTTGCCATAAGTGAATCCTAAGGTCAGATGAAAGGTTTGAAATCACTTCCTTTTCATTTATTACACAGCTCTGTTATTGAGTGTGCAATTTACTGATCACAGTTATGATACGTGAAATGTGAGAACTTTTAGAAGGAATCTAATTAACTTTTAATTGCTGTCTGATTTAAACAATGGGACTGGCTTATTTTCCCAATTTAACTAGTAATATTGCATCATTCTGCAAAAGAAACAATTTGTGCAATTTCATATGATTCTAAGAAAACTACACCAATATGTGGAGTATTCTAATTTGCCAGGATATTCAGCATTGCATTTGTGACATCTGTTCCCCATTGTGAATTGGGTATGTGCCTAGGGCACAATTAAATATATTTGCTAATCTCCACTTCAAAGGAATTAGAAGTGTTGAGTTTGATACTAAATAAAGTAAAAGATGGGGTTTGAAGGAGGGTGGGAGATTTTAGATGACTGAATAAATACAATACCTGGGGCGGAATTCTCCAATAATGGGGCTATGGCCCCACGACTGCGAGAAAACGGGCACGAATCACACAGGACTGTTTTCTAGAAAGTCCAGGGTGATTCTCTGTTTTTAAGGGGGCTTGCAGGCCGGGGGCTTGCTCCACGCAGTTCCGGCTGCCGGTACGGGGCCCGGCACATCCGGCCGTGGGTCCACGCCTGTGGCCCTGCGCAACATGGCGGACCCACAGCGGACCAGCGCCGAAGAAGTAGGTCTCGCCACCCCCCCCCCCCCAGTCGCGCGTGCCTGCTGATCGGTGGTCCCCAATTGCGGGCCTGGCCGTCGTGGAGGTCCCGCCCACCCATGACACATTCCCCCCTCCACCTCAGAGGCCCGCCCCCCACCTCGCCCCCCCCCCACCCCTCGGGGTAGCCGTGCCTCTGAGCTCCAGCCGGATGGAACCATACGTGAGCCACGCCGGCGGGAACTCGGCCGGTCGTCCGTGGAGAATCGGCGTGGGGGCCTCTTTCAACAGGCCCCGGCCGGCACCGCGTCGGCCGCAAGCGCGCGACTGGTGACAATTCTCCGGTGGCAGGAGAATCGCGGGAAGGCGGTGTGGGTCCGATGCCCCCATCTTCCGCCCTCGCGCCGGGCGCAATTGTGGCACGGAGGCTTGGAGAATCCGGCCCTTATTTAATATATTGGCAGAGGGTCTGGAGCTTTGTATTAGGGAGATATGCTAACCTCAGAGGTGCAAAGCAGAGGAGAATGGGTTGGGGACCCTTGGTGTCAGCTATGTTGTTCTGTAAGCAAAGTTCCAGGAATTTTCCAAGGGGGAAAGAGCATTCACACCTGGAACGGAAGATAAAAGTTGGACCAAATAGTGGTGCAGAATAAATAGAGACGAACCGGCATTTATATAGAGGACACAGAAGTACATAGAATCCCTATGGTGTAGAAGGAGGCCATTTGGCCCATTGAGTCTGTACCAACCGTCCGAAAGAGCACCCCACCCAGGCCCTCTCCCCATAACTTCACCTAATCTTTGGACATTAACAGGCATGTTAACTTGGCCAATCCACCAAACCTACACATCTTTGGCCTGTGGGAGGAAACCAGAGCACTCGGAGGAAACCCACGCATTCACGGAGAGAACTGGATCCCTGGAGCTGGGATGCAGCAGTGCTAACCCTTGTGCCACCGCTTCTTGAGGGCCCCTTTGTGTGTGTCCTCTATGCGATGGTCAACATCGCCCCCAAAGGAGGTTTATTTCTCTCTCTGTAATGATCTGCCCGCAGCTCCCTGATTTCCAGCCTCTTTAAATGGAAACGGAAAAGATGTTGGCAACTAGCTTTTGCATCAGCGAAAGTGAATAGCAATGTTTGGATTAATAAAATGTGAAAATGTCAGCTTTTACAACAGCTACAAACTGGAACTGATGTGGTAAAGACACAAGAAGCAAAGCTAATAAAGGTTGTAGGATCAGAAATAGGAAAGAACGGGCTGGGCATGAAAATGGATTTCATGATCGAGAAACTTGAACAGCTGAGAACTAATGAGCAAGCACAGCTGCTTCTCCCCAAATGCTAGAATCAGCAGCTTTGAAAGTAACATGAACGCAAATAGATATTGGGTATTGAATTTTTTGACCGATATACGTGACTTCCTGTTTTAAATGTGGATGTTTGTGAACTGTATAGGGCCTTTCATAGCCTTCGAGATTCCCAAAGTGCTTCATGGCAAATCAAATACTTCTGAAATGTAATCACTGTTGTAATGTTCAGAAACTGAGATACAGAAACAAAATAATTTTTCATGCTGATCGTACTTAGTAAACTTTTCTATTGGTTCAGCTTGAGATTGCCAGAAATACCTTCACAGCAGAAGCTATTTAGTCTTACTCTTAAAGAGAATTATTGTACCCGTGGCAAGATACTGTCACTGGGCTAGTACTCCAGGGGCCCAGGCTAATGCTCTGAGACAGGGGTGGACTTACTCTTTTGGGAGCCTATGCTCTCCCTCTGCGGGGCCCCACATCATGCCCCGTCCCCTGGTCCCAAAAGACGTGCTTGTTAGGTGAATTGGACGGTCAGAATTCTCCCTCTGCGTACCCGAACAGGCGCTGGAGTGTGCCGACTTTCACAGTAACTTCATTGCAGTGTTAATGTAAGCCTACTTGTGACAATAATAAAGATTATTATTATTATGGTGATGTGACTGACTGCCACAAAGACATTGAGCTCTGCTTCCAATGATGTTGAGCCCCACCCCAGACAAAGCTTATGAGTTGGTCGGGGGCTAGTCTTCGTAAATTGTGAAAAGAATTGGTGAGGATGAGCCAGAGTTCACTGCCCAAAATCCTACCAGAATAACTGATGGCTGGTAATCATTTTTGGGAAATCTGTGCTGCCGATAGATGGTCAAGACAAGCTGGGTATCATAAAAGAAACCACAATTGATCAGAGAGAGAAATGACTGACACAAAAAAGGCAGTAAGTTCTGTGGTGATATGCATCACTGTAAATACACAAGGGGTTAACGTAAATACACTACAACTAAATAAACACTAGAGGGAGCACCAGAGACATCATGACATGCAGACATACTGCAAATGAACACATAGAATAGGACACGACCAATGGGCAGTCAAGACACCCAGAGGTGACACTACCACAAGGGGGCAACCCATATAAAAGGGCAGGGCACACATGCTCTTGCTCTTTCCACAGGCGACACTCAGAGAGAAGCACAGGGGCAGATCAGAAGCATCACACCCACCGCATGGTTTAGAGCAGACTGGTTAGTTAGACTGAGTTACTATAGCAAGATTAGCAGGAGAGTCGAACTCAAGTAGGAGAATTGTTAACTGTTCAATAAATGTGTTAAACCTATCTCCAAGTCTGAACCTTCCTTTGTCAGAGCATACATCAAGGAAGCAGCTTATGCTTGAAGAAGCATAACACAACAAGTTCAACATGCAAAAACACGAAGAAAGAAGATTTTGGTTGCTGCCCAGCTCTCTCACTCTTAGCCCTGCCTGGCTGCCCTCTGGCTCTGACCGAGTTTCTCTGTTCTAGCTGGCCACGGCTTCTCCGAGACATGATGCCAGTGCTTGTCTGGCTTGCACCTCTGACTGCTGCTCTGCTCCCCTCCCAGCTCTCGCTCGGTTGGCTGGCCCTCGGGCCTTGACCATTGTGCCCTTGGCTGGTTGTTGCTGCTGGCCAAATGGCGTAGTGGTCTCTGCTCTCTTCTCTTCCTCACCGCTCAGTTCAATGCTATCCAGTCCAGCTGTGCCTGGCTAGCCTCTGCCTCTGGTCGCGTCGCCCTGCTGGCCGCGGTGCCCCAATTCCGCAAGATATGATGGCGGCACTTACCTAGCCTTCTTCTCACCTCCCGACGGCTGCTCTGCTCTCCTCCTAGCTCTTGCTCAACCTAGCCGGGCATTGAGCTTTGACGACCGTGTGTGCTCCTAGCTGGCTCTCTGGCCCAGTGGCCTTGGTTCTTTTTGGTTAGTTGCCTGCTCTCCTCAGTCCTGGCTTGGAGGTTGAGAGTTCCCTCACTGCTCCTCTTGATGGCCGTCGGTCAGCGCTTCCTCCTTGCCTTGCTAAGGCTTCCCAGGCACCCACCCCGGACTCACCCAAGGAAGGAGCAATGCTCCGAAAGCTAGTGATTTGAAACAAACCTGTTGGACAACTTGGTGTTGTAAGGCTTCTTACTGCGCTCACCCCAGTCCAACACCGGCATATCCACATCATGATCCACCCCGGTGTTAGGTTGGTGATCTCACTTTTGCTTCAGGCTATCGCCATTCCAAATGCCAGAAACCTGGCTCCTGCTTCACACCTTTACTCAATGAAAGTTCAGAAACTTCACACCAATTCAGCAGATGTGTGTTTGAACTGCCCTATGTCTCCACCACCT
Organism: Scyliorhinus canicula; assembly: GCF_902713615.1. Lineage (NCBI taxonomy): Eukaryota > Metazoa > Chordata > Chondrichthyes > Carcharhiniformes > Scyliorhinidae > Scyliorhinus > Scyliorhinus canicula. The sequence continues at coordinate 62,521,293 of NC_052149.1, forward strand.
CTTAGCATCTGGGAAAATATTTTCCTGCTCTAAAGGGAAGTCCACCAATTGGAGCGTGAGGTTGTTATGTACCAAGCTACCAAGGCTCTGATTGGTACCATAACAATCACCTCTCTGTATGGGGGCCATCACTTTGGCTGAGGCCTTGCGTTTCAATGCTGTGTGTTTCACTGAAAGCCTTCTCTGCGGGGGTATGTGTTCAAATCCCATCATGGCAACAGGTGGAATTTCAATCAAATGAATAAATCTGGAACTTTTTTTTTATAAATTTAGATTAGCCAATTATTTTTTCCAATTAAGGGGCAATTTGTCATGGCCAATCCACCTACTCTGCACATTTTTGGGTTGTGGGGGCGAAACCCACGCAAACACGGGGAGAATGTGCAAACTCCACACGGACAGTGACCCAGAGCCGGGATCGAACCTGGGACCTCAGCGCCGTGAGGCGGTTGTGCTAACCACTAGGCCACCGTGCTGCCCTCTCTGGAACTTAAAGCCAGTCTAATGGTGACCATAAAACCATTGTTGATTGTCATAAAGACACATCTGCCTCACTATTGTCCTTGAGAGATGGAAATCTGCCTACATGTAACTGCAGACCCACAGCAGTGTGGTTGACTCCTAAATGCCTCTGAAATGGTCTAACAAGTCACTGCAAAATCTAAAGGCAATGAAACTGGACAGACCACCCATAATCGACTAAAGCACCAGAAAATAACAATGGCAAACCTAGCCCTGTCAACCTTGCAACAAGCTCCTTACTAACGTCTGGGCACTTGTGCCAAAATTGGGAGAGTTGTCCACAGGCTGATCAAGCAACACCCTGACATAATCATACTCATGGAATCATATCTTACAAATAATGTGTAAAATTGCCCAGGTATTCCTGCACACAAGAAGCAGGACAAATCCAAGCTGGCAAATTATTGCTCCACCAGCCTACTCTCAGTCATCAGAAAAGTGATGGAAAGCTTACTCAGCAATAACCTGCTCAATGACGCTCAGTTTGGGTTCTGCCAGAGTCAGCGAGTTCCTGATCACATTACAGCCTTAAAAGGATAAAAGAGATGAACTCAAGGGGTGAGGTGAAAGTGACTGCCCTTAACATCAAGGTAGCATTTGACTGAAATAATAAAACAAAATATTGCGGATGCTGAAAATCGGGAAATAAAACAAGAAAAACAGCAGGTCTGGCAGCATTTGTGGAGAAGCAGAGTTAACATTGAGTCCGTAGGAGCTGAAGAGAGGTAGAAATGTGATGGGCTTTATGTGGAAGAGAGGGTGGAGCAGGTTGAGCAAACTAGAAGGTCAGGGATAGGTGAGAGCTCAGGAAAGGTTTGTAAGATGCCATGGACACAAGACAAAGGGAGTGGAAAAAATCATGTTGAAGATTGAGGCAGTTGCTAACAGTGGCATAAAGGTCAGATAGCAAACATGTAACTGGCAGAACAAGGATCAGGGCTCTCTGAAACCAAAGCATAAGAACAAGTTACAGGCTGGCCATGTCAGGGTTTGGAAAAAAGTCTGCAACATCGTGGATAGAGTTCATCCTCTGAAGTTGTTGAACTCAATGTTAAGTCCAGAAGGCTGTAACATGCTTGATTGGTAATGGACTTCACTGAAACATTGAAGCAGGCCAAGGACAGAAGTGTGGGCATGACAGAAAAATGGTGAATTGAAATGACAAGTGACGGGAAGGTTGGGGGGTCATGCTTGTGGACTCAGCGAAGGTGTTCCACAAGCTAGCCATCCAGTCTGCATTTTGTCTCCCCAATTTAGAGGAAACCGTTTTGTGAACAATGAAGGCAACACACTAAATTGAAAGAAATGCTTCACCTGGAAGGAATGTTTGGGCCTTGGACAGTGAGGAAAGAAAGGTAGAGGGGCAGATGTTACACCTCCTGTCATTGCATGGGAAGGTGACTAGGAAGGGTATTACTGTGTGGCCCAATGAGTCAAAGCAAAACTAAAGTCAATGGAAGTCAGCGGGAAACTTCTCCACTGGTCAGAGTCATACCTCGCACAAAGGAAGATGGTTGTCTTTGTTGGAGGCCAATTATCTCAGTCCCAGGACATTGCTGCAGGATTTCATCAGAGTGGTGTCCTAGGCCAAGGCATCTTCAGCTGCTTCATCAATGACCTTCCTTCCATCATAAGGTCAGATGCAGGGATGTTCATAGATGATTACACAATGTTCAGTATCATTCATGACTCCTCCGTTACCACAGCAGCCCATGTTCATATGCAGTAAAACATAGACAATATTCAGGCTTGGGCTGATTAGTGGCAAATAACATTTGTGCCACACAAGTGCTAGGCGATGACCATTTCCAGCAAGGGAGAATCTACCCATATCCCCATGACATTCAATGACACTACCATCGTAGAATTCCCCACTATCAACATCCTGGGGTTATTACTGACCAGAAATTGAAGTGGACCAACCATTTAAATACTGTGGCTACAAGAGCAGGTCAGAGGCTGGGAATTCTGTGGCGAGTAACTCACCTTAAAGTAATAATAATAATTTATTGTCACAAGTAGGCTTCAATGAAGTTACTGTGAAAAGCCCCGAGTCACCACATGTGCTAAACCAGCCCCTGACTCCCTATTGTCGCTTCAACATTTACAAAGCACAAGTCAGGAGTGTGATGGAATACTCTCCATTTGCCTGGATATTTGCAGCTCCAACAACACTCAAAAGGCTTAATGGCATCCAGGACAAAACAGCCTGCTTGACTGCCACCTCATCGACCACAGTAAACATTCACTTCCTTCACCACTGATGCACAGTGGCAGCAGGGTATACAATCTGCAAGATGCACTGCAGCAACACGTCAGGGCTCCACCTTCAGCAAGTTCCAAACAGACCACCATTACCATTAGAGAGAAAAGGCAGCAAATGCATGGGGAAACCACCAAGTTCCCCCCAAGTTACACGCCATCCTGACTTGAAACTCTATAACTGTTTCTTCACTGCCACTGGGTAAAAACTCTGGAACTCCATGCTTAACAACACTGTGGTTGTTCCTAGAGCTCATGAACTGCAGCGGTTTAAGATGGTGTCTCACCACCATCTTCCCAAGGACAATTAGGTACAGGCAATAAATGCTGGTCCAGCCAAAGACACCCACATCCCATGAATGAATATAATTTAAAAAATATATTCTTCAATAGACTTGATTGCTTGATTGATTGATTTGATTTATTGTCACATGTACTGAAGTACAGTAAAAGTATTTTTCTGCAGCCAAGAGAACATACACACTACGTACATAGCAGACGAAGAGAACAATCAGCAGAGAACATTAACAAATGGTACATCGACAAACAGTGATTGGTTACAGTGCAGAACAAGGGGCCCAACAAAGAAAATACATGAGCAAGAGCAGCATAGGGTGTCGTGAATAATGTTCTTACAGGGAACTGATCAGTCCGAGGGGGAGTTATTTAGGAGTCTTGTAGCTGTGGGGAAGAAGCTGTTCCTATGTCTGGATGTGCGGGTCTTCAGACTTCTGTACCATCTGCCTAATGGAAGTGTCTGGAAGAAGGCAATGCCTGGGTGGGAGGCGTCTCTGATAATGCTGTCTGCCTTCCTGAGGCAGCGGGAGGTGTTTACAGAATCAATGTGGGGGTGGCAAGCTTGTGTGATGAACTGGGCTGAGTTCACCACACTCTGCAGTTTCTTGCGATCTTGGACCGAGCAGTTCCCATACCAGGCTGTGATGCTCACTATGGCACATCTGTAGAAGTCTGTGAGGGTCGATGCAGACATGCCAAATTTCTTCAGCTTCCGTAAGAAGTAGAGACGTTGTTGGGCTTTCTTGACTGTTGCATCAACGTTAGTGGACCAGGACAGACTGTTGGTGATGGTGACTCCCAGGAAATTAAAGCTATCGACCATCTCCACTCGGAGCCATTGATGCAGACGGGAATGTGTGTCGTGCTTCGCTTCCTGAAGTCGATGATCAGTTCCTTGGTCTTTCCGACAATTAGAGCGAGGTTGTTTTCGGTACACCATGCAACCAAGTGATTTATCTCCCTCCTGTAGTCTGAGTCATCGTCGTTTGAGATACGGCCCACCACAGTCATATCATCTGCAAACTTATAGATTGAGTGGAGGAGAGAAGTATAGAGGGTGTGATTCGGTGGTCTGTCAGCTTTGTTTTCCGGCACGGCGGGCCCCGCAGGCAGCGGGATTCGCCATTCCCACAGTCGACCAATGGGGTTTCCCATTGTGGCCACCACCATACTGTCAGAAACCTGTGGGCATGGATACACTGCCGGCGAATCGGAGGGTCCCGCCGGCGGAGAACTCTGCTGAGAATCTGTGTCAGGACAGTACATTTAAAATTCCCCCATGTTATTTTTCATTAATAGGAGAAATCCAGAATATATATTATATGCTGTAGTGCTTCTGGTGTGCAGCCTCAGGCATATGAACCTGCATAATCCACTCATAAGGGCAAGTTGTCGGACGTTAGGCTTGTCAGGAGATGTACTGAGTATGAATGAAGTGTAATTGTAATCGTAATAGATTTCCACTCCCCTTTGTTTGGGCAAATGCTTCCTAACATCGGCCCTGAAATTGCCTAGCTCTCATTTTGACGTTCTGCTCCCTTGTTCTATATTGCCTGATCAAAGAAAATTGTTTCTCTCTCTACCTTATTGGATCCTTTAATCATTCAAAATACTTCAGTTCAATCAGCACTTAAGCTTTCTTTGTTGTGGGAATACAAACCTAGTCAATGCATTTGACAGAGGTATTCAAAATCATGAGGGGTCTGGACAGATTAGGTAGGGACAAAATGTTCTCACTCGTGAAAGGTACAGATTTACACAAATTAGTATAAGAAGCAATAGCGACACGAGGCAACAGTATTGCACACAGTTGGTGGTTAGGGTTTGGAATGCACTGCTGGAGAGTGTGGTGGAGGCAGGTTCAACTAGAGCATTGAAAAGGAATTAGACTGTTATCTGAAAGGCAAGATAGTGCCAGGTTACAGAGAAGGACTGGTGCAGACACAATGGGCCAAATGGCCTCCTTCTGCATTGCAACAACTCTGTGGTTCCGTAACAACATGAATTTAATATTCAGGGGGCACATTGCTTTGCTGCATTTGTGCTCCACAGAATGGAAGTCACAGTGACGAAGCCCATTTCTTACAACCTGCTGATTACTGTTCAGCAATTTGAGGAGGTACCATGGAGCAAAGGATTAATTAAGAGTATACCCACTCTACTCGAATGATCATAATCTAGAGGATAGTACAAGACTGTGATTGACAGAAGTTTGGTAATCAGATAGTCTGCCAAGCCTCTCTTTTGACAGACAGTTCATGATGGCCGGTAAAACAGAAAAATAAATCAAGCTAAGAACAATTGAAAATAAAGTACCTTTTTTGTGCCAGATCTGGATGGATTACATCTCCAATTTTTTCCATTTTTTCCATAGCTTCCTGTTGAATGCATAGATAAAATGTTTGCATTATAGAAGTCACTAAAACTGCTTAATTTCTATCAACTTAATACCATGATACTGGGACCTAATTGGTTATTTTTAAATAGCCACGTAAAGGGGGGAACATAATATTAGAATGCATATAATATCAAAAGGTCATTTGACTCATCAATCCTGTTTCCTTAAAGTACCTACAATTTGCCCTGCAAAATGAGGTCCAGGGATAAAAATCACCAGGTTATTACACTAACAAAATTGGGGGTTGATGGGAGGATTTTGCCACTAGTCCTAACTCTTTTTGGTTCAATTCCTGCCTAGAGTTAAAATTAAAGCTCAAATTTTTACCCGACCAAACATTCTGTCGGGACTTTTAGTTGCCAAGGGGTGGCAGGGTCTGCTGCTGAAGAGGTGGGGTTGGGGGATGTACACAGTGTACTAATGTCCAGAAAAGCAGCATTGGGTTGGGAAATATGACATGATTCCGTCTGTGATGGTATGTGCTTTATAAATTACAATGTAAAGTGCTTGGCAGAGCAAGGGTTTACATGGGACTGGAGAGTGGCACCACCCAGTGTGATGTATGCAGTCACATGATCAGACAGCAACCTAGAACAACACTCTGTAAACAGCTAGCTTGCATGGTGGGAGCAACATCATGCAAGACCGTACTTGGAAATGTAAATAGTTAAAGCCTACCAATTAAGGTGTTTGTGGTTAAACGCACAAGCCTCAAGATTTCATCAATGAGACACCACTGCAACAGAAATAACCCATATTACATACGTAATATGACACTGCCAACTTCCAGGCTTAATTCACAGGGGATTGCAGGCAAGAGCAAAATAGCGAAATACCCCAGGGAGCCGTCAGCTAATTAATTAAAGTTTTTAATTCAGACTTTAATCCAGAATTCTGGCTTTAACAGCCAGAGTTGCGTGAAACCTGCCAGAGTCAACAAGCTGATGAAATAGCGGGTGGTTATTTTTCAATGAAACATCTTCTGAGAGTGTTCCTTCACTGCTTGACAGGTGATTTCGAACTTCTTGGAAGACACTTCACCCGTCTTGTACTTTCCTCTGGCATGGGAACAGCTGATGCGGCCCTACCTCAAACCTCTGATCAGGAAAAAGAGCAATGATACCAATACCAACAGCAGCAGTGTCAAGTCATCATCAAGAGCAGCAGCAGCTGCTTTCTCCTCAGCCACATGCTGCTCCACAGGGCAATGGGCTTGGACGTAGAAGAACAGCTCAAAAGGAGTCAAGTGCCCCAATACCAGCTAGATCCATCTCTCTTGACATGTGGTATTACCAGTTTCTTAGGACTCTTAGGTTTTCACAGCAGATCATTGCTGATATCTGGAAGATGACCTCCTGCGCTGTGGGCTAAGTGGAGGCTCATTACCAGTGGCCGTCAAGGTGGCTATCACTGGAGGACTCTCCTCTGGTTCCCTGCTCCTCTCTGGTTCTCTGCTTCCCCCTGGAACTATGTGCACTCCCTCTTCCTGCGAGAGAAAGCAGAGTGTTGTGAGTATAAGAAATGTGAGGAGGGAAGAGCAACATTTGTGGAGAGTGACTGTGTGGCAGAGATGCAAAATGTCACAAAGGTGAGCATGGTTATGGTTGTGGGTGTTGGCTTTCAGATGGGGATTTGAGGGGCCTGGAAAGAGAGGAAGGAGTGGAGAGCTGCAAATGGTATTCATCTGAGGAATGTTGTTCAGGAGACTGCTGGGAAAGTCAGAATAAAGGACATTGCCCCTGAAAGCATTCTACTACTCTCATTCCTTCCCCTTCTGAGGTCCTTCAATTTCTTGGGGCACTCTCCAAGTTTGAGGGACCGCAGTCTTGCTGTGGACTTGCTCAGCCACTTGCATCCATACCTCCTTGACAAAAGAAATAGGTGCCCACTTTCCTGTCTGCACCCTAAGCCTCGACTCCCTTGTAAATCAAAAATCAGTCACAATCATTCTTGTATATACTCAGTGATCCAGCCTCCACTGCTCTCAGTGTAGAAAATTACAAAGATTAACAATCCTTTGACAGAAGAAATTCCTCCTCATCTTTGTCTTAAATGGGAGACTGTTCCCAGGTATCCTTTCCATTTCTGTGATTGTTGAGGCCTCAGGTTCAGCCATTCAGGCCCTGGTGGAAATACTTCAACTAGAAAATCTTCCTTTGTTAGATTTCCCTCTCTGAGTGGTCAGGAAACTCAGAAACAGGATGGTAAGGCTGTGTTTGAACAAAAGAGCAATGGCAAAGCCCTTACTTCAATTACAAGCAGATTCCTGTTGCACTAAACACTTCTCTGCTTTCTTGTAGATCTGTTTTGTTAACATTCCTTCCTATGTTTACTTTTTTTGAAATAAATTTAGAGTACCCAATTATTTTTTTCCAATAAAGGGGCAATGGCCAATCCACCTTACCTGCACATCTTTGGGTTGTGGTGGTGAAACCCACGCAGACACATGGAGAATGTGCAACCTCCACAAGGACAGTGACCCAGGGCCAATGTTCGAACCAGGTCCTCATGAAAATGTGGCCTGAGCCAATATACTCCTCTCTGACTGATCTCTAAATCTCACAGTGGTTGGAGTTGTGCTGGTGCTTGAGAGGCAGGGACCGATTGATAGTGTGTGTTATGGAATGCTAACCCTTGCTGAGAGAAATAAATATTACAAAAGGGCTAGATGAGCTACCTTCGCATTGAGGGTAAATCTTTAGATTATGTGATCTCAATGTAGAACTTGCTCCACACAATCAGAAAATTACCTACAAATTGAAGTAGAAGGAATAGAAGGAATGACTCAGAGAAGGGATTCAGGAAAATATATGCAATAATATTACAGATGCTGGAATTAGGAATTAAAAACAGAAAATACTGAAAATACTCTGCAGGTCATGTCGCCTGTGAGAGAAACAGAGGGTTGAACTTAATGGCAAGCCAGGGAACCCCACCCTCTGGCAAAAAATTTGGGCCAAGCCCACTCTGGTGGCTCATCTTATTGAGAAGGCTCAGAGGTGAAAGACAAAATGTTTTGTCTCGCTTTTCAGCAAAATTCAAGACATGTAATGTGAAGCTGATGAATTAACATAGCAATCTTTCCCATAAAATCCTTCTATTCCAGTTCAGCATCCATCTCTCCCTCTCATAAAGTCTCTTTAAGGTTGATGCACCATCAATTGGACACGAGACTAGGATGAGATCCAAACGATAGGCTTTAATGCACAAGATATGTGCCTGGCAGCAGACGTACAAAAGAAAGGCCGACTGCCGGACAGTATTGGTTCTTATACCCCGCCTCGTAGGCGGAGCTACCTACCTCTCAGCCAATCGGCTGAGAGGCACATGACTTCCCCAGCCAATCGGCAGAGAGGCACATGACTTACTCGGGCCAATGGGCAGCAAGTCTTCTGCACCAATAGCAGCTCGCTTTCAAGGTATCGTAATATCCCTAGTCATACTACCACAAAGTACTTCCTTTAAGAACACTACATGAAATGAAAGATTATCGACCCACAATGTTAACCGTTTTTCTCTCTCCTCAGCTGCCACCAGACCTGAGTATTTACAGCGTTTTCTGTTTTAATATTATATGGAAGGCACGGCATGTTGGTGTACCATTTTAAGCTGCAAAAATAAAATCTGTGACACTTGCGTTGAGATGTTGCGGCCTCGCGTTGGATGTGGTGATCCATTCAAATGTCCATTTACTTTGACAGGACCAGAAGGTCCCGCTTGTAGGAGCATCTAGAAAATCCTACCCTGTGGTTGGGATAAAGCTTTTACCTTTAAACTTCACAACAGGAAGTACAAAAAAAACCCAATGGTTGCAGCATTTTCTTCTATTCAGCCCTGTTTTTAATGCTTTCCAGGATATAGCCAATTACAGGTAGCTCCTGGCCACTTACAGTCCAGCAGTAAAAAAAAATGTCAGTCCAGCAGTAAAAAAAAATGTAACAAAAAGAATTCTACAGCATTGAATTACAGTCATACTCCTTGACATTTTATATTGTCTTGTGAATTACAACACTGATTTATGATAAAAGTTTGATCAAAACCATTTCCCTTAAAGATATATGTGCCATCTGAAATAAATGATAGTCTGTTGCCTTTCTGGTTATTTAAGTTAATTATTATTACTAGGACACTTTTTCAAATTAATTGTTTCAAAGTACATTTTTACTGCACTCGGGAGGGAGAGGGGGAGAAAGAGATGGTTATGTGCAAATTATTTGAGATTGCAATTTGTCCTTCTCCTGTAATTATGTCCATTTAGGTGGCAGCAGCATTCGTTCTCAGCTTCCTCTTTTAACTAATTAGTGTTAAAAATCCAGGCAACATTCTATTTGACAAAAAAAATGTTTTCAGGGTCACTTATTTTACTGATGATTTCTTCTAAAAGACCCTAGGCGCCATATTCCGGCGCCTGTTCGGGTACACAGAGAGAGAATTCAGAATGTCCAAATTACCTAACAGCACGTCTTTCGGGACTTGTGGGAGGAAACCGGAGCACCCGGAGGAAACGCACACAGACACGGGAAGAATGTGCAGACTCCGTACAGACGGTGACGCAAGCTGGGAATCGAATCTGGGACCACGGCGCGGTGGAGCAATAGTGCTAACCACTGGGCTACCATGAATAACTTCAGCCTGTTGGCCTTGCTCTGCATCACAAAACAGCTCTCCAGTCAACTGAGCTAAACCGTCCCCCCCGATGTAATTAAGAGAATTGACTAGGTTTAATATCTGGGATATCGATGCTCTGTTCAATAAAACGTAATAGTGAAGGGGAAGAGGCCCCAAGTCTAAAAGCTAAGTGTGAAATTATTTTCTGGGCCCTGATCAGAAAACTCCACAAGAATAATATGGCACCTGCAACCTGGAGTCACTCCTCAGGGAATGGTATCCTTGCAACTACCTATCTGCCACCTGCTTTAGTGTCTACACTGCTGAATATGAGTGTTGTAATTCCAATGGAGGTCACGGGATAAGGACCATCTGGTTTCTCGTGACCTCCACATAATACAAACTTCACCAGTAATGGTGCAGGGCTTCCCTTAATAAGGAGAGCCCTCACTTGTATAAAAATCCTGTCCTGGGTGCAGATCGGGGAAGGAGATACTTACGGAAGTAGATAAGTGTTGTATTGCTAATGAACCTTTCTCCAGCATTTTCTACCTGCCGTTTATGCGTGCTACTTGATACGGATTCAACACTGGCAATGAGGATACAGTAGAGCTGCCGTCCGTACCAATTATATTTGCCTGGTCCATCTCATCTAGGCCTCAGGAGGCCTCGCAGCTACCAACTGGAATGTCGCTCATCGGGCACTTAGAACCCTTCAATGCAGGTACTGATGCCTGGGGGCAATATATTGAGCAAATGCAGTATTTCTTTCGCACAAATGCGATCATCGGGGATGAAAGGCAAACGATGATACTGCTAAAGCCGCTGGGGGACCCATCTATAGCAGTATAAAAGGTTGAACCCATCCAGATGCACCAGACACTCGACAGATCACCAGCCTAGTGGCCTGGTAGGAGAATATTTTGACCCGAAACATTCATTAATGGTTCGCCGGTCCCAGTTCCACACCACTGCCCAGTGCCAAGCGGAATCCACTAGCAACTTTCTGGCCTGCCTGCGAAAATTGGCCAAGTGGCACAATACTAAACAAAACACGACAAGACTGTCTGGTGTGTGGAATCTGCAACGCGACTATGCAATTAAAATTGTTAGCTGAGTCTCACCTGGATTTGCAGTGCGTGGTGAATATTGCCATTTTCTGCAAGAGTGTGGAACAAGGGGTCCAGGAACTTCAAGGGATGGTGATGCTAAGCCTAGGCAGTGGGAATGAGCACTGTTCAAATCCAGCAAGAACAGAGAATGCATACCCCGACAATGGGATTTCTACTGCAGTCACACAGGCCGTCGCCTCCGAGACCCAGAGCGCTGCCAAGCATATTCCCCGACCAATATGAGCTAGAGTAGGGGTACAGACCAGCAACAGTAGCGGCAGCTGGCCATAGGGCCCATGAAGCCCGACGGCTCTGTGAAGACTCGCCGACTGGCCTGCCAGACGTGACTGTCCCCCCCACCCTGTGACTGGGCTTACTATGTGGATGAGAATGACCAGCTCCTACCAGCAGCTACACTGTGTGGCTTTGCCGAGAGTAGCCCTGATCCAAGTTTCTTTACAAGTGAATGGACAATCCGAATGGAGCTCAATACCGGAGCAGCAGTATCCGTGGTCAGCCATCGCATGTATGACCGGCCTCCGGAGACTGACTTTTAAGGACACTAACACCCGGCTTGCTACGTATACAGGGGAATCACTGGCAATAGCGGGCACCTCCATGGTCCTGATTCAATATGGGTAGCAATTGGCGGACCAAGTCTGCTGGGAGGGGACTTGCTGCCCCACCCATGGTTGGATTGGTAGAGGGTTTGCACCATGCACCCGCATGAGCCTGAAGACATTTTGGCAAGATTTCCAACTGTTTTCCAGATAGGCTTGGGCACCATAAGAGAGGCTCTGGCCCGCATTAGCATCGACCCTTTGGATCAGCCACCTTATTTCTGCACTTGACCAGTTCCATACGCTTTGCGGCCAAAAGTAGATGCCGAGTTAGACCGACTAGAAAGCCTGAACACCATATCCCGTCCAATTCTCCAACTGGGCGGTGCCAGTAGTATCCGTATTGAAGCTTGATGGCTCCATACGCCTATGTGCCGATTACTAGATGACAGTGAATCGTGTTTCTCAACTAGACCGTTATCCGGTCCCTCGAATAGAAGATTTGTGCGCACAGCTCAGTGCTGGCTACATGTTCACCAAGTTAGACATGGGTCAGGCATACCTCCAGCTAATCCTGGCCCTCGAATCCAAACGCTTTGTGACCATGTGCACACACCGGAGGCTATATGAATATACCCAGTTACCTTTTGGGGCTTTTCTCCGCATGCGCCATTTTTCAGAGGATAATGGAAAATATTCTGCCTTGCCTGGCGGTATATCTGGGTGGCATCTTAATTACGGACTCACCAGACCAGAACTTCCACAACCTGGCTGAGGTACTCAGGCATTCGGAGGAGGTCGCTGTTCATCTCCGAAGGGACAAGTGTGTTTTCAAAGTGACCGAAGCCACATATCTGGGGTACTGTGTGGACCACCATGGGTTGCATCCCGTTGAAGAGAAAGTACGGGCGATCCGACAGGCTCTCGTATCATGCGGACTGACTGAACTTCGCTAATTTTTGGGCCTTGTGAATTATTACTGGAATTTCAGCTTGAACCAGGCCATGCTCTTAGCACCTCTCCATCGTCTGTTGAAGAAGGCCCAAGTGCAGCAAACGGCCTTCGCCGCAGTGAAACAGCAGCTATCATCCTCAAAACTGCTGACTCATTTTGACCCTTCAAAACCATTCTTGCTGATGTGCGACACCTTCCTTTATGAGGTTGGAGCCATGCTTGTCACCAGATAGAAGACGGGTCAGAGCGCCCTATCGCCTTCGCCTTAAGGACATTGGCCAATGCAGAAAAAAATATGTGCAGATTGATTAAGAAGGAGGGTTTGGCCGTTGTCTTTGGGGTGAAAAGGTTTCATCAGTATGGCTACGGACCTATGTTCAACATATTCACGGAACACAAGCCCCTACTCAGGTTTGCTCATATCCAGCATTGGGCACTGCACTGCCGCAAATGAGTATGTGCTGGAACACGGTTCCGGAGCCAAGATTCCACAAGTAGATGCATTGAGCACCCTCCCCACAAGGCTGCCAGCAGCCCTCTCTGCTGACAGGGTCATTTCCCCCCTCCATTTTATGGACACCCGCATCCAGGGTTGGACCCAGACGCACCCGCAACTGTCACACATTCTTCACAGCATATAGTATGGGTCCACTACTACACCTTGCCGAAAGAACAAAATGCACATACTTCCAATATGCAGTGGTTTAGCACCGAGGATCGTATTATCTTTTGGGGGACATGCATGGCAGTTCCCGAATGGCGATGTGGTGCACTCCTACAAGATCGTCACAATGGGCACACTGGAGTGTCCAAAATAAAGATGTGGCCAGCAGCTATGTTTGGCAACTCAGAATCGATGCCGACATCGAGAGATTGGCCCAGCGCTGCACGCAATGCCAGGAGTACCAGAAGATGCCCCCGGCGGCACCACCCCACACGTGGGAATGGCCGGTTCGGCCGTGGTCTGACCACCATGCCGACTTTGCAGCACCTTTTCAGAGGGTGATGTTCCTCATCATCGTGGTCACTCACTCGAAGTGGATGGAGGTCCACAGACTAGGGCTCAGATAACCGTCGAGCGGCTTCGTCAAACTTTCAGTACGCATGACATACCCGAGGTGTTGGTGTCTGAGAACAGGACCGTGTTCAGAAGTGCGGAATTTGGAACGTTCATATCCGCAAACTGAATCCGCCACGTGCAAATTCACACAGCTTCAAATGGTTTGGCCGAAAGGACTGTACAGACGTTCAAGCTTGGGGTGAAGAAACAGATGACCGGCTCCAGGGAGACCCAATTGGCTTGATTCCTGTTTTGTTACGCACAGTCTGCATGCTACAACCGGATCGCACCATAAAGTTGCTGAAGGGTCGTCATCTCTGCACCCACTTAAGTCCCGTCATCCTGGATACTGGCAGGAAGCTCCACCGTATTCCGGAGAGAAACAAGGCAGACACAGGCTGATGCACATCCTTGTGCACGTTCACCCCTGGAGATTCAGTGAATGTCCGAAATTTCGGTAATGGAGCTGCGTGGATCCTGGGCGTCATGTTGTCCCGAACTGGGCCAGTTTCCTACCAAGTGCGCACACAGGGGCACTAGTCCGATCAACACATGGACCACCCACGTGGCCATATGCCCGACGTGCCAGCTCCTGTTCCGGAGGCTCCAGTCCTGTAATGTACATCATCATTGTTGCCACCACTGTCACCGTCATCGCTTCCGGCTCTGTCAACTGTCAAGTGTCTGGATCGCAAATTTGAGGACACTGATATTCCAGACTAATACTCACCCAGTTTCAATTCCGAATCGGACATGGACATCCTGCCGCCACCAGAGACAGCTGGGCCAAGTCCCGATGCCGTGCCAAAGCTGCCCAGGTGTTCTTCACACGAACGTCGATCCGCAATCTGGTCTATGCCTCCAGATGCCACGCAGACATCGCTCGAGGCTGTCCCCAGGCAAAGAGGACGAGGGGAAACCTGGAGTAAAAGAGTTGGGGGGTGGGAGAGGAGTGTTGTAATCCCCATGGAGGCCACGGGATAAGGATCATCCGACTTCCCGTGACCGCCACAGAATGGGCACCACGGTAGCATGGTGGTTAGCATCAATGCTTCACAGCTCCAGGGTCCCAGGTTCGATTCCCGGCTGGGTCACTGTCTGTGCGGAGTCTGCACGTCCTCCCCGTGTGTGCGTGGGTTTCCTCCGGGTGCTCCGGTTTCCTCCCACAGTCCAAAGATGTGCGGGTTAGGTGGATTGGCCAGGCTAAAATGCCCTTAGTGTCCTAAAAAATAATGTTAATGGGGGTTGTTGGGTTACTGGTATAGGGTGGAAACGTGGGCTTGAGTAGGGTGATCATTGCTCGGCACAACATTGAGGGCAGAAGGGCCTGTTCTGTGCTGTACTGTTCTAATTCTAATACAAACACCATCCTGGGTGCAGGTCAAGGAAGGAGACCCTTAGGGGAGTGGAGACATGTTGTATTGCTAATAAACCTTTATCCAGTATTTTCTACCTGCTACTTTATGCGGATTCAACAATGGCACAGCCCAAAATCCAGTGAGTCACAGCCCGTTTGAAGCATGCAAATTGCTGACATGGTCTTAATGAGGTTTGTGCTTTCAAATGGCTCTGATCTTCCACTGGAGGTCAAGTAATCAGATTGTCTAGAGTTGAGAGTGGTTTCTAGTACTGGGTTTTACTATTCATTTTTCCCTGTAGTTTTGTGAGAGAACTGTTGATTTTTTTTTGACCAGTGTGTAACGTTTCTGTGGAAACTAAAATAGTCAAATTGCCCGTTCTATACGCTGCTTCAACTTCAAGTTTAAAATACATTAGGTCCTAAAGAGGTAAATAGACGGCCACGATGGGGGTTTTAAGTCTGAACTGCATTTAGTGCAAGATCAGTAAAGGAATTGTAACCAGTGCTTGGAACAGCCACCTGGAGGCTTGTTGAATTGAATGCTAGAGCTCATTAAAGAGGCTGTATTGCTTGCACATCAGCTAACATTCTCGCCTAACAGTGACCAGCTGTTTGAGAATTAGAGGAACACTGATGTTAATTTCATGCACTAGTTAAAGAGATGAAAATCGCTTATTGTCACAAGTAGGCTTCAAATGAAGTTACTGTGAAAAGCCCCTAGTCGCCACATTCCGGCGCCTGTTTGGGGAGGCTGGTGCGGGAATAGCCAGCATTTCAAGATCATTGCTACTGGAGCTGTGAAGAGGACCTCTCAAATGCATCAGATGACTTTTTGGACTACTGTGCCAAGACTTCACCAAACCTCGAGCAAGATTCATTTTGTAAATTCTCCAAGGACTTCACCTGAAAGGAGGTAGTGCTGTGCTACTCCCCTTGCTGATAGAGAGGATGGGTGGGGGGGGTGGGAGCTTTAGTCTGAATGAGTATTGGGAGCAGGATACCTGGCAAGGCAGAGAAGCACCAGCTGCAGCATAAAAAATATAAAGACCTTCCTCCCTGTTCGTACAGGACATCCTACTCAGGCAGCTGGTTTGTGAAGCAGAGCAAGGCCACAAGTGCGGGTTCAATTCCTGTACCAGCTGAAGTTATCCATGGAGTGCCGCCTTCTCAACCTTGTCCCTTGCCTGAGGTGTGGCGATCCTCAGGTTAACCCACCACCAGTCAGCTCTCAAGGGGAAAGCAGCTTATGGTCATCTGGGACTATGGCGATGTTACCTTACCTTCCCTGGACTTCCTTCTCCAGAACCTCCAGGGCGGCATCTGAGAATGTATGATCCCTGAGCCATTCTGCAGTATTTTGCTATGTGTCAATTGGGTATGAAGAACCCACTTCAAACTCAGTACCTGCCTGCTGGCACCTCCAAGCAAATCATGGTAATCAGCATGAGAACCACATTATGTAGTAAATCTGAATTTTCAAAGAGACTATTCTTATTAGCACTACATCAATTTAGGGTCTGTTTTCGCTCTTTGGCCACAATAACTCCGAAACGTACTAAAGATTCCCAAATTCCTTTTAACAGCTCCATAAAGGGTAGTATATGTTTCATATATTACTTATATTTTCTGAGTACTACATATTTTTCTTATACATCCTCAGAGATCTCTCAATATATTTTAAAATTGAATTAAAATATTTAAAGTTATACAATTGTTTCCATTCTTTTGAGTTTAATTTCCTTTCATATCAGCAAATGTATTCATATAGAATAAAGCTAATGGCTGCATTAAAACAATGCACAAAGAGTTTTACAAATGCAGCAGGCAGTATAACACTGAAATAAATTAAATTCCTTGGTGTATGTACATGGAGTTATATCAGTAAATTACAAATAAATTACAGGAGGCGTGCACAAGGAAAGATACACCGGAAAAACCTGATCTTGATCAAAGAACAAATACATTTTCTGTTATTACAGGCTAATTCTGCACTTTTCAGACATGGATTGTAATGATTAAGGGGATCTGGGCCTCGAGAGATATTTCCCAGGAATTTTTGCCCATTCCTTAAGAATTAGGACCAAATGATTTCTATTGTCGATTTTTTTTTAAATACTGTAAATTTCTGGAATTCCTAGGAATAAAAGGGTTAAAGTCTGTGTGAGAACAGATTAAGATGTGTCTCCATTACAATCCAATCACTATGTGTTTTTCTCATTGAGGTTTTAAATAGCTCGATATTTTGTTTCTAAGTTTCTGTTGTTACTTATCCTGAAAAGGAAAAAAACATAAAACCATAAAAATTTCAGCTGTAATTTTGTTTGACTGACTGGCGATAATCCAAGGTTGAACTCTGGGAAGTAAAAAAAAAAGACTTCAAAAACACTTAATAACAAAAAGAAAGACTGGTACAAACAGAAGCCATTCACAATGACTGTGGCTTTGTTGGATACTATTTCAAAGCAGCCTTGCTCATGCCAGTGCTGGAACAAAGATGCCATTGCTTTGAAAAGATCAAAATGCCATTTGCTTCTACTACAGCTCATGCAATCTCAATAACTGTCTGGGGAAAGTGAAAACAAGCAAAAATGATATACGCCAGTAAATAGCGCAGTATTCCATTAAATGGAGCAACGCTTATTCTCCAAAGAATGTATTGTTGTCTGTGGTTAATCTATACAGTTCATCATAATTTGGGCAACATTCTTTAAAACAGATAAGACTGGAACTCTTAATATTTTCTCACATTTTAATGAATGACAAATCTGAAGGGCTATTTATGTATTTGGATACAATTAAAAAATATATATATTCTTATTCTGCTGCCTAGGTAAAATCCATTTCCATTTCTTTAACAGGGAATGGAAAGTTAGTTTTTCAAAGTCAGAACTCATTGGTAATAAGGCCCATATGACATTTGATCCACTTTGTCACTGTCAGTTGGTCTCGAGAGAGTGGCTCTGCTGTGAAAATGCCTCAGAGGCCAAAGAGCTAATTTTATAAATGTGTGCTCCCAGCACAGAGACTTGCCAACTGGGCTACATATCATGAATTTTGTGGATGAAGCTCTGTAGCAGAAGTAAAAATTTCAGTATTGTTGAAAAAAGACATTTTGCCAAAGCTTTTTGTCTTGCACTCCTAAGGAGAATTTGCAAGAATACCAATGCCAGGGGAAACAACAACTTTGATTTGATTTATTATTGTCACATGTACCGAAGTACAGTGAAAAGTATTTTTCTGCAGCCAAGGGAACGTACACAGTACATACATAGTAGACAAAAAGATTAATCGACAAAGTACATTGACAAATGGTGTCATAATATATACCCATGTATATAATGGAGTGCAGACAGGCATTGATTGACACACAGGATGACCAGTAAGCACACAGCACAGAGCAGCCAATCACCAGAAAGGACACTACCACTATAAAGCCAGAGAGCACTAGGTTTCCCACTCTCTCTGGACCCAGCCCGTTTGAATGACAACCCATCTACCACCTTAAAATCACTCCTTCCACCACCAGTGCACGGGGGCAGCAAAGTGTACCACTTACAAAGATGCACTACAGCAACTCTCCACAAGTCTTTCGACAGTTCCTTCCAAACCCAACCTTTACCATCTAGAAGGCAAGAGCATGGGAAAATCACCAACTGCAACTTCCCTTCCAAGCCACACATCATACGGACTTGGAATTATATTGTTGTTCCTTCACTGTCTCAGAGTCAAAATCCTGGAACACCTTCCATCACTTTTCCCCTCGGTGGAAGGATCAATGACCAGAGGGCATAGACTTAAGGTAAAGGACAGGAGGTTTAAAGGGGGTGTGAGGAAAAATATTTTTACCCAAAGGGTGGTGGGAGTTAGAACTCATTGCCTGAAAGGGTGGTGGAGGGAGAGACCCCCATAACATTTAATAAGTATTTAGATGTGCACTTGTGATCGCAAGGCATACAAAGCTCTGGGCCAAGTGCTGGAAAATTAGATTGTTTTAGACCAGTGTAGACAAAATGGACTGAAGGGGCTTTTCTGTGCTGTATGACTCTATGACAGCTTTGTGGGTGTACCTTCAGCACATGGCCTGCAGTGGTTCACCAAAGCAACTCACCATCATCTTTTCAAGTGCAATGATGGATGGGCAACAAAATGCTGATCTAGCCAGTGACACCTCTAACCCATGAATGCATAAATAAAGCTAAGACTTTCCTGGCTAAGGGCAGTCACACAAGTGGCAATAGGCCCATAAGTAATTCAATTCAATCAAGTTCTGATGAAAGGTTATCTACTTGAAATGTCAACTCTGCTTCTCTCACTACAGTTGTTGCCTGATTTATTTTGTACTCCCAGCATTTTTTATTTCAGATTTCCATGCTGTATGAAAAGTGGGAGGTATTTCTTTCAGTTCAAAATCATTGAACAATCACAGAAGTTTATCTTGTAGGGGGAAGTTATTTGATTTAGTGCTTGTGTACTAGGAGAGGCCATATCTGATGTCACTGCTCATGGTTACCCTGGGTGGAGACTGAAGTTATAAATCTCTCAGTTCTTCTTTCAGTAAGGCAAGGCAAGACAAGTACAGAAGGCACCTGCTTGAAGACCTGCTGGATTGGAATTGAATCTTTCCAGAAGAAAGTAATGAGGAAGAAGCCCTTGCAGCACTGAGTGATCTGTTGGAGTTTGAGGTCCTGGAGGACGATTGGTCTTTCCAGTTGATGGATGCGCCTAATAACGTCTCTGCTGTCTTTTTATAGGAGTCAGCTGAGTAGTGTCCGGATTTTTATTCCATTGACCCTACCAATGTATTTCCAAGTCTGTCCCTTGTTGTCCATGATGGGTCATCCAGAGAGAATACCTTGTATGATCTCAAGTCAGAGTCGATGGAGAATCACACTGTCAATGAGCTTGTAGCTTCTAGTGGTGAAACTCAATTGACACTCATACCTCAAGCCCAGCTTCTTTCCTCTCGAGCTGCCTGTCAGCACGGAAGTTGCCACAGAACCTTTAATAATTCCGAAGCTGCAGAATTCAGCACAGCAATCTCAGTTAATCATTAAAACAGGAAATTTGTCTCATCGTAGATGATGCTATCTTATCACCATAACGTTAGCAATTCCTCCATTGCCCTAAGTGGAGCAGCCTTACATGGAGATAAGTATGGCCCTCTTATCATCACATACAGCAAGTAGATTTTCCTTGCGAAATATCATGGGGGAATCATCAGTTCATCTTTCCTGCAAGGCTTTCAGGAATTATGTCACCTTTTCCTTCATCATTTGTTTATTGAAACCACAGATCTCAATGGCTTCCCAGTCTTTGATACAACAGTTCACGCTGCAATATTTTCTGCAGTTGAAGATCATCTCCCTTCTGAAGGTCTTTCCCAGGCAAAGCTTTCGAGGGAGTAACAGGTTCCTCAGTGTTCTGAGATCTTCTCTTCTAGTTCCAGAGAATCCAAAGATTGATGTTCTTCAGTCTTCTCCCTTGCATCAGTCTTTCATCGAAAATACTTCATTCTCCTTGCAGTTCAGTTTCCAATGCAGTTAAATTGCTGTCCATTCTGATGACAATGACATAGAAAAAATTGCATGGGGCAAGATCTTCCAGCTGTTCATGCTGACAGGAGCTTCCGGCCCTGGCGACTGCACCAGTGGGTTTGCCAGTGGATTCAGTGGGAAATCCCATTGACGCAGCAGGTCCAGAAGATTCCACCTCCAGTCAACACTGGGCCACTGGCAAACACACTGTGGGGAGACCAGAGAATCTCGGCCCATGTGTCCAAGACACCTTCCCAAAGAGCTGATAATACTGTTGGGGATTGAATCCCTCAGGACTGTGACTTGGGGATGGGGAAGATTAGGAGTTTGAATTTGGGTATACTTTGTAGTTCTAAAACGGGGGTTAGAGAAATGCGAGGAGGGAGAAACCAATCCCTGGGAAACTTGACCCGCTGTCGTTAAACTTAAATGGCTCACAAAATCTGGGGCATGGAGCCTTATTTAAATATTATAATTACTGACCTGCCTCAAGAGAAAAAGCTGCTTGGCTGACCCCAAATCCATCACAGTTAAACCAGAAGCAGATGTGGTCACTGCAGAGTGTGGATAGACTTGTAGATATTTACCAATTTAACTCTCCTAACTCTGTCTCCCTGTCGTGGTTGGGTGGATATGGGTTGTGGGGTGAAGGGATGCTATTAAGATTACCCCTATGATATGTGATGGTGGCACGGTAGCACAGCGGTTAGCACTATTCCTTCACAACACCAGGGACCCAGGGTCAATTCCTGGCTTGGGTCACTGTCCGTATGGAGTCTGCATGTTCTCCCCGTGTCTGCGTGGATTTCCTCTGGGTGCTCCATGTTCCTCCGATAAGTCCCGAAAGACGTGCTTGTTAGGTGAATTAGATGTTCTGAATTCAACCTCTGTGGACTCGAACAGGTGACGGACTGTGGTGACTAGGGAATTTTCACAATAACTTCATTGCAGTCTTAATGTAAGCCTATTTGTGACATGAATAAAGATGATTATTGTTAGTTTGAACCGTGGTTAGCAATGAATCACCTATGCAAATTATGATTTATGGAGTATAGGATCAATGTTTCACTCACTCCAATCAATTGGCATAAATTATTTAACTCATTATTTATTGAGACCAAAGAAGGTCAGGTTGGGTGGATTGGCCATGCTAAATTGCCCCGAAATGTCCAATGATCAGGTGGGGTTATGGAGTTGGGCGGGGGAGCGGCCTTACGCAGGATTCTCTTTCGGAGGGACAGTGCAGACTTGATGGGCTAAATGGCCTTCTTCTGCACTGTAGGAATTCTATGATTTTGAAGTATTATAGGGGTGGATTTTAGCTCATTTTATGTTGTAACAATGTTTTCTCCTGAACAGCTTTCTGTTCTGATGATGCAGTAAAATTTTGTTAAATGGAAAATTGATTTCTGAAGATATTTTATACATAATCAGCCATCACTCTAGAGGAGTAGATATGAAGTACAAAATGTAATTGATTTGGAAAAGTGCCATTGTGCATTAGCAGTAATATGCCAGTCCAAGACTGCTTGAAGAGCTCACAATGCCATTTGTACTGACCACAGTTCACAGATGAAGAATTAACTGTTTGGCATTCGCAACAGCAGAAAAAAAGACTCAAACTGACTGCAATTTCACTCTGAAAAAAAATGATTCATTGCGCTAGAAGCATGACTAGCAACAACCAAGTGCAGGCTTTCATCTGCAACCCTGTCTGGCTGATCTGCTGTACAGCTATGCAGAAGCACTAGACTCTATTAATTCATTTGTTCAAATTTTCACCAAAGGCTGAGACCCAAAAATTTTGATTTTAAGCATCCATAACAAACAGGAATGGGGTGGGCGGATAGTTACATTTTTGGTAGAATATTTACCACTGAATTCTTGGGAGAGTTCTACCCGCCCCATCAGAATTGCACAGTTTTCTGTGTACTCCAAGCTTCCCCAGATGCCATTCCAGAACCATATCAAGCAGGAAACCCCACCCAATGCCAAACTTGCCAGTGAAAACTAGATGGATTAGTCTGTCAGAGACACGGAAGTAGTATTTAAAGGGCCACTCTGCAGATAAGTGGTTTCGAGGACATGTGCACGCCTGTGCTGTTTGGATTGCCTAGAAAGGTTCCAAATCACTTCATCACTTTATTTTTGCTCTATCTGCTGATCATGAGTATTATTATTGCAGTTGGATGGAGTGGCATTTGGAGAGAGGGTGAGGCAGCACCAGAATCCCAGCAACCAAACCAGAAGGAATTGGGCATATTAGAAACCAGCAAGTGAGAGAAGCTGCCAAAGGATGATATACCCTACTAGCCTGATGCACGATCAATCGTACAAAGACTAGAGTTGGATACAACTGAGGCTTTATTGCTCTAAGATGTGTGGCCTCCCACAGCAGCTGGCAAAATGGCTGCTGAATGAGGAGACGCATATTTATACTCCGCCTACTGGGCGGAGCCAGCAGGCAGGGGCTACCGGCGAACCAGTAGTACAGGCCCTACCTTACATCACCTAATACAGGTGTAACAGTGGTTTACCACATTCGTCCCCTGTTAAAAGTGAGTCCGGCGGGGGTGGTGAAGAACTATATACAGCGATGAATTTATATTTACAGTATTTGATCAGAAAAAACATGTCTTTTGAAGTCTGATGCCAGTTAGAGATTTAACCGGTCCGGTGCCTTGATGTTCCGTTGGGATCGACGTAGCGGTGGCGGCTTTATCGGTGCTGGCCTGATGTTCAGTGACTCCGGGAGCGTGCCGCAATCCTCTTTATCCTTGGGCGTGGGCAGAGGAAGGACGGATGGTCCTGGTGGGGCTGATGCTGGGAGTGCCGGGGGAGGGGAGGGTGGCGCCGGGCCAGGGAGGTGTGTGTGTGTGGAACCTGCTGGTGCTAGGTCCCTGAGGGAGACAGTATCTTGGTTGCCGTCGGGGTACGCCACGTAGGCATACTGGGGGTTGGCATGGAGCAACTGCACCCTTTCCATCAACGGGTCCACCTTGTGGAGTCGGACGTGCAGGACTGGTCCTGGCGCTGCGAGCCAAGTCGGGAGCGACACCCCGGATGTGGCCTTCCTGGAGAAGGCAAAGAGACATTCATGGGGTGTGTTGTTAGCAGCGGTGTAGAGCAGTGACCAAATGGAGTGGAGTGCATCAGGGAGGACCTCCTGCCAGCGAGAGGCTGGGAGGTTCCTGGACCATAGGGCCAGTTGGATGGCCCTCCATACCGTCCCGTTCTCCCTCTCCACCTGCCCGTTTCCCTGGGGGTTATAGCTGGTCATCCTGCTGGAGGCGATACCCCTGCTGAGCAGGAACTGACGCAGCTCATCGCTCATGAATGAGGATCCCCTGTCACTGTGGATATAGGCGGGGAAACCGAACAGAGCAAAGATAGTGTTCAGGGCTTTGATGACGGTGGCAGACGTCATATTGGGGCATGGGATGGCGAAAGGGGAACCTGTAGTACTCATCGATCACACTGAGAATATACGTGTTTCGGTCGGTGGAGGGGAGGGGCCCTTTGAAATCCACGCTGAGGCGTTCAAAGGGGCGGGAGGCCTTCACCAGGCGCGTGCGGTCCGGCCGGTAGAAATGCGGCTTGCACTCCGCACAGATCTGGCAGTCCCTGGTGATTGTCTGTAGTTCCTCGACGGAGTAGGGCAGATTGCAGGCCTTGACAAAATGGTACAGACAAGTTACTCCAGGGTGACAAAGGCTGTCGTGCAGGACCCGGAGTCGGTCTACTTGTGCGCTGGCACATGTACCTCGGGATAGGGCGTCTGGGGGCTCGTTGAGTTTGCAATTATAGGTGAGAGCTCGATCCTCCACTGCTAAATTTGATCATTTTTGATCTTGCCCAGCTGCGTGTTATTGAACATGAAGGCTACCGACCGTTGGTCAGTGAGGAAAGTGAATCTCTTGCCGGCCAGGTAATGCCTAGAGTTAGTTCCTTGGATTGATCTGGAATGCCGCATCAGGAAGTTGTACTTCTCCACGTCAGCATCTGCAGACTCCTGTAGCTTCCTGCAACAGGAATAGCTGTCTGCAGGACTGGGCGCTTTGTTAATGTTTTGGCAGGGGTAGTCGAAGAAATTGAGCATACCATTGGGCTGCTAAATCAGGGCTCTCAGGCAGGTAGGTCTGGAACTCCTTATACTAAACCCCGCAAAGAGTCACCTTCATCACAGTGATGTCTTGCATCAAACACAACCTACTATACAGAGAGCTGCACTTGGAGGAGGCAGAACAACATGAAGAGATATGAGGAATGAGTTGAGTGCTCAGTGATTTCAATGGGTGAATAATTCTCTGTCCTTAAAAGCCCATCAACAGTATCTTTTACAGCCTCACAATCCCCTTAGTCCTATGTTGGATGACACTGAAATCATACAGCAACTCCTTTATCAGTAACAGACAATACACTCAAGAACTGTCATAAAGTTAGAGTTCACACACCACATTGCCAAAAGTAATAAAGGTGATGAATTTAATTCCCAACACAATGGTTTCCACTTATTAATTTCTCACAAAGTACCAACCCATGGTGCCTTCATAATAAGGACATTTCTTAAGTCTGCTTCTCTTACAACATGTTCTTCTGTGGCCTCGGCATTGCTAGTTGAAAGTGGCTGTTACTTATGGGAGGAGGAAAGGAAGAGTTGGAACATTAAGATTTCTGTGGCTGGTGACTTCTGGCTGTTCAAGTCTGTGACAGCCCAGTTGCAGGCTGCTGATGCTTAGCTGCTGCTCTGGCAGTCTGACTCGGCTGACTTCCAGCACCATGACTGATTTCGGTCAGGATTGGTAAAGCAGAAGACACATGAACACTTTGAGAGAGCATGTTCCATCTGCTGTGTAATAACGGCTTCTGCGTCATTCCTTTGTTTTACCTACGGCGATCTGAGGTCACATGACTATGGCAAGCCACAGTACACAAAAAATACTGCTCAGAGGTATTTCTCCAAACATCTCACTCTTCATAAAAAGAAAAAAAAGAAGCAAATTTCAGGCATTCTCCTTTCCAGTTTGCAGTAAGTCCACAGAGGCAGAAGTCCCGTCACCAGAATTCCTTTTATTTACAAACCCAACAGCTGAACAACCATGACCATTCAGTCTGCTGTCCACACCAGGAGTGCAGAGGATCTGACACTCCCTGTTATACACAGAAAGGGGTTCCCTGATTGGGCCACTAATCAGGAAACTCGTATTCTAATTGGCCAATCTCAAAGGCCTGGCCTAAGTCATCACACAGTTACACGTTACCCATGTAAACAAAGTAATCATGCATGAACCAAAAAACTGTTTGTTCTTTGTCGTCTGTTCTGGGATGATATATGTTGTAAGCAGCACTTTAGCTTCCTTACCTGGATGTTCATTACAAGCACTGCATTGGTTGATGTGGTCCTTCATCTCATTGCTCATGCTTAGCCAGTTGAGCACTTCCCTTGCCTTCCTCAGATTGGACTTGATTCCTCGATGGCTTGCTTGGATGCGCTTCAGCATCTCTTTTCTCATCTCCTCAGGAATAATTGGACAATATGCCATCTTGGGCAACCAATTCATCTCGGTATGCCGAATACTCTCTTATAGCAACTGTGGGTGGAATTGACCAGCTATTCTCGCTGGCGGGATATTCCGATCCCACCGACCGCACAACAGTTTCCAGGCGACAAGTCGTGCAATCAATGGGAAATACCGTTGACAACGGTGAGAACAGAAAATCTCGCTGGTGGGCAGCCTCCACCACCAAAAAACACGTGGCGGGTTGCTTGGTAAATTGCGCCCTGGGTCTTTAATGGTTTCTTTTTTTTTTTTAATAATTTTTATTGAAAGAGTTTTTCCATACAGACATTTACCCCTACTAATTTTTAAATTATTTACAACACAATCCCTCTAGGCAAATATCCCTCCCTCGCCCGCCCTCTCGCGTGCACCAGTCCTCCCCCCCCCCCAAGCAACGACTTAACAAACAAGGCAGCCTAGTTTCAGACATGAGCAGCGAGCAGACTTGCCCGCGTTACAGTCGTGCATGTCCCCTCACGACCCTTGCTGCCCCCCCCTCCCCTCCCCCCCCTCCCTCCCCTCCCCCCCTCCCTCCCCTTCCCCCCCCCTCCCTCCCCTTCCCCCCCCCTCCCTCCCTCCCCTTCCCCCCCCTCCCTCCCCTTCCCCCCCCTCCCCTTCCCCCCCCTCCCTCCCCTTCCCCCCCCCCTCCCTCCCCTTCCCCCCCTCCCCTTCCCCCCCTCCCTCCCCTTCCCCCCCCTCCCTCCCCTTCCCCCCCCCTCCCTCCCCTTCCCCCCCCCTCCCCTTCCCCCCCCTCCCTCCCCTTCCCCCCCCCTCCCCTTCCCCCCCCTCCCCTTCCCCCCCCCCTCCCTCCCCTTCCCCCCCCTCCCTCCCCTTCCCCCCCCCCCTCCCCTTCCCCCCCCCCTCCCTCCCCTTCCCCCTCCCCTCCCTCCCCTTCCCCCCCCCCCTCCCTCCCCTTCCCCCCCCCCTCCCTCCCCTTCCCTCCCCCCCCTCCCTCCCCTTCCCTCCCCCCCCTCCCTCCCCTTCCCTCCCCCCCCTCCCTCCCCTTCCCCCCCCCCCCCCCCCCGGGTTGCTGCTGCCACGACCCCGAACGTCTATCTCTGATCTAAAAAGTCAAGGAAAGGTTGCCACCGCCCAGAGAATCCCTGTACCGACCCTCTCAGGGCAAATTTGATCCTTTCTAGCTGAATATAGCTAGCCATATCGTTAATCCAAGTTTCAACGCTTGGAGGCCTCGCGTCCTTCCATTGAATTAATATCCTTCGTCGAGCCACTAGGGACGCAAAGGCCAGTATTCCGGCCTCCCTAGCCTCATGTACCCCCGGTTCTACCCCAACCCCAATGATCGCAAGCCCCCATCCTGGTTTGACCCTGGACCCCACCACCTTCGACACCGTCTTTGCCACCCCCTTCCAGAACCCTTCCAGCACCGGACATGCCCAGAACATATGCACATGGTTCGCTGGGCTTCCCAGACATCTGACACACCTGTCCTCACCCCCAAAGAACCGGCTCATCCTTGTCCCCGTCATGTGAGCAAATTGAATGAGGCTCAGCCTCGCACACGAGGAGGAAGAATTGACCTTCTCCAGTGCATCCGCCCACGTCCCGTCTTCTATCTGCTCTCCCAGCTCCCCTTCCCACTTGGCTTTCAGCTCCTCCCCGATGCTTCTTCCGCCTCCTGCATTATCTTGTAGATGTCTGATATCTTCCCCCCTCCGACCCAGACCCCCGAGAGCACCCTATCACTCGCCCCCTTACTGGGGAGCAGGGGGAACCCCTCCACCTGCCGCCTAGCAAATGCCTTCACTTGTAAATATCTGAACATGTTTCCCGGGGGGAGCTCAAACTTCTCCTCCAGCCCTCCCAGGCTCGCAAACCTCCCCTCTATAAACAGGTCCTTCAGCTGCCGTATGCCCACCCTGTACCAGCTCTGAAATCCCCCGTCGATGTTCCCCGGGATGAATCTATGGTTCCCTCTTATTGGCGCCGCCAACAGACCTCCCATTTCCCCCCTGTGTCGCCTCCACTGCCCCCATATCTTGAGGGTGGCCGCCACCACCGGGCTCGTGGTGTACCTCGTGGGGGGGAGCGGCCATGGTGCCGTTACTAGGGCCCCCAGGCTTGTGTTGCCACAGGACGCCCTCTCCATTCGTTTCCAAGCTGCCCCCTCCCCTTCCATCATCCACTTGCGCACCATTGACACATTTGCCGCCCAGTAATACCCCGAGAGATTGGGTAGTGCCAGCCCTCCACTGTCCCTACTCCGCTCCAAAAAGACCCTCCTCACCCTTGGGGTGCCGTGCGCCCACACGTAGCTCATGATGCTACTCGTCACCTTTTTGAAGAAGGCCCTAGGGAGGAAGATGGGCAAGCACTGAAATAGAAACAGGAACCTTGGGAGGACCGTCATTTTGATTGACTGCACCCTCCCCGCCAGCGACAGCGGTACCATGTCCCACCTCTTAAATTCCTCCTCCATCTGTTCCACCAGCCTGGAAAAGTTCAACTTGTGGAGGGTCCCCCAGTTCCTTGCCACCTGCACCCCTAAGTACCTAAAGCTCTTTCCTGCTCGCTTGAAGGGGAGTCTCCCAATACCCTCTCCCTGGTCCCCCGGGTGTATCACAAAAACCTCGCTTTTGCCCAAATTTAGTTTGTACCCCGAAAAGTCCCCAAACTCTGCTAATAGTTCCATTATCTCTGGCATTCCCCCTTCTGGGTCTGCCACGTACAGCAGTAGATCATCCGCATACAGCGATACCCTATGTTCCTCCCCTCCCCTAGTCAGCCCTCTCCACCCCCCTGAACCCCTCAGTGCCATCGCCAACGGTTCAATCGCCAGTGCGAAAAGTAAGGGGGATAGGGGACATCCCTGCCTGGTCCCTCGGTGGAGCCCGAAATACTCCGACCTCCTCCCGTTTGTCACTACACTCGCCGTCGGGGCCGAGTAGAGCAACTTCACCCACTTAATAAACCCTTCCCCAAACCCAAACCGTTCCAACGTCTCCCACAGGTACTCCCACTCCACCCTATCGAATGCCTTCTCCGCGTCCAGCGCTACCACTATCTCAGCCTCCCCCTCCACTGCCGGCATCATAATTACATTCAGCAATCTCCGCACGTTCGTGTTGAGCTGCCGCCCCTTCACGAACCCCGTCTGGTCCTCATGGATTACCCCTGGCACACAATCCTCTATTCTAGCTGCCAGGATCTTTGCCAGCAACTTGGCATCCACGTTCAGAAGCAAGATAGGCCTGTAGGACCCGCACTGCACGGGGTCTTTATCCCGCTTCAACATCAGGGAGATCAGAGCCTGCGACATTGTCGGGGGCAGAACCCCCCCCTCTCGCGCCTCATTAAAGGCTCGTACCAGTACCGGTCCCACCAAGTCCACATTTTTCTTGTAGAATTCCACCGGGAACCCATCTGGCCCCGGCGCCTTCCCCGCTTGCATCTGACCTATTCCCTTGACTAGCTCCTCTAGCCCTATTGGCGCCCCCAGCCCTTCTACCAGCCCCTCCTGGACCCTTGGGAACCTCAATTTGTTTAGGAAGTCCTCCATTTCCCCTCTCCTCGTCGGCGGCTCAGACCGATACAACTCCTTGTAAAAATCCCTGAAGACCCCATTCACTTCTTGCCCCTTCTGCACTACCTTCCCGCCCCTCTCCTTCACTCCCCCAATCTCCCTAGCCGCATCTCGTTTGCGAAGCTGGTGTGCCAGCATCCTGCTCGCCTTTTCCCCATACTCGTAGACCGCGCCCTGTGCCCTTCTCCACTGCGTCTCTGCCTTCCTGGTGGTCAGCAGGTCAAACTTGACCTGCAGGCTGCGCCGTTCTCCCAGCAGCCCCTCCTCTGGTGCCTCCGCATATCTCCTATCCACTTCCAATAGCTCCCCCACCAGCCTCTCCCTCTCCTGCCTCTCCTTTCTTTCTCTGTGTGCCCTTATGGAGATCAGCTCTCCCCTGATCACTGCCTTCAGGGCCTCCCAGACCATCCCCACCTGCACCTCACCCGTGTCATTCAAGTCCAGATAGCTCTCAATGCTCTTCCGGACCCTTTTACACACCTCGTCGTCCGCTAACAGCCCCACATCCAGCCGCCACAGCGGGCGCTGGTCCCGCGCCTCCCCCATTTCCACATCCACCCAATGCGGTGCATGATCAGAGATCGCAATGGCCGAGTACTCAGCTTCCCTTACCCTCGGGATCAGCCCCCTGCTCAACACGAAGAAATCGATTCTGGAGTACACTCTATGGACGTGGGAGAAAAAGGAATACTCCCTCGCCCTCGGCCTACCAAACCTCCATGGGTCTACTCCTCCCATCTGCTCCATGTACCCCCTCAGCACTTCTGCCGCTGCCGGCCTCCTATTGGTCCTTGAGCTCGATCTGTCTAGCCCGGGGTCCAGCACTGTGTTAAAGTCCCCCCCCATGATCAAGCCCCCTGCCTCCAGTCCCGGAATGAGGCCCAATAGGCGCCTCATAAAACCCGCGTCATCCCAGTTCGGGGCATATACGTTGACCATCACCACTTTCTCCCCCTGCAGCTTACCCTTCACCATCACATACCTACCCTCCTTATCCGCCACCACCTCCTCCGCCACGAACGACACCCTCTTTCCCACCAGAATCGCCACCCCCCGGTTCTTTGCGTCCAATCCAGAGTGGAACACCTGTCCCACCCACCCCCTTCTCAGGCGAACCTGGTCCACTACCTTCAAATGGGTCTCCTGTAACATTGCTACATCAGCCTTCAGTCCCTTCAGGTGTGAGAATACCCTTGATCTCTTGACCGGCCCATTCAGCCCCCTCACGTTCCAAGTGATCAGCCGGGTCACGGGGCGACCCGCCCCCTTCCCCTGCCGATTAGCCATGTCCTGATCCCTGCCCGCCCCGGGTCGACCCTCCCCTTCTGACCCGCTCCCCATGACGATGGCCCCCTCCCCCCACCTCTCCAGTCCTCCACTTCCCGTTTCTGGTCTTTCCAGCAGCAACCCGGTGTCCCTCCCTAACCCCCCTCTCCCCCCCCCCCCCCCCCCCCCCCCCAGGCTAGGACCCCTCCTAGCCGCGATGTACCCTCCATCGTACTCCCGTAAGTCAGCTGGTTTACGCTGACCCGGCTGCTCCTGCCACACTCCAACTCCCCCCGGCTCGGGGAGGGGGCCTCCCCCCCCTTGCCACTCCTCCCTGGCCCCGCTCCAACGCGGGAAAGGTCGCCATTGCTAGCCACGCCCCGCACTCCTCCCCTCCCCCCTCCTCTGCCCCGCGCGCGGGAAAACAGAGGAAAGCCCGCGCTTTCGCCCTGCCACACCCCACCCCGCCATCTTCAGTTCCACCCCCGTCCCCGTCCATGCCTGTAAAGAACCCCCCCTAGGAGCCCATATCCCCGATCTGCTCTCCCCCCCGTCCCGCCTCCCCAACTTAACATTATAAATAACAGATAGATAACAAATAACAATGTACTTAACAGTCGCCCTCTACCAAACAGTATAAATAACCATAAATAACCATGAATAACCACAATAACAATAACTAAGGGAAGTTGGCAAAGGGGGGAAAAAACATCAGAAGAAAAACCCAAAGCAAGAGTTCAAGATCCAAACAAGGAAAGAAGAAAAAAAAAGGAAACCGTTCCAATAAGAGTTGCCCAGTTCCGACCCAGCCGAAAAAAAAAAAAACGCTTGTTCAGCTGAAAGTACCCGAGCGGCTACGGCCGCCAAGTATCCCCTGGGTCTAATTCGAGTCCAGTTTCTCTTCCTGTACAAAGGCCCACGCCTCCTCTGGGGACTCAAAATAGTGGCGTTGGTTCCTGTAGGTGACCCACAAGCGCGCTGGCTGCAGCATTCCGAACCTGATCCGTTTTGCATGTAGCACCGCCTTCGTCCGGTTGTACCGGGCCCGCCGCTTAGCCACCTCCGCACTCCAGTCCTGGTAGACCCTCACCGTCGAATTCTCCCACTTGCTGCTCCTTTCCCTCTTGGCCCACTCCAGCACTCTCTCGCGATCGCTGAGTCGCTGGAACCGCACCAGCACCGCCCTCGGGGCCTCATTTGCTCTTGGCTTCCTAGCCATGACCCTGTAGGCCTCTTCCAGCTCCAGGGGCGAAGGGACGGCCCCTGCCCCCATCAGGGAGCTCAGCATTTCTGCTATGTATCCCGGGAGGTCTGACCCCTCCAGGCCTTCTGCCAGGCCCAAGATCCTCAGGTTCTTCCGCCTCATTCGGGTATCCAGCTCCTCAAAACGGCTCTGCCATTTCAGGTGGAGTGCCTCGTGCACCTCTACCTTTCCCACGAGGACCGTGGCCTCCTCCTCCCTCACAGTCGGAATATATCAGGAAAATAAAATTTGGACAACCTGCTGAAAGTCTAGGGATGGTTCGGCTCGTACCTTCCTTTGAGTAGCCATGTTATTTATGCCATTGACTGAACGATCAGGCCGAATTTCAGAAAGGGAAATTCTGAATTCACAAAATTCGGCTTGTTTTGGCACTCTTGTCAAAAACTCAGTTACGGACTCGTCAGGGCTCCTCTCTGCCACATCAAAACTTTACCTCTGTACTATAATAGATGGTTTAGGATTGAAGTGTTGAGCCACTAAGGTCATTAATTGTTTGAAGGTTTTAGTGTCTGGAGCTACAGGATATGTAAGGCTTTTTATCAAACCGTACGCATGAGCTCCACAGGCAGTCAGCAATATTACTACTGTCTGTCAATCAGAATCTGCGTACTGTGTCCATTCCTCTAACCTGCCGTTGAAGGCATCCATTCTCCCAAACAAAGACATATTTGTAAAAAGAAATTCCAACTTGGTTTATTGCAATGCAATAATATACATCAGATCCCAGCTGGGTCTATCCTGTCGGTTCCATATCTGGCTGACTTTATACAGGCCTCAATCATGAATGTCCTCAGGCTCCCAGCCATCTTAACGGGAAGCTTGTATTCCGCAAAATTCACGGGCCGACTGATTGCTCCAACCCCATAGATCTTGTGTGGGTTATAACAATTTCAGATCACCCATTCATCACACTTCCTGTGGCACTTGGCGAGTTGCAACTGGTTGCGTAGTTTGCTTAATCTGAACAGGACACTGGTCTGTTAGATTCAATATCTCTGCTGGGTTGATGACTTCCAGAGCATTGAATCTGGAAAGCTTCAAACTCTGTACTCCTTCAAACGGAGTGGGGGTCTTGAAAGCATGTTAATGATGTACATCTGCTTCCCTTAATTGTAGTTCACTTCCAAATGATATCTCTACAAAAATAGTAACATCCGGCTGCTCCGGTTTCCTCCCACAAGTCCCGTCCCGAAAGACGTGCTTGTTAGGTGAATTGGACATTCGGAATTCTTCCTGTATACCTGAACAAGCGCTGGAATGTGGCGACTGGGAATTTTCACAGTAACTTCATTGCAGTGTTAATGTAAGCCTACTTGTGACATTAATAAAGATTATTATTATCCTTTTAAGGCACTTTGGAGCAGATAGAAGTGGTTTGAGAAAGATGCTTTGAAGTGGTTTGTGGTCTGACTCTACCCTCAATTTGTCTCTCTCAAACAGATATTAAAATGTTCACAAGCAAAAACAATAGCAAGGCACCCTTTTTCAAACTGTGCATAACGTCATTCAGTTCACATTAACACTCTGGATGCAAATGTAACTGCTTGCTGCATGAGGGTTGTTCCAAATCCTGTTTCACTGGGATAACACTGCATGGTAACTTTGCCATTGACATTATATTGTGTCAGCACTGGCATTGTCATCACTGGTTCGTTGAGGTGAGTGAAAGCTGCTTGTTGTTCTGTGCCGCAGAGCCACTGAACAGCCTTTATAGTGAGCTTGCCTGGAAGTTCACAGTCTGATCACAAATTGGACAAGAATATTGCTAGGTATCATGTCATAATTCAAGAAACCATTGCACCAGGTTCAACCAGCAATTTCACTCTATTTTGATCATTGGCTGCAATGGCTTCGTTCATCGTAGCTCCACAAGAACATCACAATCACTTCCATTCCTGGAAGATCATTGACTGTCTGCATTGATATCCTTCCAGAGCAGTAGAAATGCCAAATGGCATGTGCAGCCATTTGTACCTCCCAAATGGCATCCAGAACATTGCCAGAAAACTGCTGCTTTCATCTAACTTCACTTGCCAGTACCTATCCTTCTCATTAAGGATGGTAAAGACCTTTGCCGGGACAATTTGTGGAAAAGAAATGTTCAATGGTGTAGTCATCTAAAATGGCCACCTGCAAAGGACCATGGGAATTGTGGTCCGCTTGGACAGACAGGTACACAGCCTCTGTGTAATGTGCAAAGAAGCCAGACCTGACTGAAATTTGTGTCCATTAAGAGTCAATCACCATTTCCTCCAGGACAATAGAGTTTGAATCAAGGCGTTACAACAGTAGCAGACTAACCAACGCCACTTCCCCTTATTTGGAAAGGCCTACGTGCCTCGGACAATAGTAGCTGGGACCCGCCCAGCCACCGAGGTATCAGTCCCCTAATTGGCTAGGACCAATGAGGGTGATCGAAACCCGATCGATCTATTGGATCTGGAGTTAGGACCGCCTAAAAGGGAGCGAAAGAGAAGAAGGATAAGAAGCGCTGCACACTGGGGATCGGCTGCTTTTGGACCGGCCTGTGTGCAACCAATTGCAGCATATCAACTAGCCAAGTTTAAGGACCCGCGATCACTACCTGAAGGAAGAGCCCAGCCGAGACGAATCTGACGACTTCCAACCGACCCACGTAGACACAGATAAAGGCCTCATCTCTCTCGCACAGAGCCGGTCACCCCGAAGTTAAGTAAAAGGTCATCTTAGTTATTAAGTTTAGTTTAGTGCGAAGCTGCATGAATCATTGCATACAGAAATAAGTCTTGTGTTATTAATAAACTGTCTTTGAACTAATATACTAGTTGTGTGGTCATTCGGTCAATATAAGAAACAGCTTGTGATTCACAGCAAAATATAGAAGTCAACATTGGTTAGTGTGGTGAAGTGAGATCTCTTCAATGTTTTGTTGAAGTTCTTGGGATCTATGCACACTCTCAGCTTTCCATTCTACCAGGCTGCAAATTCAGTCTGTAGGAGTTGTTACTTTCTTGATTACTCCCATCTTAATCTCCTCTAACTTGTCTTTCAAGCTTGAGGGCAGCTTAACCTTCCTCATAAGATGCTGAATTGGTCTCACCCTCTCATATACTTCAAGATGGCATTCACCAGGAAGATATCCAAGAAAACATTTTTCTAACTTTTAAGACCTGTTCAGTGGTCAACAAATTGGTGCTGCAATCTCCTCTGGTACATGGAAGGTAATCAGTCGAAGCTTTTGAATTGGTTTCGCTGAGTTGAGTGGATTTTGCTCAGTGTCTACTATCTGGATCTGCAGATCGTTTTTCTTCCTATTGTGGTGGTCTCTCTGTTTTGTCTGTCCTCTTGGAATGAGCAAGATTCCATGGAGGGTTTAAACTAAAATGGCTGGGGGATGGGAACCTACGTATGAAGTTAGAGGAGGGGAATCAAGGGCAAAAACAAAAGGCAGAAAGGGGAATAAGAAAAGTGATAGGCAGAGGAACCACAGGCCAGATTCAAAGAAGGCCACAGTGAATAATAGTGGGAACGGGGCAAGTAATGTTAAAAATTTAAATGAATTTGATTTATTGTCATGTGTACCGAGGTACAGTGAAAAGTATTGTTCTCTGTACAGTCCAGACAGTTTGTTCCATATGAAAAACATAGGACATGCATGAATACACAATGTTAATACATATCGGGGGAAGTATACGAGTGTCGTACTACTCAGTAGAGAACATGGGCAAAATTCTCCGACCCCCAGCAGGGTTGGAGAATCGCCTGGGGCCGCCGAAAATCCCGCCCCCACTGTGGCAGAGATTCTCCGCCACCCGGGAATTGGCGGGGGCGGGAATCATGCCCCGCCAATCGGCGTGACGTCCACCCTGATCGGCGAGGCCCCTGCGGCGATTCTCCGGTCGCGGTCCCGCCGCTGGGAGGCCTTTCCCGCCGATGAGGTTTGAACCACCTCTGGTGGCGGCGGGATCAGCGGTGCGAGCGGGCCCCCGGGGGGGGGCGCGGGGTGATCAGACCCCGGGGGGTGCCCCACGGTGGCCAGACCCGCGATCGGGGCCCCCCGATCCGCGGGCGGGTCAGTGCCGTGGGGGCACTCTTTCTCCTCCACTGCCGCCACGGCCTCCGCCATGGTGGAAGTGGAAGAGAATCCCCCAGCGCGTATGCGCCGGTGGTGACGTCAGCAGCAGCTGACACTGACGTCACCACCGGTGCATGCGCGAACCGGCGAAAGCCTTTTGGCCAGCCCCGGCACCGGGCCTGAAAGGCCGCTGGTGCTGGTTCTGGCGCCAGTCGTCGTGGTGCCAACCACTCCGGAGTAGGCCTAGCCCCCAAAGGTGCGGAGAATTCCGCACCTTTGGGGAGGCCCGACGCCGGAGTGGTTGGCGCCACGTCCCTATGCCGGGACCCCCCGCCCCGCCGGGTAGGGGAGAATGCCACCCCATGTGTGAAGAGATCAATTCAGTCTATAAGAGGGTCATTCAGGAGTCTGGTAACAGCAGGGAAGAAGCTGTTTTTGGACCTGTTAGTGCGTGTTCTCAGACTTTTGTATCTCCTGCCTGATAGAAGAAGTTGGAAGAGAGAATTTCCCTCGTGGGAGGGGTCTTTGGTTATGCTGTCCCCTTTCCCAAGGCAACGGGAGGTGTAGACAGAGTCAATGGATCGGAGGCGGGTTCGTGAGATGGACTGGGCTTTGTTCGCGACTCTCTGTAGTTCCTTCAGGTCTGGGCCGAGCAGTTGCCATACCAGGTTGTGATGCAGCCAGATACGATGCTTTCTATGGTGCATCTGTAAAAATTGATAAGAGTCAATGTGGACATGCCGAATTTCCATCGTTTCCTGAGGCAGATAGGCGCTGTTGTGCTTTCCTGGTCGTCGCATCGATGTGGGTGGACCAGGACAGATTGTTGGTTATGTTTGAAGCTGTCAACAATCTCCAACGAATGGCTCCCCCCTTTCAGGACCCCCTCCACTTTATGGACCCCTCTTTACCCCAACCAGCCATCTAGCGGTCCCGCGAATCCCCTCTCTAAAGGGCAAGGCCCTCCCTATTCTGTCCTGGCCCCTGGAAGTGCCAACCTGGAATTCTGCAGTTCCCTCTGGCCAGAGTGCTAGGTTGGCAGTGCCAAGGTGCCTGTGGGAGTTCCAGGGTACTACTCTGCTCTGTCCCCGACCGCCCTGGGGTCTTTAATGGCTTGCAAGACTGTGAGGTGCCACCACACCTGGTCCGCGATTGTGGTAACCAGTGCTAAACGGCACCCTGTTGAGGTCTCGCAGGCAGGTACATTCACTCCCAGGCACCAGGTGAATGCGGCGTCCGGGTATTGAAAGGAGCCTCATGGCTCATTTAAATATAATAGCCATCAGAATATATTGTTGTGGTTTAGCGATCCTGATTCCATATGGGGACAAATGGGTTCCTGCATTATTTCTAGCCTTGGTTAGCTGGTTACTGCATTGTTGTCCTTCCCTCCGGAAAGATTTTCCCTGAATCCAGTGGAGGTGTCCGCCCTGAGAATTTGGAAGCAGTTCAGGCAGCATTTTAAGCTCTGTGTCTGTGTTTTAAGGAGCTGACGGAGAAATTACAACTGCCTGGTTCCAGTCTTTTCAGGTACTTTCAGAATTGGGATTTTTCATGCAAGGCTTTCCCTTCATTTCCCTCGGCACCACTCTTCCCTGCTGGAGAGTTTTGTCTTTGGCCGGGTCTGATGGGTGGGGGGGGGGGGGGGGGGACTATTTTGGGTATAAACGACCATATCCTCTCAGTGGAATCAGCTCCATTGAGTGAGGTGAGGACAAAATGGGAGGGTGAATTGGGTCCCATTCTGGATGGTGAGGTGTGGTGCGAGGCCCTTCGCAGGGTTAATCACATGTCTTCATGTGCTAGGCTAAGTTTGATTCAATTCAAAGTGTTGCATAGAGTGCATCTGACTAAAGCAAGGATGAATGTGGTTTTTTCTGGGATGGAGGGCTAGTGTGAACGCTGCTCCCAGGAGCAGGCTAACGACACTCATAAGTTCTGATCTTGTCCCAAGTTGGTAAGTTCCTGGACCACTTTTTTCAACACCACGTCGGAAATATTCAATGTTGATTTGGATCCATGTCCAGTGGTGGCCATATTTGGGGCATGAGACTCACCAGTGCTTCAGTCGGGGGTCAAGGCGGTTGTCCTGGCTTCGTGTCATTGATATTCCGAAGATGAGTTCTGCTTGGGTGGAGGTCTTTACTCCGCCTAGTGCCTTGTCTTGGTGGCGACCTCATGTCTTTTTCTTGGAGAAAGGTTAAGTACATTTGGAGAAGGTTAAGTACACCATTACAGGGTCGGGAGAAAGGTTCTACCGAAGATGGCAGCCATTCATTTTCTTTTTTAAGGAGCTGGCACCATCAGTTGTTCGGGGGTTTAGTTTAGTTTTGGGGGTTAAAGTTAATATGTGCTTTTGCTTGTTAGTCTATTTGTTCTCTTATGTAATTTTGGTTAATTGCGTTGAATGATTTTGTTTATTATGGAAAATTTTAAATAAACATATAAGAAATCTCCAATTGTCTGGATCACACCCAGCGAGGACCTGATCCAGATTGCACATGGTGATGCGAATCGGGTGACTCTTAATCGGCCCGGCGCCCAGTGAGGAACCCGATTTGGAGCTATTGCGGGATTCATCCATGCCGGGTGTAACATAGATGGGGTGTGTGTGTGTGAAGTGTAGTTTTCAGCCATGAAGGCAATGGAGAACTCACTGAAAATCAAATCTGAGGTCTGTGATTAGAAGCAGACCTTGGGATTACTGCTAGAGAGTAGAGATGGGTCTGGGTCTCTGTAGATCTCACAGTCAGGAGTAAGAGAGTTGAGATAGTCGGGGGGGGGGGGGGGGGGGCACAGGGCCATGCTGCAGTATCCACATTGTACTCCCATTCCAGGGAGGGGAAATGGCTGTGTGCTCATGTGGGATAATGCACAGCTTGGTGTGCAGGCCAATTTCGTTTTTTAAAAATATAAATTTAGAGTACCCAATTTATTTTTTCTAATTAAGGGGCAATTTAGTGTGACCAATCCACCTACCCTGTACATCTTTGGGTTGTGGGGACGAAACCCACGCCAGCACGAGGAGAATGTGCAAACTCCACATGGACAGTGACCCAGAGTCGGGATCGAACCTGGGACCTCGGCGCCGTGAGGAAGCTGTGCTAACCACTGCACCACCGTGCTGCCCTCGTGCAGGGCATTTTCACAGTCATTATCCATGGGCTTGTCTGTCTCTGTACTAGTCTTCAGCTGGGATGGTAATAGTTATGGGTGGTACCTGCAGCCCTTATAAGGGGAACACATAATAAAGGGAGGGTGTATGTGAAGCTTTCCTCGGTGGAGGGGGGGTTCTCCCCATTCGGTCACCATGCACAAACGTCACAAGTGATGAGCTTGGGGTGGGGAGTGGGGAGTGTAGGAATGTTGACCACACCAACAATGGGCCTTGACAAGAGTTATCCAGAATCAAAACGTTAGCTCTGTTCTCGCTCCACAGATGCTGTCAGACCTGATGAGATTGTCCAAAATTTCTGTTTTTGTTTCAGAGTCCAGCATCTGCATTAATTTGCTTTTTATTATAATGGGATCCAGTATTACTGAGGGAAGTTGGAGAATAACAGGACCTACACATAGTGCAGTTCTAGGTAAATACCTAGCGCACGGACAGTCAGAGGGGAACACCAAAGCTGGTCTTGAAATAATACTGGAGATGCACCATGTTGCTCTGAATTATGGTGCAGTTATGAATTAAAAGTACAAGCAAATCTGCACAGGAGGGGCCTGTTGCAGTTTGGGAAAAGCACGCTGCTGGACTAAGGGATCTGTTCCGGGGCTCCCTCTGACTTGTCAATGCCATAAGAGTAAACTGGAGTCTGAGCTGAGAGAAAGGAGAAAGACCTCTTTCAGAAGATGCTCATTGGAATCCAAGCCTTTTCTAGGAACAGGGAAATGCTGGAGTCTGTGGGTTAACATCACAGTCGCTGCATTTCAACATTAACACCTGGGAGTGTGAAATTTGGATGTGAAAGCAATCATCAAGGAGGCACAGGTGTAGCATATGTGGCATCCCATCAATGGAGGATTGTCATGTGCTTCCCAGAATTGGGATTCACAACGGTCCAAAGGGCATCTGTCATTAATCATGAGCAATGTATTGTTAATTAGTCTGCCACATTACAGGTTGGAGCTCTGAGTTAGGTCAGTCACAATGAACCAGGTCAGTCGCACATGCCATTCTAACCTTCTCCAACCACTGTGGGATTCAGATGTAAAGTCTCAGTGTGGCGCCTTGGTCACCTGATGTGTCTGTTAGCACCTCATGCACAAAGCTGCATCAGCAACAAGGTGAGTGGGGCTGAAAACACTATAGACCATTACAACTGCTATTGGTTGCAGATTGTGTGTTTCACTATCTTGACCCATTCAACTTTCATTTCAAAGAGAAAAATAAAACAATTATGGATCCGGTGCTCAAAGCTGCCTTTTTGAGCATTCTAATTCAATGGAGGAGGGAGAGATGGTACCGAACACAGCTTCAGGAGAAGGCTCCGCTGGAGGTCCAGGGACAATGGAGCTACAGCTCAAACATAAGTCTCCAGAAGAAAGACCCAGACAATGATGGAGTCAACTTGCCAGCCCTAGGGTATACGGAAGAAGACTCTTGTATTTACAGATGATTGAGAGGCAATATTGCACATGTCTGCGGTTGCCCCTAGGTCTGTGCCCAAGCTCTGGTAGATCTCATGTGCCATTTTCTTTGTAAAGATCCAATGTCCTGTAGAGTGGAGGCCATGCCGTGTCAGTGGCTGTAAGGTGACTGCTGTGTTAAATTTCTTTGCCTGCAGATTGTTCCAGAGATCCACATGGGACCTTGTCGCATTGCGCAGTCCACGATACATAGAAGAATAAAGAAGGTCACAGATGCCGTCTAGAGAAAAGCATATCACTATGTGAGTTTTGATTTCAACAAAGATAGTCAGGTTGCAAGATTCAATGGTTTTCAAAGCTATCCCAGCTTCCCAGGAGTGCAGAGTACAGTCGACTGTACCCAGATGGCTTTAAGGGTTCCATAGCAGCAGCCTCGAATGCTTATCAACCATAAAAGCCATCATTCCATTAATGTCCAATTGGTGTGCGGTTATCGGAAGCAAAAACTGCATTGTTTATGCCATGTACCTTGGGAGTTGGCATGACCCCTACATGCAGATGCATCAGATTTCTGAAGGGCCCCTCAAAAGTGGAGAGATAAGGGAATTGGCACTTATATGCAAAAAGGCAAGGGCCACAGGGTGGGTAACATCAAGGGAGAGAATCATATTTCCATAGCACAATAACTGGAGAAAAGGGACACAGTAGCAGCTACTTCCATCACAGCCACACACAGCTGCAGAAAACAGTCTCTCCTGAAAACAAGTTATTGCTAACAGGACAGCGAGTTAAAATCAAAAACTCGAACCAAGAAGATTACACCTTTGCTGAAACTGAAGATAGTTTTCCCAAATGTGGACAAATAACCTGTGCATGGTAATTATCTGCTGGATTTAACTTATAGGGTTATATAATATTGGATGTTATTTGGGAAGAAAGGGAGTCTCAGAGTTCAGAAAATATAGGTAGCTGGGAACTAAGGGGTACCTCCATGTAATACTCTGTGTGCATAGCCATCTGTGTAGTTAAGTGTACTGTTGCAGTGTAGTATAGTTCTTCTTTTCGTGCTTTTTTCTTTTAAGTGAATACATATTCTTTATTAATTGATTAGAAAATTACTAGACTATTCCTCCCTGGTTTTCATATTTTTCCTCAGAGTATACCAAAATGAAAATATGCACCACTAAGAACCGGTGTTCCAAGTTACCCTTCTGGATTTTGCGATACCTCCGCGTCTTACATCAACGGGGTTCGTAATAGTCATCTAGAAATGCCGAGTGGATGATCTATCTTGGCCTCCACCTGAGAGTCCCAATTAAATGCTCTTCATGTGACATCAAGAAATAACTGAAGGCACAGAATACTGCGAAGGCCATAGGCTATGATAACATCCAGGCAATTGTACTGAAAATGTACACAAGAGGTGAGGTGAGAGTGAATGCCCTTGACATCAAGACAGCATACAACAAGAGAGAATACAACCATCTCCCCTTGATATTCAATGACATTACCATCGCTGAATTCCCCACTGTCAACATACTGGGTATTACTGTTTACCAAAACGGAACTGGACCAGCTATATAAAGACTGTGGTTACAGGCGCAAGTCAGAGGTTGGAAATTCTGAGGCGAGTAATTCACCTTCTGACTCCCAAAAGTCTGTCCAGAAAAAACAAGGCACATGTGGAATGTGATGCAGTTACAATAACACTCAAGCAGCTCAACACCATCCAGGACAAGGCAATCTGCATGATCAGTACTCCATCGACTGAAGTAAACATCATTCCCACCACCAGTGATGCACAGTTGCAGCAGTGTGGAGTAAATACAAGATAAATTGCAGTAACTCACTGAGGCTGCTCTGACAGCACCTTCCAAATTGCGAGCCTTGCCACTAAGAAGGACAAGGACAGCAGACGATACGAATACCACCACCTACAAGCTCCTGTCCAAGCCACACACAATCCTAACTTGGAAATATATCACTATTCCTTCAGTGGGATGGGATCAAAATGCTGGAACTCCCCAGCAGCACTGTGGATATACCTGTATGAGATGGACTGCAGTGAATCAAGGCGGTGGCTCACGACGACCTTCTCAAACTTTAAATGAATAATATATGTTTATATAATATATATTTAAAGTATACTTTGATAACTTATTCACCATCAATTAACAAACTAAAAAGTGAACAGCTGGGTAAAGGACTATCTGAGAGGTCAATGAATTTGAAGGGATTGGGGTTGTGGGCGTGGGTACCATCGTTCTGTCTCGGTAACCAATACTGTCTATGGATTAGAAAAGTGAGATGAAGTAGGTAGTTTACAAGCTGCACTGACCAGAGTGAATTTAGCCTTTGGTTGAGGTTGCTAGGAAACGGAAGCTCATTTGGAAAAATCAAATACCAGGCTGAGGGGTCAAATTTCAGCCAGCGGTCAGAAGAAATATGGTGTTCTTCGTGTTTTTAGTTGTTTAGCAGAGGAGATTAGGACATTAGATGTGAGGCTATGAATGTAAGACGGCCAATGAAAAAGGCCGGCACTCAGCTGGAGAAGGAGGTTAAAGCAACTGATTTCCAGACAGTGTTGTGAAAAATCTGGAGGCCATTGAACCCTTGGAACTCAGGGGAGTTAAGGTGCTTTTTACGGGTTTAAACAAAAAGAGATATATTAATTCACGTTTTCACCCTAAAATCTAATGCTACATCATTCACCACACAAACTTGATGAAAATAGTTACAGATGATAACTTTTACAAGTTAAAAATAAAGGAATAGTTTGCTAATCATACGATTGGCTGGTCTTAGTGCAGGCTTGGTGAAGAAGAGGTTCTTTTCTACTTATGAAGGTTAGCCAGGAGAGTTGGATAACTGAAGTCGTATATCAAAGTCACTGCATGATTCCCTCAAAGGGGGAATCTTCAGCAGGTCACAGAAGTTAGTTGCTTTTCATCTTTTTATTAGGAAGTCAATTTACTGTACTGGTGGAGTTATAAAGGACCTTACAATGATTGCAGTCTCCTGTTTTAAGTCATAGATGCTGCTGCCTTTGTTGATGTTGCTATTTCTTGCTGTATTGCTTGCAGGCTGGCTGGTTTCTCCCTGGTTCTTGGTTATGTGAATACCTGATCAACACTTTTAATGTTCACCCAGAATGATTTGAAGTTATTGCATAATGGGGGTTGGATGGTGGCTATTCACACCTACTTACAGTTCTACAATTCTCTAAGTTTCAAGCTTGGTGTGGTGATTGCCCCTTTAAGGGCAACACAAGAGTAAGGGTCACTTGGCCTGGATAACCAAACGGAGAGTGTGGTATCACCCCTCTGTCTAAGGCAAAGAAACGTTTTGGGAGCTGGCTGTAGCTGAGGTTGCTGTACAATTCGTATTCATAAATTCCTTTTGTGTTCATTAATGAAGTCTACGAAAGTGCACCTTTATACCTTGGATGGATAAATTATCCTGAGACTGTCTCTGGCCCAACACCTGTGAGTATTTTTTTTTTGATAGGAGTCTAA
The DNA here is from genome assembly GCF_902713615.1 of Scyliorhinus canicula. Classification (NCBI taxonomy): domain Eukaryota; kingdom Metazoa; phylum Chordata; class Chondrichthyes; order Carcharhiniformes; family Scyliorhinidae; genus Scyliorhinus; species Scyliorhinus canicula. The sequence goes on from NC_052149.1 coordinate 62,565,754, forward strand.
ACAAATACTCACCAGAATGCCTCTCTTTGGGCGAATAGACCCAATTGATTTCTTCACGGAGGACTGGACACAATACGTCAAGTACCTTGGGTATTATTTCCAAGCAAACGAACAGGAGTGGAGGCGAAATGCAATGCAATTCTTCTACAGCCGATAACCTTATTCGTAGTTTTACAGCCCCAAACGGCCTGACTCCAAATCATTTAGTGAGCTTGTGGATTTAGTGAAGGCTCAATTGCAACCTCAACAATCATCATACTCCAGCGATTAAAATTTCATTTGAGGGTGGGAGCTCCATGTGAATGAATCACGAGTTACATTGCTAAACTATATCAATTATTGGAGTATTGTGATTTTGGAGCCACCCTAAACTGTATGTTATGGGATAGGTTAGTCTGCAGCACGAACAATGATGCTATTCAGTGCAGATTGCTTGCAGAAGTTGACATAAATTTTAAACGAGCAATGGAGATAGTGCTGGCCACGGATATTGCTGAAAACGGTGCACAAGAACTGTAGAGTGCACAAAATGGTGATGTTCACCAATTAGGACCTGCAGTCGGCCATGGCACCAAAACCATCACGCAGTGGGAATCAATTTCAGCCACCAAGAAAACAAAAAGGTCCAGAATAAGCAATCAGTCAGTAATGCTTAAAGTGGAATGTTACCAATGTGGAGGTGACCACATTCCTGGATCACGTCGGATTAAGGAGGCTGAGTGTTCTCTTTAAGAGGACATTTGATAAAGCAGTGTAGAGTTAAGTTAAGATTACTGAGTAATCGATCAGATAAGATGTTACAAGTATAAGTGGAAGGGTGGGTTAGTAAGTTTACCAATGACACAAAGGTTGGTGGAGTTGTAAACAGTGTTGAGGTTTGCTGCAGGTTACAACAGGACATTGACAGGATGCAGAGCTGGGCTGAGAAGTGGCAGATGGAGTTCAACCTTGATAAATGTGAAGTGATTCATTTTGGAAGGTCGAATTTGAATGCTGAATACAGGGTTAAAGGCAGGATTCTTGGAAGTGTGGAGGAACAGAGGGATCCTGGGGTCCACGTACATAGATCCCTCAAAGTTGCCACCCAGGTTGATAGGGTTGTTAAGAAGGCGTATGGCTGTGTTGGCTTTCATTCACAGGGGGATTGAATTTAAGAGCCACGAGGTTTTGCTGCAGCTTTAAAACTCTAGTTAGACCACACTTGGAATATTGTGTCCAGTTCTTGTCACCTCATTATAGGAAGGATGTGGATGCTTTGGAGAGGGTACAGAGGAGATTTACCAGGATGCTGCCTGGACAGGAGGGCATGTCTTATGAAGAAAGGTTGAGGGAGCTAGGCCTTTTCTCACTGGAGCAAAGAAGGCAGAGAGGTGATTGATGGAGGTGTACAAGGTGACGAGAGGCATGGATAGAGTGGATAGCCAGAGACTTTTCCCCAGGGTGGAAATGGCTGTCACAAGGGGACATAATTTTAAGGTGCTTGGAGGAAGGTATAGGGGAGATGTCAGAGGTAGGTTCTTTACACAGAGAGTGGTGGGTGTGTGGAATGCACTGCCAGCAGAGGTGGTGGAGTCAGATTCATTAGGGACATTTAAGCGACTCTTAGACAGGCACATGTACAGCAGTAAATTGAAGGGGTGTAGGTTAGGTTGACCTTAGATTAGGATAAATGGTCGGCACAACATCGTGGGCTAAAGGGCCTGTACTGTGCTGTACTGTTCTATGTTCTATACAATCTTGAAGAGCCGAGCACCCGGGATTCTCATATTCACTTGCTCAGAAACTGAACTGGACTAGTCATATAAACATTGTGACTGTCAGGGCAGGTCAAAGGCTAGGAAGGCTCGGTGAGTAACTCCCCACCTGGCCCCTGTATGCCTGTCCACTGTCTACAAGGCACAAGTCAAGGAATGTAATGAAATACCTTGCCTGGATAAGTGCAGCTCCAACAACACTCAAGCTCGACACTATCCAGGTCAAAGCTATCCCTTCCATAAACATTTACTCCCTCCATCATTGACAAACAGTTGCGGCCGTGTGTAACACCTAGCAAACTTAGAGAAGATATTAAAGAGATTTCAGGATGCTGGAGTTCACTTCAAGAAAGAAAAGTGCACCTTTCAAGCCACTGAGTTGACCAACTGGGACAACAGGTAGATGCACAAAAATTACACCCTGTGGAAGACAAGGTCAAGGTGACAAAGGAGGCACCTACCCCCACAAACACACCTGAACACAAATCGTTTTTGAGGAATCGTAAATTACTGTGGATGCATTTTATTAAACTTTTCTGTGGTATTAGCCCCTTGCAGATTCTGCTAAAGAAACACCATTGTGGTCTTGGAAGGCTCCCCAGGAAGAAGCTTTCAACAGAGTAAAGACATTTTTGCATTTCTCAAACTGGTTAGGACACTGCGACGCATCTACAGAACTGATATTGCCCTCTGATGCCTCTCCATATGGTGTTGTTGTGGATTTGTGCCATGAGATGGACGGTGGCTCTGAAAGGTCAATAGTGTATGTGTCAAGAACATTCTCAGAGACTGAAAAAGGCATCTCTCAAATTGAAAGGAAGGACTATCAATAGTCTTTGGCATCAAGAAATCCCACCAGTACTTACATGGTAGACATTTAGCCATAATTTCTGACCACCAACCACTCTTGGGTCTCTTCAAAGAGGACAAGGCTATCCCGCTGATTGCCTAGGCAAGAATTCAACAATGGGTGTTGTTCTGTCTGCACCGACCTGGAACACACATAGTGAATGCCGATTCACTTAGCTGCCTACCCTTGCAAAAACAAAAATCACATGTCCTCCAGTACCACAAGAAAGCATCATGGCATTAAATATTTTAGACATTGCCAGTTTCGGCGAAGCAGATCAGGAACTGGACTGATCGAGATCCATTTCTATCCCAAGTGGGAGACAAAATACTTACAGGACGGATAAATGAGCCAGTTTCCAGGGAAATGAAACTATTCTTTACCAGCAAGAATGAATTGAATTGTCAGGATGGTATCATACTTTGGGGAGCAAGAGTAGTCATTCCTGTACCAGGCAGGGAGCTGCTCCTAACCGAATTACACAGTGCTCATCCTGGCATCACTAAGATGAAGATGTTTGCCAGGAGATGTTTGGTGGCCTGGTATTGATGCTGATATTGAGAAGCTAGTCAAGCGTTGCCAACAATGCCAACTGATACAAAAAGTTGCCTACTACAGACTCACTGCACTCCTGTGAATGGTATGGCCGGCCATAGGTATGAATCAATATCGATTATGTTGGTCTCTTCCTGGGCACAATGGTTTTGCTCGTGTTTGATGCACTCCCTAAATGAATGGACATTTTTGAGATGAAGTCACCTAAATTGCATGCCACCATTGAAAGATTGCGTCAATGCTTTTCAACTCACAGATTACCTGAAGTCAGGGTATCAGACAATGGAACTGTATTCAGAAATTCCAAAACCTCACCAGTCTGAATGGTATTAAACCCATTAGAACAGCACCTTACCACCCAGCATCAAATGAAATAACCAAAAGAGCCATATGAACTTTCAAGTCTGGCTGAAAGGAACTGTCAGGAAAAACATTGGAGAACAAAATCTCATGGTACCTCCTTAGCTATTTTACCACTCCACTTGCAAGAACTGGAGTTCCACCAGCAAAACAGCTCATGAAGCATCGTCTCAGAATGAGACTGAGCCTCATGTTTTCAAATTTGTCAGGGAGGGTAGAAGCCAGCCCAAGTAATCATAAAGTAAGCCATGATTCACATAGTACAGCACAATAATTTATGGTAAATGAAGCTGTATACGTGAAAAACTTTGGTAGTGGATCAAGTTGGATCGCCGGAATTATTGTCTCTCAGACTGGGCCTCTTTCATACCAAATTGAAGTGGAGGGACAGAGTATTCATCAACACCGGTACCACTTGAGTAGAGAGACATTCCAGCAGTCAGTGTTGCCGTCAAGAAATGTTTTCAAACAAGTGATCAAACTGTTATCGACATAACTGAGGTCTCTGTAGCAGCAAATAGTGTTGATTTGCCTGTGCCAGAAGAAGTACCTGTTATTTCAGTTCCTGTTAACGTCGAACCTGTGGAAACATCTCAGACAACATAATTACTCTGCTCTACAACAACAGTTTGAAAGACTTTGTTTATAACTGTCCAACTCATGTACATAATGTTTAGTTAATATTTCGGACTAAGTGAATTCAATATTGAAGGTTGTGTATATGACTGAAAAAGGGAAGGATGTGGTCATTGTTCCTTTCAAGTAACACTAAGGGTCACATGGTCTGTGTGGCCAATCGTAACTCGAGTGTTGAAACACCCCATGGTGAGAGAGGTTCCAAGGTGAAGACAAATTTGGGTATCAAGCTGCAGCCATGAGGCTGCTGTACAATTCTTGGATTGGATTTGTTTATTGTCACGTGTACCGAGGTACAGTGAAAAGTATTTTTCTGCGAGCAGCTCAAAGCAGATCATTTAGTGAATGAAAAAAGAAAAAGAAAATACATAATAGGGCAACACAAGGTCCACAATGTAAATACATAGACACCGGCACCGGGTGAAGCATACAGGAGTGTAATATTAACCAGGTCAGTCCATAAGAGGGTTGTTTTAGGAGTCTGGTAACAGCGGGGAAGAGGCTGTTTTTGTATCTGTTCATGCGTGTTCTCAGACTTCTGTATCTCCTGCCCGATGGAAGAAGTTGAAAGAGTGAGCAAGCTGGGTGGGAAGGGTCTTTGATTATGCTGCCCGCTTTCCCTAAGTACTTGGTGTAGGTAGAGTCAATGGATGTGATGGACTGGGCTGTGCTCACAACACTCTGAAGTTTCTTGCGGTCTTGGGCCAAAAATACCTTTTGTGTTCAATAATGAACTCTGTGAGAATGCATTTGTGTAGGTGTCCATAAATTTTGAGTAAGTTCACAAAAAATAGGAGGTGTGAATTCTACAAATGGTTCTGAATGTGCGAGTGGTAGCACACCTATGGTCATTCAATTGGGAACTTCCAGAGATTTTATGATTCATGTCATTGTGAGGCTGTGCAGAAATAGCAAAAAAACTCACCTGACCCTCACCAGCCCTCTTAATAATCTTTTACTGTCCTCCTGGCAGTGGTAATGGCCAGTAGTTCACCGGGTGAGGGCGGAGTCAGGCTGAGGGTGGGGGGGGTTAAGTGTTGGGGGTCGGTTCGGGAGTAGTTTGGTGGGGCCCCTGGGAGGTTGTGTGTGCGGAGGGTGTCCCGTGTGAGGCATAGAACTGATTTTCTTTCCCTTCTAGCTCTTTCAGATTAACTATCAGGGTAAAACTAGTGAACCATCCAAAGTTAGTGATCTAAAAGACTTCTATCAGATGGTTCCCAACTCAGCACAACTGTCCAGAGGAAGTTAGCACTTCTGGACGATTGCCAGGTAAATGCTTGCATGGGAACTTCCAATAGGGATCCCCAGCACATCAGGGATTTCCCGGCACATCATTTGGGTACCCCCTAGATGGGACGCTGGGGAACGAGCAAGTTATGGGCCATAATATGTGTAAAAAGAAGGCTCTTTCAATTTGAAGTATATTGCAGCAGGTGGCGATATTGTGTCACAAATGCAAAATTCAATTGTGGAATAAACCAAAATATAAACTGAAAAGGAACACTTTGAAATATTTGTCATGGTGCGAATAATTTTAAAAAGTCATTATTACAGCCTTATCTTAACACAGAAATTCAAAGCACAAATAATTAAAGAGGAAGGAAAATCTATGCAATGTCCATTTTGTTACAGATATAACCTGCATAGGTAAAACATACAAGGTAGATAGAACATTTTTGGTGTGGCTCCATGGAGACTGTCACGCTGCTGAGCAGCACCGAGCACCTGTGTTTAAATGACATGACCTCATACACAATAATGCAAAGTCAGTTCATTTAGATGCATTTACAGCACTCCAGCCGTGTACTATGCCCATTGCAGCCCATGCACTGAACTGACAATGCCAGGTACCAGCAACCAATAATGGGGCAACAACACTCCTCATGGAGAATTGGCTGTGGATAGCCAATCCTACTGCATTCAATGAGGCATCTTCAGGAAGCATGGGTCATCTTCACAGCTGTGATGTGAGGGAGTGGCCTTTTGGCAAGCAAGTGGGAGACCTGATCAGGCATACGATCATGGGAATCGCAATATTAACATTTTAGAAATGCATATTTTTAAAAGTAAACAATGTTGAACGTAGTAAGACCCAAGGCTTCAGCTTTCTGGTCTTGTAGCACAGTGTTGTGCACCCCTTGTATAAAACTAATGGAAAAAGTGGAGCACAGATATTAAGGTTCATATCAGGAATAAAACAAAGTTCCTGATGGGAAAGGGAATTTGTTAGTTGCTTGAAAACGAGAACTATTAAGGAGAGCAGAGACTGGGCAGTGGAATGGGGAAGAAAACATTCTACAGAGGTTTATCCCTAAATCATGGCAGAAGAGCAGAAGTCATTAGGATATTCCATGTTTTACTATCAAATGGCAGTATTTCTGTTTCTCAGTGGTGGTGGCGTACTGGTGTACAGTCAGGAGGCAGTAACCTTGGTAGTCCTCAACATGACTCTGGACACCAGGAAATAGCAAGGCAGCAGGTCAAACACGAGCAAGGAAACCTCCTGCTGATTACCAATTGTCCTCCCTCAGCAGATGAATCAGTCCTCCACCAGGTTAAACACCACTTGCAGGAAGCATTGAAGATAGTAAGGTTACAGAATGTACACTGGGTGGGGTTTCAATGTCCACTACCAAGAGTGATGAGGTAGCACCTCCACCGACTCAGCCTTGAAGGACACATCTGCCAGACTGGGCCCGCGGCAGATGGTGAGAAAATAAACAAAAGGGAAAACCCTACTTGTTCTAGTCCTTATTGATCTACATGTCACCTATGCATTTATCCATGACAGTATTGTTGGTAGTGCCCACCGCACAGTCATAATGGAGACAAGTCCCACCTTCACACTGAAAACACCTTCATTGTGTTGCATGGAATTAAATGTAATAGTTTCAGGCGAGATGTAGCAGTTCAAAACTGGGCATCCATGAGGTGCAATGGGCAATCAACATCAGCAGAACTATATTCCACCAAAATCTGTAATTTCATGGCTCGGCATATCCCTCACTCTAAATTACCATCATGTCAGGCAGGTAATCACCCCTGGTCCAATGAGGAATGTAGAAGTGCACACCAGGAGTAGCACCAAAAATGTGAAGCTACAATATAGAAAATGGCTAAATGCATTGGATACAGCAATGACTATGACCCTTACAACATCCCAGCTGGAGTCTTATGCTCCAGCACTGGATGCATCCTTTGTCAAGTTGTTTCAATGCAGCTAAAACACTGGCATCTACCTCATGAATGCAAAATTTGCTCAGTTATGTTTTGTTCACAAATAGGACAAATCTAATTCAGCCAGCTATCGCCCCAGCAGTCTGCTCTCAATCATCGGCAAAGTGATGGACGGTGTCACCGACATTGCTTAGTGAAACTTGCACACCAATAACCACCCTCTCACAATTCCCATTTTGGGTTCTGTCGAGACCCAGAGGTGTGGCAAGGCAGCACTTAACCAAGTGTGGCATCAAGGAGCCCTACTAAAACTGAAGCCAATGGGATCAAGAAGAAAACTCTCCATCGGCTTATACAAAGGAAGATAGTTGTGATTATTGTTGGCCAATCACCTCAGGCCCAAGATTTCCTCAGGAAATTCTTCCTAATCTGACAAAGGGTGAGCTTTATCCACGTTGCCTGATCTGCTGTATTTTTATTATACAACATTTCTGACATTGTTTATGGTGGCGTTTGATGTTGAAACAGGGTACCAGAAATTGCAAAAGTTCTACTTCTTAGTCCAAAGGTCCTTCATCTTGTAAGCATACAAAAGAAAAACAGAATTATTATTTATTTTATAGAATTGTTTTTGCAGTGAAGAACTGGACTCAATCATAGATATAGAGGATACTGATTTTAAGAGATTTGTCAAAGAACTACGTAAATATGATTTGAGGAAAAGCTTTTTTAAAGCACGGAATGGTTACAATCCAGAATGCACTGCCTGGAAGGCAGGTGGAGGCAGATTCGATCATGGCTTTCAAAAGGGAACTAGATAAGTTCTTGAAGGGGGAAAAAATACACAGCTACAGGGAAATGGAGTGATCCTGGCTAAATTGTTCTTGCAGAGAGCTAGAACAGGCTTCATGTGCTGGATGGCCTTCTTCTGTTAAAACTATTCTATATAGTCATAACAATATACAAGCTATGCCATTGCTGATTGAATTCCAGAAAGTCAATATAAAATCTGTAAGGTACAGATGAATTCCAAAAAGTCAACATAAAATCTGTAAGGTACAGAATTTGTTGAAAAATTTTAATATTAAACATTAACTAATTGATTAAATTAATCAATGAAACTAACGTATCATCCTTTTGCAGTTAGGTATTTTGAGTTGGAAAAACTTAGAATTGCTCATTCTGGGATTTGCATTTAATTTAACTTCCTTAGTTAATAACTGATAGAATATATAGGGTGACAGAGCAGTCCACTGTTCAAAGATTAACTCTAGCATTCAGATAGACATTAAAAACGTTAATCATGTGGTAATACACAGATAACCTTTCAGGTAAAAATGGTCCAGACAATAGTAACAGATTTAAATTGAATAATAGGCTAACAATCTGTGGGTAACATTTTGTATTTAAAACACTGAATCAGAGATAATTCAATTAAATAATAAAATGGCATGATGGCCCAGGAATTTCTGAAAAAATAGCAGCATGCTATTAATGTGAAAATCAGACAACGGTTTGCGATAATAAAGGGATACCTGGTGAATTGCAAGAAGTTGCTGAATAATTTGCACTGCTCTGTGCTGTTAGCTTCGTGAAATGGCATGTCACTCTCAACTTCCCAATGAGCCGCATGAATTTGCTACGTCTTCACATTAATTATCTGTTAAATGTGCCACCAAAAAGCCCAGCATTTAACAGTGGAAGTACCCTTTTAACTGTGCAATGATTGGTACCAATTGTGCCAATCGACTGCTCTGTTCCAGAAAGTGAACAGTCAAAGGTGTGTAATACTTTTGTAAGTTTGCTTTGTGATTTTGACTTTTTTGTTGCAGTTTCCCTTTCAGGGGCTGCCCCTTTAATTTGTTCAACTGCTATTTTGTTCATTTGACCCTTTATAAATGTGTACAGTTTCAAATTTCAAAGAAATGTTTTCTGACTTTTCCTGTCTTTTTTCTCTTTTAATCCAGTATTTTCTTTCTTTATATTTCACTTTCCGTACCTGATTGGATACTAATTCGCTATTCTTCTCAGCCCTTCCTCTGTTTATTTTTAATCCTTCGATTTAATTTTTTAAGGCTGTTGTTTCTGTCATTCACCAAGTTTCCAGATGACCTGTTGCCTTTACGAACATATGAAATAGGAGCAGGATAGGAGAGCCATGCATCCCTCGAGCCTGCTCCACCACTGAATAAGATCATGGCTCATCTCATGTTGTTCGGGTTTTACATTCCCCATCTATCCCTGATAACCTTTAATTCCCTTGCTTAACAAGCATCTATTTGCCACTGTCTTCTGAGGCAGAGTTTCAAAGTCGCACAAGTTGTACAACCCTCCGAGAGAAAGAAATTCTCCTCATCTCGGTCTGAGAAAGGCAACCCCTAATTTTGAAAGGGTGCCCACTAATTCTGGACTCACCCACAAGAGGGAACATCCATTCCATGTCTACCTTGTCGTTCAGTATCTTACACACTCTTTTAAACTTGTCCAAACTGTCCTTATAAGACAACTTGCTCGTTCCAGGTATCAGTCTAGTAAACTTCCTCTGAATCACCTCCAACACGAGTCATTATCTGCTTATATTTCCAACAACATGGTGGGCAAAATGGTGAGCTGAAGGGTGCAGAAAATATTTTAACTAATGAGGTACATTTTGGGATGCTTCGTCATTTTAAATTATGGATCATTATGCACTTTTTTCAATGTGCCATGCAATATTATTGATTTTGTCCAAATTAACATTCTAAACAATAACAATCTGAGAGCAATTCTTCAAAGCTCATTCAGCTTAAACTGCATACCATTGTTGTTAGTGTATTTGTTATAATCATTTAAATATATATTTATGCTAATATGTATGTTATCACACAAGCTGTTTCAGTACAATACTGGCATCTACCTAGCAATGTGGAAACTTTTCCAGGTATGTCCTGTACACAAAAAGCAGGACAAATCCAACCCGGCCAATTACCACCCAATCAATCAGTCTGCTCTCAATCATCAGTAAAGTGATGGAAGGGGGTCATCAACAATACTATCAAGCAGCAATTACTTAGCAATAACAAGCTCACTGATGCTCAGTTTGGGTTCCACCAGGGTTACTCAGCTCCTGTCCTCATCACAGCCTTGATTCAAATATGGACAAAAGAGCTGAACTCCAAAGTTGAGATGAGAGTGACTGCCCTTGTCTGGTTGAAGTCATACCCTGCACAAAGAAAGATGGTTGTGGTGGTTGGAGGTCAGTTATCTCAGTCCCGGGACATTACTGCAGGGGGTCCTCAAGGTAATGTCCTTGGTCCAACCACCTTCAGCTGTTTCATCAATGACCTTCCTTTCAACGTAAGGTCAGGCATGTGGACGTTCGCTGATGATTGCACAATGTTTAGCACCAGTCATGAATCCTCAGACACTGAAGCAGTCCATGTATAAATGCAACAAGAGCTGGACAATACCAAGGCTTGGGCTGACAAGTGGAAAGTAACATTCATAGCGTGCCAGGCAGTGACCATCTCCAATTAAGGAGAATCATACCATCGCCCATTGTCATTCAATGGCATTACCATCACTGAATCCCCACTATCAATATCCTGGGGGTTACCATTGACTAGAAACTGAACTGGACTGGCTATATAGGTACTGTGGCTCCAAGAGCAGGTCAGAGGCTAGGAATCCTGCAGAAAGTAACTCACCTGTTGATCCAACCCCCCCAAGTCTGTCCACCACCCATAAGGCACAAGTCAGGAGTGTGATGAAATACTCCCCACTTGCCTGGATGAGTGCGGCTCCAACAATCATCCAGAAGTTCAACATCATCCAGGACACCCCTTTGACAAATATTCGCTGCCTCCACCACCGCCGCACAGTAAAAGCTGTGTGTACCATCTACACAATGCACTGCAGGAACTTATCAAGGCTCCTTAGGCAGTACCTACCAAACCCACAATCACCATCATCTAGAAGGACAAGGTCAGCAGATGCATGGGAACATCACCACCTGGAAGTTCCCCTCCAAGTCACTCACCATCCTGACTTGGAAATACATTATCGTTCCTTCTTGTTGCTGGGTCAAAATCCTGGTACTCCCTCCTAACAGCACAGTGGGTGTACCTTCACCACATAGACTGCAGCGGTTCAGGATTCACCACTACCTTCTCAAGGACAATTAGGGATGGGCAACAAATGCTGGCCTATCTAGCAAAGCCTATATCCTGTAAAATTATTATTTTTTAAATCACAGGAAGTGATGCAATATAATGATTCAGCTCCATTAAACAGTCGGTTAGCATGTGGAAGCTGAAGCAATAACAATTCTCCATTAACGCTCTGTATTCAACCTCTATGCCTGCCCTTCAGCTTCATTTATGTTAATTTAGAAAGAGTTAATATAACATGGTGGCAGTGGTAGCAGGTTGACAGCACTAATGAACAGTTGAAAATGATAATTGAAGTTAGAAGCTCTACCTGAAACACATCTTAAACATCGAGAATGTGAGATTGAAGCAATTTTATTTTTGCTGAGCCGGCAAGACAAAAAAAACTTGACAGCAGTTTTGGTTGCAGGAATCAGTGCAGCATTGTGTTTTGACACAGATTTCTTCCCGCCTTCTCTGCACTCCCACACCAATACTGGTCCTGAAAGCAGAGTCTCTACCACCTGCAAGCTCAAAGCCTGCGCTGCAGCGGCACAGCTCGGTGCATGGCTCCTGCTCAGCTCTGCAGAAATCACAGCTTGCTGTAACTTTTAAAGCAAGGTTTGCTTCTCAGAGGGAGAAAAGAGTAGGAGGCTGAGGCAACGGTGGCCACTTTACCAGGGATGGATTGGAATGCATCTGATGGCCCAGGCAAATTCAAACTGAGGTTGAATTGTGCTTCCTAGAGCACAAGGTTGTGGATGCAGAGAGGTAGACTGAAGATCTTCAGAGGAAACAAAGGTCTGCTCAGAATTAATATCTCTGATTATCTGATGCTGATCAGAAGGATTCATCAAAGCACAGGAACAAAATTAGAAAATCAGTTTTGAATTAAAGTCAATTTCAGGGTGCAGGGTCTGGAATGTCTGTCTGTACAATATCTAAGGTACTCAAGCAAACTGTCCCACAAACTGTGTAGATGCCCATCATGTGCAGATTTGTACAAATCGGGAAGTAGTGTTGTAGTGGTAATGCCACTCAGCTGGCAGTTCTGAGGCCCAGGCTAATGCTCTGGGTACACGGGTTCAAATCTCACCACTGCAGATGGTGGAGTTTAAAATGAATTAATAAAATCTTGAATTAAAAGTTGTCAGAAATAATAATCATAGTGATCATGAAACCATTGTAAATTATTGTAAAAACCCATCAGGTTCCCAATGTCCTTTTTGCAAAGGCAAGCTACCATTGTTACCTGGTTTAGCCTATGTGTGACTCCATATCTACAGCAATGTGGTTGACTCTTAACTGCCCTCTGAAAGAGTCTAGAAAGCCGCTCAGTTGTGTCAAACCGATACAAAGTCTAAGGAATGAAACTGAACGGATTACCTGGCATGAACCAGGCGCTGGAAGTAACAGCAGCAAATTCAGCCCGGCCAACCCTGCAAAATCCTCCTCACGAACATCTGGGGCTTGTGCCAAAATTGGGAGGGCAGTTCCACAATAGTTAAGCAACAGCTTAACATGATCCTATTCACAGAATCATACATTATAGGCAATGTCCCAGACATAAACATCACCATCCCTGGGTATGTCCTATTCCATCAGCAGGATAGGCCAAACAGAGGTGGTGGTACAGTCGGCATTGGGAGAGAGTTGCCCTGAGAGGTATTAGGTCAAACATGGAGAAGGAAATTCCTACAGATTAACACATACTGCATTAGTGCATCTCCCACTCCACCAATTTATGATCAGTACTCTTCTATGTTAAAGGATCCCCAAATCCTGTCCATCATCTACAAGGCGCAAGTCAGGAGTGTGATGGAATACTCTCCACTTGATTGAATTCGTGCAGATTCAACAACACTCAAGAGGTTTGAGACCATCAAGGACAAAGCAGCCGCTTGATTGACATCCCCATCCACCAATTTAAAAATTCACACCCTCCACCATGCAAAAAGGCAGCAGTGTGTACCATATATAAGATGCACAGTAGATACTTAGAAAACACCTTCAAAATCCGTGACCATTACCCCCTAGAAGACATGAGCAGCAGGTGCATGGGAACATCACCATATGCAAGTTCCCTTCCAAATCACATATCACCTTGACTTGGAAATATATCGCTGTTCCTTCACTGTCACTGGGTCAATATCCCAGAACTCTCTCCCTAACAACACTGTGAATGGACCTACGCGACATGGAGCGTAGTAGTTCAGGACGGCAGCTCACCACCACCTTCTGAGGGGCAATTAGAGATGCGCAATCAATTATGACCTAACCAGTGATGGCCACATCCTGTGAACAAATAACAAAACGCCTTCAGGTTTAGTGGGCACTGGGTCCAACTTTTCAGACGGTCCAGCAGCAGGAACAAGGTGAGAAGCCACAGCAGGCAGCACTCAAATGGCAAAAGTACACGATCCAGTGGCAAAGGCAGGCGAGGCACTTTCAGGCATTGCCAGAAGCAAAGATCCGTCCATGAATTTGGGGAATGCCTGACAAAAATGAATGAGACAGATCAAGCTGAAGATACCACAGGTGGGCAGATATTTCGCATGAACAGCAGAAAACTCTTTTCCATTGTCAAAACAGAAGCTTTTGCAAGACTCCCCAAATCCTGTCCACCATCTACAAGGTGCAAATCAGGAGTGTGATGGAATACTCTCCGCTTGATTGGGTTAGTGCAGCTTCATCAACATTCAAGAGGTTTGATACCATCAAGGACAAAGCAGCCGCTTGATTGACCAACCACCAACTTAAAAATTCACTCCCTCCACCATGCAAAGAGGCAGCAGTGTGTACCATATATAAGATGTACTGCAGAAACTTAAGAAAGCATCTGCCTCAGTAAGAATGGATGGCATCAATTGAGAATGAAAACTAACACTGGTGGAAATGCCAACACTCTACCTCTCCGCATTCTCAAGCATAGGTGCCATGAGGCATGGAAATCTGTGGTAAAACACCAAACTGAAGTTTACGCTATGCAATGGTTGGACATTAAATTGTTAATCCTGGAATGCAGGGACAAAGAATCAACATGCTTATTCAGATGTCATACATGTTCCGTTCGGATACAGAACGCCACAGCAGTCAAAACGGATACAATTGGATGGGTACAAAACCTCCAGAGGTTGTACTCGGATCAGTTGAATAAGTTTTGGAATTTCCACAGGGACATAGTCCTACACATTTAACGAAGGTGAAATGACATTAATAATCCCGCCATGAAAATGCAGTGTGCGCATTTGAGAAAAGTTGAGGATGGAAATGGATGGAAAGGAAAAACAAGTCAGCATTTGACAAATGTAGTACCAAAGACTGGTGCAATTCCATCACTGCCACAATTATGAAGGATGGTTCCATTTGACTTTTCAGACCAAAGGAAGCTAAACAAAACCTTAAAGAAATGTCCTCAGATGGTACAATGCTTGAAGAGTGAAATACAATGGGCTGGATTCTCCATTATTGAGACTGTGTCCCCACGCTGGCATCAAAACCATGGAGTTTTACTCCTGAAAATCCTGGAAAAAAGTGACACAAATTCATAGCCCTGCAGGGGGCTAGCAGGGTCTTGGAGTAAATCTCAAAGCTTTTGTTGCATATACGGGCCCTCGCACGTCCGGGTCAGAGGCTGCGCATGCGCATGGCTGCGGCCTTCAGCAGCCACGCCGTGCTCCATGGCGGACTCGAACCGCGGAGCTGGACCCAAAAAAGAGACCTCTCCGATCGGCCGCGTGCCCGACCCTCAAACCCCGCACAAGCACTCCCCGGCCGCCTATAAGGCCCCCCCTGGCCTCCGATCATCCCGTCCCCGACCAGGGCGGGCGTTGACTGAGTCTGCAGCTGCCAAGTAAGTACCCTGACCGGCAATACCAAGTTAGTTCATGTCGGCGGGAACTTGGCAGGTCAGGGGCGTAAAATGTCGGAGCGGGCCTCTGGCAATGGCCCCCGGTGATGCATCGTACTCCCCGGTGACGCCGATTTTCAGAGCCCGGAGAATCACCGAACCAGTGCTGGGCCCGACTTTGGTGTCAAACTGGATTCTCCGCCCCGGCCGTGATTTTGGCGTAGGGGTGTGGAGCATCCAGCCCGATGTTTGTTGGAGAGCAACACTTTTCCAAATTATATGCAAAAAACAAATATTGGGCTGTACATTTATCAAGAGCAAACAACATTTAGAACTCTATTTTTCCAGGTACCGTTTCCTCTGTTTACGAGTTGGGCTGTTGGCCAGTCAGGATCTACTTCAGCAGCATATGGACAAGATGAAGGTATGAGTCGTGGGTTGTGTGTGTATTGTGGACAACATCGCTGTAGTTGGATGCACAGTGGAAGAGCATGACAGAAACCTACACTCGTTAATGGAGAACGGCGAATGTGTAGGTTTGGTTTTCCACAGTAATAAATACACCATTAAGGTTGATTACATAAATCATTTTAGTTTTTGGTGCCATCTACTCAAAGTCAGTCATGTCTGGACCTTGAGAAGATTGAAGACATGCAGTTAATGCTGATGCCACAGGAAAAGGACAAACTCCTGAGATGTCTAGGTCTCTTCATCTTCCTTGTTGCGTATATACTGAGCTTCTCAGAGATGGCATCTCCCCTAAGAGAATTGCCAAAGAAAGACACACTATTCCTATTCAAGACAATCAAGACATGAATTCAATGCATTAAAAAAAGTGCCATCAGTTGATTCATGTCTTCAATACTATGACCCGCAGAAGGCGACAACATTAGAAATGGACACATCACAGAAAGGTCTCAGTGCATATCTTACTCAAACGCAAGCCTGCTGCATTGGGTTCAAAAGGTCTGTTACCAGCTCAAGAAAAATACTCGAATGAGAACTCTTACTGTTGTCTTTGGGATTGCATACTTATTTGAAGAAGTGTTCAGAGTAGAGGTAGATCATAAGTCATTGGAGATGATCTAAAAAAGACAACTCACGGATGCACTGTCTCGATTCCAGAAATTACTTGTTGAGATTCAAGGCTACAACTGGGATTCAGATATAAACCTGGTAATCAGATGGTCCTATCATGCTAAGTCTACTATTCAACCCTGGGAAGGTGCTAGAGATACCACTCAATGTCCAGGTGGACAAGGTTTGTGTATGCCTGGATGATTTCTACAACGTAGATAGCATGGTCACAAGTGAGAGGGACTCCAGAGACAGACTTCTCAAGGCTTAGTACAATGCTCCGAGCTCAGTGGCTGATCATTATAGAAGGTTGGCCTAAAACCATTCAGGAGATCCCTAATGATCTGACAATGTATGATCATATCAAGATGAGACTGGTATATCCAATGAAATACTTGTCAAAGGATGCCAAGTACTCATTCTAGCGACATCTGGGGCTAACATACCTGATCAGCTCCACTAGATACATGTGAATAGAGATGATGACTTAAGTTGCTTGTGAGTTAGTGTTCTGCCTGGAATCAGAAAAGGACTTTGACGAGGTAGTTTGGATGAGGTGTCAACAACAAATGGTGCTGTACCTCAAATTAATATATCGCACCACAGGGGAACTTTGCTAGCTATGCACAAAGCACCCAATCAGCATCACCCAAATACCCATGTACTTTTTGCAGATGAAGAGACAACAAGCAGCACATCAACATTGAGGAAACTCCTCCCAAAAGCAATCATCAGGAGGCGAGGACAGACAGATCGAGTACACATCAACATCTTGTTGTCATGGGCTCTTGTCGAGTAAGCCAACGATCAGTAAGGTTCCAAACGTAGACAACGTCTTAAGGAGAAGTGTTCCAAATGTTCTAGTTATAGTTGAGTAGTTTATGTAAATGGTGTTATACAGTAGTTGAAAAATTTCTTATCTTCCGTCAGGGTTGTTTATTCACTTACATATTAATGTTATTATGTATGGGTTGTTACTTAAAGGAAAGAGGATGATGTGATAGTTTATTTATTAAAAATAATCATTTAAATATATGATTAGAATGCTTTGGAGATCATCACAGGAATTGAAGCAATGTCACATGATTCAGTTCTTTTGAAACAGTACATATAAGCTTAGGTAACAAGTTTCCATTAAAGTAGCTGTGCTCATCCACTATGCCTACCTTTCAGCTTTGTTATAATTAATTTAGAAAGAGAGACTATAGCAGCTACCAGCCCTTAACATGAGGAGAAGACAAGTTAATACAAATGAATAAATAAGTGTTCAACAGTGAGCCCAGTCAACAGGGTGACTATAAGGGCAACACCAATGTCCTTTTAACTGAATCTCAGGGACTGAAAACAAAGTATTCGAGCTCTGCTTTCAAGCGTAATGATGTCAAGGAGTTTAGCATATCAATGTATGTTCATCACATGAACCATACATTCATACTTCAGAATAGCTTCCGAAAGTGTAAAATCTCAAACATACTTTTTAAAGAATGAACATATACAGAGAATTTGTCTGAGAGACTGGAATGAAGAATGCATGCAAAACAAACTTTCATCCAATGCTCTAGTCATTAAAATCTGCAAGTCATTAAATTGACATCAGACCATAAGACACAGGAGCAGATTTAGGCCACTCAGCCCATCGAGTCTGCTCCGCCATTTAATCATGGCTGATATTTTCTCATCCCCATTCTCCTGCCTTCTCCCCATAACCCCTGATCCCCTTATTAATCAAGAACCTATCTATCTCTGTCTTAAAGACACTCAGTGATTTGGCCTCCACAGCCTTCTGCGGCAAAGAGTTCCACAGATTCACCACACTCTGGATGAAGAAATTCCTCCTCATCTCTGTTTTAAAGGATCGTCCCTTTAGTCTGAGATGGTGTCCTCTGGATCTAGTTTTTCCTACATTTGGAAAAATCCACATCCACTCTATCCTTGACCATACGCTGTACTGAAAGAATTGTTACTGCTGTTTTGATATCTAAGTTTTAATATTGCCTTCAAATTCTGGGAGACGTTTGCCCAGGATCACCGCACCAAAGGACATGTGAATGGCGTGAAGTGAAAAGTGGAAGGAAGCTCATATAATTGATAGGGTTTGGTGAAGAGAAATGGGAGGTGGCTCATGTGGAACATAAGCATTGAGATTGGCCTTTAGGGCCATATGAACTGTTTCCATGCTGTAAATACTTTGTACCATTACGACCCCAGCTGTTGATACTACTGTACAGTCAGGTCCCAGAATGGAACCCATAACATTTACTTTTTGTTAAGAAACGTGTATGAATAGAGTCACAGGTTATTCTAACAAAAAAAAACATTTATTAAATATAAAAACCTATTTTGTAGACCTCGGAAGAGTCCACACCGAGTTGTAGAGAGAAACAATGTTTTATTACAATAACTAGTATTTACACGGCACAAAAGATCCCAGCCTGGTTTCTTCCTTTCCGTCGACATCCAAACTGGCTGACTTTATACAGAAGTTTAGCTATACATGGTTTAGGATTTCTGATTCCCTTTAATAGGGGATCTCATATTTGGTGAGGCTCACGAGGTGTTTAATCATTACCACTTCGTAAGTCCCATGTGAGTTCTGACACCACAAAACAATACTCCAACCCACCTATATCTTCACAGATGTACACTGTTTTTAAGGATAACACAAGTTACAAAATATATCTCATATTATAATGTTCTCAGTAAGTACACAGTCGATGTAAACCAACAGGCAAAATGTAGTCAGACTACGCTCTGAAACGAAGTGCAAGATGCCACCTGAAATGACTGCTTTGGACTTCTCATCAAATCCCCACAGATGCTTATCACACTGTGAGCCAGCTGGTCTCACAGGAACTCTGACATTACAACCTCCACTCTCGAAAAGCACACCTTCAAATCTTCTCCCAAACAAGGCTTTCTCTCTGATGCCTTCAACAAGGATCCACTTCCAAGATTTCAATCTCTCCTTTCTGCCTTGAATTGCCAAATGCATAGAAGCTTCCAAAAAATCTCTTGGGTACCCAGCCATGCCAGCAAAGCACCACTGCTTCACAGGCTGTATTCAGGTGTCACCAACCTTAGGATTACTTCAGATGTCTGGCTTTTCACTAGCCAACTTCACCAGGTCTGCACCTTTCAACTCTGTCTTTAACTGTGAGCCTTTCTCTTTCCCTTTCTTTAACTTCAGAGAAAAGTACCTTGTTCAGATGCCAGGGGCGCAATTCTCCCAAAAGGAGACAAACAGCCGACGCCAGAGTGAAACCCGGAGTGTTTCACTCCGGCGTCCGAGGCCGCTCCTCGCCCCCTATTCCCCCCCCCACCCCCGGGGGGCTAGGAGCGGTGGCGTGTGAATTTCGCTCGCCGGGCCTTGACGCTTGCATCAAAGCAGCGTGCCTGGAATGACGCGGCTGGCGGCACCTAAGTGACGTCAGCCACGCATGCGCAGGTTGGCCGCGTCATTCCGGGTGCGCTGCTTTGATGCAAGCGTCAAGGCCCGGCGGCTTGATCTTGCGGAGCGGCGGAGGGGCACCGATCGCGGGCCAGACACCTCCTGAGCACGCCTGTGGTGCTCGATCCTCCCTCTGCCCCCCCCGCCACACAGCTGTTGCGTGCTGTTCACGCCCGTAGCGACCAGGTGTGGTTGGCGCCGGCGTGAACCGGTCGGGTTTGGCAGGCCGCTCGGCCCATTCGGGCCGGAGAATCGCCGGTCGGCGTTAGAAACGGCGAGTGGCGATTCTCCGAGCGGCCTGTCGCAAAACGCGACATGCCATTTTGGGGGGGGGGGGGGTGGGAGAATCGCGTGGGGGTGCCAGGGCAGCGTGGCGTGATTCACCCCGCCCTCCCGCGATTCTCCCACCCGGCGTGGGGGTCGGAGAATCGCGCCACAGTTCTTTGTCTCTTTGCCTTTAGCCTTCCTGCACCTTCTCTTTCATGTTATGGTTTCTAGAACTATCTGTTCTTTAGTTTCGGGGACTTGCTTTCTGCCAGTGCCCTGCCTCTCTGCTGGCAGTTTCTTTCAGAGCTGCTTTCATAGAATCATAGACAGAAGGAGGATATTCGGCCCATCGAATCCGCACCGGCCCTTGGAAAGAGCACCCTACATAAGCCCAAACTTCCACGGGGAGAATGTGCAGACTCCGCACAGTGACCCAAGCAGGGAATCAAACCTGGGAATCTGGAGCTGTGAAGCAGGGTTCTGTGATCCTGAGGCTAAGAGATGACGCTGTTGAAAACGCCGACGTGTTTCTCGATGGCATCAACACGGCCTCAGGATAAGCAATTCTGGTCCCTACAGGGGGCCAGCACGGCACTGGAGCGATCCATGCCGCTCCAGCTGCTGATCCCGGCGCAAACTGGGTGCCGCAAGATATGCGCATGTGCAGTGGCATTGGCGTCAACGCACGCACGCGCAGTGGCTTCCTTCAATGCACCGGCCCCAATGCAACATGGCGCAGGACTACAGGGGCCGGCGCGGAGGAAAGGAGGCCGCCAGCCAGAGAGGCCAGCCCGCCGATCAATGGGCGCCAATTGTGGGCCAGGCCACATCGCCCCCCCCCGGGTCGGACTCCCCCTACCCACCCCACAGGCCGCCCACTGACTCTTTCACGCCGAGTTCCCACCGACTGAGAGCAGGTGTGGACGGCACCGGCGGGACTCTGCGTTTTTACGACAGCCGCTCGGCTCATCCTGGGCCAAGAATCGGCGGGCCAGCTGAGTGGGGCGGCCCCCGACTGGCGCCGCGCCAACCACGTCGGCGCCAATGTTGTTGATTCTCCGCTCTGTGGAAAATCGCGTGCCGGCGTCAGGGAGGCATGGCGCGATTCCCGGCTTGGGTCGCTGTCTGTGCGGAGTCTGCACGTTCTCCCTGTGTCTGCGTGGGTTTCCTCCGGGTGCTCCGGTTTCCTCCCACAAGTCCTGTGCCGGTTGCGGGGATTCTCCAGCCGGCCCAGGGCTGAAAGAATCCCGCCACTGGTTCCAACTGAACCACAAGTGCTTATGTTTTTCAGTGTCGGCCCCTGGTTGTTTCGAAGCGAACTGAAGTTTTAACCCTTTCGTCCACAGAAACACTAAAACTGAACTTGAAGCTATACCTTGTTGCTAATACCCATAAATACAAATATAGATTACTTAAAACTACCTCTGTTTCCTGACAGTACTTTACAGCGCATTGCAAGGCTGTAGCTTACAGATAACGCCATTATACATTTTAATGAGGCCTAACTGATCGTAATCCGAGCAGCGGAACAATTCCTACCATTAACTACAGGTTAACTACATAATAATGATAATCAAGTAGGCTCACATTAATATTGCAATGAAGTTACTGTGAAAAGCCCCTAGTTCCCACATTCGAGCGCCTGTTCGGGTACAATGAGGGAGAATTGAGATGTTCAAATTACTTAACAGGACTTGTGGGGGAGCACCCGGAGGAAACCCACGCAGATACGGGGAGAACGTGCAGACTCTGCACAGACAGCGACCCAAGCTGGGAATCGAACCTGGGACCCTGGAGCTGTGAAGCAACAGTGCTACCCATTGTGCTACCATGCTGGATTTCTGCTATCCAATCATCTGCCACTGAGACACAAATTAACTGAAATTTATTTTCTCTCTGCATTATTAAGTTAATGGGCCTTTATATACATTGGTCCAGTGGCACAGCCGAGATCAAGGGCTCTGCACCATAGCCTGAAGACCAATCTACTGTACAGTGGAACTCAATGTAATATAATCTCAGCAAAGATTTACAAAACACTTAGTGTGCTGATTGATAAAACAAGCATTGCAGCAAAGATATGGTCACTCCTCACAATTTCTGGAATTTCTATTATTTTGAAATTTTTCCTGCTGCTTTGGCTAGCTTCATGCTGAAAAAGTTAAAAAATTGAAAATAAGGTTATCATGTGCTGAATTGCACTGAAAACAGTCCAAGGTCAATGACTGTTTGTTTTTTTGTTAAGTCTGTAATTTCTTTTTCTCAGACTAGGTTTAACGCTGTTTTGATTAAGCTTTTCACAGTCTTGAGTATGTCACAGTGTTCCACTCAAATAACAGGGTTGCACTTATTAAATGGTGTTTAGTTTATACGAAGTGCCATTCATCACTAATCATAGATTTATTTTGTTGTTGATGTTATTTAACATGCTGCACTACATGTGTCAGGGTTGAAAATATCTAAAAGTGTGTGACCTCGAGCTGTATTCTGCTGCGTGTAGGTCACAGCAGCACTGCCAACATCCTCGCTCAGATCTCCATATACAGTACACACCAGTGGTATGTGATAATTTCAACACCGATTACTAAAAAGGATTTGTTCTTTCTCATAAACTTTAAATAATGTATTTTTAATTAGAGTTTTTCCAATTTCACAAACGATATAACATACCCTCAAAACTGGTACAGTAGTGTGATTAATGTCAGGGGCAAACCAACGCAGTTGCTTCAGTAAACCCGGCACTTCCACATATCCAAACAGTAGAAAGCACAAGGAATAGGGTGGTACGAAAAGGATAAAGCCATGAAAACATGGCAAAGTGATGCACACCCTTGCGTCTAGCATATTAGAGGTGGAACTACATAACCTGCAGAAAGCCTTGTAGAAGTAAGTCAGACGGTACGGAGCCTGATTATTTGAGATAGGGGCCCCATATGTTTTAGAATGCATCCGATTTGGGTCAGAGTATACAGGTTTGAAATTTCATTGGGCTGCAATTCAGAATAATTTCTGAACAGAAGGAGGTTTATTCCTAATCCAGGAACAAAAGATATTCTTCCGTGCTGTAAATGTCAAATATCGCCCAGCCTTTTCTCATTAGTGTCAATTACCTTTTTGTCCAGGAGCCCCAGAACCAATAAGAAAGGATCAAATTCTCAGGCCATATCTTCTCAAGCACTTTAGGTATGCCGAACCAATAGAATTTAATTTAGACACCGGTCCAGACACAACGGGCTGAATTCTCCTCCCCCCCACGCCGGGTGGGAGAATCGCCAGGGCGCCGAGCAAGTCCCACCACGCCGCCCCGGCACCCGCACGCGATTCTCCCACCCCCCCCCAAACCAGCGCGGCGAGATTCACGGCTGGCCGCTGGGAGAATCGCTGCTCACTGTTTGTAATGGGCGAGTGGTGATTCTCCGGCCCAGATGGGAGCGGCCTGCCCAACACGACAGGTTCCCGCTGGCGCCGTCCACACCTGGTCATTGCCGGCGGGAACAGCGCGGGAACGCTCGGGGGGGCGGCCTGTGGGAGGGGGAGAGGGGTTCTTGCACCGGGGGGGCCTCAAAAGGGGTCTGGCCCACGATCGGTGCCCACCAATCGGCGGGCCTGCGTCTCTGAAGGACAACCTCCTTTCCTCCGCCGCCCTGCAAGATCCATCTGACATCTTCTTGCGGGGTGGCCGTGGGGAGGACGGCAACCGCGCATGCGCGGGTTAGCGCCAACCAACCTGCGCATGCGCGGGTGACGTCATTTACGCGCCGCCGCTTTTACGCGGCGCCAAGGCCCGGCATGCGTAAATGACGTGGCGCCACTCCTCGCCCCCCCCGGGGGTGGGAGAATAGGGGGCTGGGAGCGGCAGTGCTGCTGTGACCTACACTTCGGTTTTCAATCCAGCGTCGGGACTTAGACTCCTGATGGGAGAATTGCGCCCAATGGTCGGGAATCTCGCCGCGCCGGTTTGGGGGGGGTTGGAGAATCGCGCGCGGGTGCCGGGGCGACGTGGCGGGACTCGCTCGGCGCCCCAGCGTTTCTCCCACCCGGCGTGTATAGTCTCCTCTCACTCATTTGTACTTTAGGCATGGTGGATATAGCATGGTCTATCCTGTGTCTTAAGCTTAGTGTAACATGCAGACGGTGAAATATTCTAAGTTGGGTCTCCTTTGTTCTATTACAGATTGAGATTCTATTAGTTTTATCCTCAGATAGTGGCCCAGGTCTCCTCGTCAATATTCATTGGGAGATCTTTTTCCCAAGACCGAAGTGTCTGTAGCTGATTCGTAGATCGAGAAAATAATGTGTCATAAAACTTGCTAATTACTTGTTCCTTAGACAACACGATTTTTTCCATCAGGGAGACAATAGAATCATGTTGCAGAGATGATTTATTAAGAATAAAATTTCTCTGGTGGCTTCTGGTGAATTCAAGTTGCACAAAAGGTAGCTCTCGCCAGAGTCGTTTTTATCAATTATTTTTGCCCGGTATTCGGAGGGATTTTTGTGATCAAACCTGGCCAGGAAAATTGTGTAAAGAATTACTGCTGTAATTATGTCGAACATTTCGTCGAAGAAGCTTGTCGGAAATATGTCTCATGCCAATAATCCAGTGAGGAAGTCGGAGGGAGGGTATATGGCAGGCGTGCCCCGGCTATCATGGTAGACACTTTGACTGTGGTGATGGCACAGGAGATTGAGACGGTTCGGATACAAATTTACAAGCAAGGCAAGGAGCTGGGGCAATCCTTCAAAGCTACCATTGAGGAAGCACTGATCAAAGAAAAGTTGGGGGATACGTCAAAAGGGAGCAAGGCGAATTGCTGAAGGGCATGGAGGGGGCATGGTCGCAGAATGAAGGGCGGCTCACCTTGTTGGAAGTGGAGCTACTGTTTGTGGACGAGAGGAACATGGACCTGAGAGCAAAAGTGGAAGACCTCGAAATTTGTTTGAGGTGGCAGATCCTGAGGATAGTGGGGTTGCCGGATGAGTCGAGGGCCCGAGGCCAACGGAGTACTTTTCAGAGATGTTCTCCAGATTGGTGGGCGGGACGAAGGTTTCACCCCTCAAGAGTTGGATAGGGCCCATTGGGCACTCTGCAGTAGCCACTGGTGAATGAGCCACCACGGGTGGTGATAACCCACCTTATTTTACTCCTTAAAGTAGATGCTAAGCTATTAGCTAAGGTTCTGGAATTGACGTTGTAACCTTGTCTTCCGGAAGTAGTTGGTTAGGACCAGACAATATTTGTAAAGGGCCAAAGATTGTCATCCAATGTGCGGTGACTGTTGAATGTGGTTCTTACCCGGCTGGCGGGCTTGGCTGGGCCGGAGATAAGTGTGTCATTAAACGCAGAAAAGGTGTTTGATAGGGTGGAGTGGAGGTATCTCTTTGCAAAGTTTTGGAGAGGTTTGGGTTGGGCCACAGGTTTGTGTCATGGATACATCATGGGGGACACAATGAGGATATTGAAGAGCTTTGGTTCCTTTTTTGGATACAAATTAAATCTGGAGAAGAACAGTTGGTTTCGGCCTCCATTTATTTTTTAGAAAATATTTTATTGAAGCATTTGCAATTTTTGCAGTTTAACACTTTAACATTCCTTAAACAACTGCACAGGCCGACAACACGCAAAAAACCTAAAAACAACGTCCCCTACAACCCCCGCCCTATTTCCTAATTACCCATGTACTAAGTTCCCTATCCTTGTCTTACACTACCTTGCCTCCCATTTTCTTCTCCCTCACCCTTACTGCTGACGTTCAATTTTCCTTGAAGAAGTTGATGAATGGCTGTCACTTCAGGGCGAACACCTGAATTGATCCGATCAAGGCAAACTTAATCTTTCCCAGCCTGCGAAACCCCGCCATGTCACTGACCCACGCTCCTGACTTTGGGGGTTCCGGGTCTCTCCATCCCAGCAAAATCCGTCTCCGGGCCACCAGGGAGGAGGAGGCCAGAACATTGGCCTCCCTCCACCCCCCTTGGCCCCCGGATCTTCCGATACCCCAAATATTGCCAATTCTGGACTCGGAGTCACCCTCCTTTCCAGGACCTCTGACATAATGTCCGCAAATCCCTGCCAGAATCCCCTCGGACACGCCCAGAACATGTGTACATGATTCGCCGGGCTTCACCCACAGCGCCGCACCTATCCTCCACTTCCTCAAAAAACCTGCTCATCCGGGCCACCGTCATGTGGGCCCTGAACCACGTTGAAATGGATCAGGCTAAGTCTGGCACAAGATGAGGATGAATTAACTCTCTTCAAAGCCTTTTCCCAGCTCCTCTTCCCACTTCCTCTTCATCTCCCCGATAGGGATTCCTTCCCACTCCATCAACTCCTTGTATATCTCCGAGACCCTCCCCTCTCCAACCCCCTGTTTTTGACATCACCTTATCCTGTCGTCCCCTCAGGGGGAGGCGAGAAAAGCTTGGACCCTGCCTCCGGACAAAGTCCTGTACCTGTAGGTATCGAAACCCGTTCCCACACGGCAACTCAAACTCTTCCTCTAATGCCTCCAGGCTCGGGAAACCCTCCTGAATGAAGAGGTCCCCAAATCACGCTCCGTGGCCCCGTTCCAGGAGTGCCTTCTTCACCGTCGGGGTTTTACCAGCCCACACAAAACCTGAGATCACCGCATTTATTTTCCTACAAAAGGCCTTTGGGACAAAAATCGAGAGACATTGGAAAAAAAACAGCAGTCTCGGGAGGACTGTCATCTTCATCGTTTGCACCCTCCCCGCCAGTGTCAGCGGGAGCATGTCCCACCTGCGGAAATCCCTTTTCATCTGATCGACCGCTTTACCCCGATTTAACTTGTGGAGATGTCCCTAATCCTTAGCCACCTAGATCCCCAGATATGTAAAGCTCCGCCCCACCACCTTAAAAGGTAACTCCCTCAGTCTCCTTTCCTGCCCTGTGCCTGAATCGCAACACCTCGCTCTTTCCCATGTTTGACTTGCAGCCTGAAAACCGCCCAAATTCTTCCGGTGTCTCCATGATTCCAGTCATCCCCCCCCCCCTCCCCCCCAATGGGTCTTTGATATAAAGCAGTAAATCATCCGCGTAGAGCGAGACCTGTACTCCACCACGGCTCTCACTATCCCCTGCCAAACATTCGATGACCTAAGGGCCATTGCCAAGGGCTCTATGGCCAGGGCAAACAGTAATGGGGAGAACGGGCACCCCTGTCTTGTCCCCCTACAGAGACTAAAATATTCTGACCGGACGCGGTTGGTTCTTACATTGGCCACCGGAGCCTGGTACAACAACCGGACCTAATCCACAAATCCCTGCCCAAACCCAAACCCGCCTAAAATATCCCATAGGTACTTCCACTCCAACTGGTCAAAGGCCTTTTCTGCATCCATAGCTACTACCAGCTCAACCTTGCACCCCTCTGCTGGCATCCAGCATCTAATGTTGGACATCAGGTGCCCCCCCCACTTCACAAATCCTGTCTGGTCCTCCCCGATTACCTCCGGGACACAATCCTCTATACATGTGGCCAAGATCTTTGCCAGCAATTTAGCGTCTACGTTCAAAAGGGAAATCGGCCTGTATGATCCACAGCTCTCCGGGTCTTTGTCCCGTTTCAAGATGAGAGAGATCGATGCCTGTGATAGCGTTGGGGGGAGCACTCCCCGCTCCTTAGACTTGTTAAAGGTCTTAACCAGGTGCGGCCCCAGTAATCCCAAAAACCTTTTATAAAACTCCACTGGGTATCCATCAGGTCCTGGGGCCTTACCCGATTTCATTGCCCCCAACCCGTCTATCACCACCCCGAGCCTAATTGGGCCCCCCTGGCATTCCACCAGCCCCTCGTCTACCTTTTGGAACTCTAACCTCTCCAAAAATTGCTCCATACCCTCCTCCCCGACCGGGGTTCCGATTCATATAGTTGACTATAGAATTCGCGAAACACATAATTTATCGCCCCCGGGTCCACCACTACCTTCCCCCTCATATACTTTACTTGCACAATTTCTCTCGCCGCCTCCTGCTTCCCAAGTTGATGCGCTAACATCCCATTGGCTTTCTCCCCATATTCGTATATTGCCCCTTTCACCCTCTTCAACTGCCTTCTGTCTTACCTGTGGACAGGAGCCCAAATTCCATTTGGAGTCTCTGACGCTCCTTCAGGAGCTCCTCATCCAGAGACTCCGCATACCTCCAGACCACCTGTACGATTTCACCTACCAGCCTGACCAACTCTGCCCGTTCAGTCTTCTCCCGGTGGGCCCGAATCGAAATAAATTCCCCTCTGATAGCCAACTTCAATGCTTCCCAAACCATCCCTGCTGCGGTCTCTCCCGTATCATTGCTCTTTATGTACCCTCGAATGGCCTCCCACACCCGCTCACAAATCTCATCCTCCGCTAACAGCCCTACATCTCATCTACACTGTGGCCGCTGGGTCTTTCCTGTGCATACCAGTAGGCCTATCCAGTGTGGAGCATGGTCCGATTCCATGATTGCTGAGTACTCAGTGTCCTCCACCCCCGCTAACAGTGTTTTGTCAAGTACGAAAAAGTCTATCCTGGAATTTGCCTTGTGAACATGGGAGTCATTGCTCCTTGGCCTCCCAAATCTCCACGGATCCACCCTCCCCATGCGCTCCATAAACCCCCGCAGTTCTTTCATCATTGCTAATACATTTCCCGACCTGGTACTCGACCAGTCTAGTCTCGGATCCAGAACCGTATTAAACCCCCCCCCCCCAATAATTAACCGGTGCGAGTTGAGGTCCGGAATCCTCCCCAGCACCTTCCGAACAAATGCAACATTATCCCAGTTTGGAGCGTATATACTGATCAACACCACTGCCATTCCCTCCAGCTTCGCGCTAACCATAATAAATCTACCCCGGGTCTGCCTCTATCTTCCCTACCTCGAATGCCACCTTTTTATTAAATAGGATTGCCACCCTTCTTGTTTTAAAGTCCAATCCCAAATGGAACACCTGCCTGACCCATCCTGTCTTCAGTCTAACTTGGTCTTCCAGCTTCAATTGTGTCTTTTGCAACATGGCCACGTCCGCCTTCAGCTGTCTCAAGTGTGCGAACACAAGGGCTATTTTGACCGGTCCATTCAGTCCACGGACATTCCACATAATCAGCCTGGTCGGGGGACTGTGCCCCCCTCCCACGTTGATCAGCCATGACTTTTCCTAGGCAAGCCCTTGGCCTATGCCCCGAAACTCACCTGGCCCGCCCCTCTGCAGCTACCGTCATCTACTCTCCTCCTCCAACCTCCTAAATGTCCCCTCCTCGTCAACAGCCCCCCCTTCTGCCACCCCCTCCTCCGCACCCCCCGCACTACGTTAATCTTCAGCTCACCCCCACTTTGCTTCCGTGAACTAGCGCTCCCAGCTAGCCTGGCAGCTCCCGCCCCCAGCGCCTAGCATCCTACCACCTGTTAGTCTCCCCCCCTCCCCCAATTCTTAGTATAAGTTCCCAAAACAATGGCACAAAGCCACAAAAAACAAACAAATAATCCCTCCCAAGGCCCAAGCACATAGGCCCACTTCTCCTCCATGAACAACATCTTATCTATTCTGATACCTTCAAGCAGGACCAAATAGAAAAGACATGGCAAAAAACAGGAATTATACATGTAAAAACTCAAACAGCTTTTCAAACATCGCAACTTAACTTACATAGTTAAATGGGGCGGGATTCTCCCCTAATGGGCGGGCAGGCTGTATCGCCGCCGAGGAGTGCCGTGAACCACTCTGGTGTCGGGCCGCCAGGAAAGTGCAGATCCTTTGCACCTTCAGGGGCTAAGAAGGCGCCGGAGGGGTTGGCGCCACGCCAACTGGTGCTGAAGGGCCTCCGCCGACCGAAGTGAGTTGGTGCATGCGCAGGGGGGATTCTTCTCCGCTCCGGCCATGATGGATCATTACAGCGGCCAGCGCGAAGGGAAAGACTGCCCCCACGGCACAGGCCCGCCCGTGGATTGGTGGGCCCGGATTGCGGGCCAGGCCACCGTGCCCCCCCCCCCCCCGACCCACGGGGCCAGACCTCCCCACGCTCCCCCGAGGATTCCGCAGGCCGCCCGCAGAGTCAGGTCTCGGCCCATCGCGGGGCGGAGAATCGCACCGGTGCGGCGCGATTCCCGACCCACCGAAAAACTGGTGCTTGAGAATCCAGCAGCCGGCGTCAGGGCAGGATTCACGCTGCCCCCCGGCGATTTTCCGGCCCGGCTGGGGAGTTGGAGAATCACGCCCAAGGTTTTTAAAAGGGCATCGCATAACTTCTAACTCAGTTCTCCACAGTCAAGGTTTAAGATCCTTGTTTGTCTACCAGGTTGTTGTCCTTCATAAAGTCCGCCACGTCCTCCGGCGAGCCAAAGTATAGCTCCCGACCCTCATAGGTCACCCAAAGATGGACAGGATAAAGCAGATCCAAGCTTTATTTTCTTCTCGTACAGGGTCACCTTTACTTTATTAAAACTCGCCCTCCTCGTTGCGAGTTCTGCTCCCAAGTCCCAGTACACCAGGATCTCAGAATCTTCCCACATGTACCGCTTCATCTGCCTGGCCCACCTCATGATGCATTCCTTATCTAGGAACCGATGCAGCAGTACCCCCATCGCCTTTGGGGGCTCACTCCCTTGGGGCTTACGCCTCCAACGGCTTGGGGAACGAACCTTCCCCTATCAGCTTCTCTGGTATCTTCCCCACATACGCACCGGCATCCGATCCTTCCGTCCTCTCTGGCAGACCGACGATCCAGATATTCTGTCTCCAAGAACGGTTCTCAAGGCCTTCCACCTTCTTCAGCAGCCGTTTCTGTTGGTCCTGTAGCATCCCGATCGCCATCGCCACTGCAGTGGACTGCTCCTCTCATTCCATTGCCAGCTCCTCCAACTTCTTGATCACCTGTCCCTGGGTCGTCAATCTCTCCTCCACACGGTCGACCACCGCCCTGATCGAGTCCACCGCCCGGGTCAGGTCCACCACCCGGGTCAGGTCCTCCGCACATACTTTGCGATGTTGAGTGAACTTCTCAGTTAAGAAGTCCACCAACTGGTCCGTCGACCATTGAGCTGGCGAGTGTGGTAAACACCACTAGTAACATATTGCATGTATTACGGTACTGCCATTGTGTTACAGGTACCACAGTAAATCCCAGCCTGCTGGCTCCTCCCAGCAGGTGGCGTATAAAAGTGTATGCTCTCCTGCGCTGCTCCCGTTCTGGTTCCAGCTACAGGAGGCACAACATCTTGTGCAATAATGCCTCGATTGTTTCACCATTCTCGTCTCGTGGTAATTGACGGTACATCAATTTATTGCACAAAATTTTAAAAGATGGACTTCCTAGTCAAGCCTGCAGCTGAGCCCTCACACAGCCAATGTCACATCCGCCTTCGAGCACTGGCTAGCCTGCTTTTTTTTTTAAATATAATTTTTATTGGAATTTTTTACAGAAAATATAAAACATAACGACAAACAATGAAATGCAACAAAATAACCCATACTAACTGTAACACCCCCAGACCGTATCGACGCATGTATCACATCCCCCCACCCCCCCCCAACCCCAATGAACAACAAAAGAACTTAAAAAAAAATTAAAATTAAATAAACAAACAAACATAGTCATTGTCCGCCCCCCCCTCCTTTTCCCTCCTCCTTTCCCCCCTCCCCCCGGGTTGCTGCTGCTACTGTCCCTGTGCCCTATTGTTGAGCCAGAAAGTCGAGAAAAGGTTGCCACCGCCTAAAGAACCCTTGTACCGACCCTCTCAGGGCGAATTTGACCTTCTCTAGCTTAATGAAACCCGCCATGTCATTGATCCATGTCTCCACGCTTGGGGGCCTCGCATCCTTCCATTGTAGCAAGATCCTTCGCCGGGCTACTAGGGACGCAAAGGCCAGCATACCGGCCTCTTTCGCCTCCTGCACTCCCGGCTCCACCCCAACCTCAAAAATCGCGAGTCCCCATCCTGGCTTGACCCTGGATCCCACCACCCTCGACACCGTCCTCGCCACCCCCTTCCAGAACTTCTCCAGTGCCGGGCATGCCCAGAACATATGGGCATGGTTCGCTGGACTCCCCGAGCACCTGACACACCTGTCTTCACCCCCAAAGTACCTACTCATCCTCGTCCCTGTCATGTGGGTCCGGTGCAGCACTTTGAATTGGATGAGGCTAAGCCGCGCACACGAGGAGGAAGAATTAACCCTCTCCAGAGCATCAGCCCATGTCCCGTCTCTGGCTAGCCTGCTTTGAAGGCTACCTCAGAGCAGCCACTGAAGAACTCTTGGACCCACAGAAGCTCCAAGTCCTTGACTCACAGGTGAGCCCTGAAATTTTTCCCCTCATCTGGGATGCGCCCACCGACACAGAAGCGATGACGCTACTAAAGGGACATGACATTAAGTCGGTGAATCAAGTGTATGCCAGGCACCTCCTGGCCACGAGACGGCAACTCCCTGGGGAGACTCATCCACCCTGCTACGGTAAGGCGCTGCTCCCTCCCAGTACTCCCCGTCACCCAGAAAATCTCCCTGTCTAGGGATCCCATTCCGTGGAAATCCGGGGGTACTGTGTCGCAATCCTCACCGTTCAGGGTATAGACTTCAGCAACTTCAGGCTCTACATCGTCCCCCATCTCTGCACTGCCCTGTTTCTAGGCCTTGATTTCCAATGCCACCTCCAAAGACTTATTTTGAAATTTGGCGGCCCTCTTCCGCCCCTCACTGTCTGCGGCCTCACGACCCTTAAGGTCGATCCACCTTCCCTGTTTTGCAAACCTCACCCCAGACTGCAAGCCCATCGCCCTGAAACGATGCCTGGGGTTTTTCTCGTATTACGCCCAGTGTGTCCCTAATTATGAGGACAAGGCCCACCCACTCATCAAGTCCACAGTTTTTCCCCTGACGGCTGCGGCCCGCCAGGCCTTCAACCACATCAAGGCGGACATCGCCAAGGCCACGATGCACGCAGTCGATGAGACCCTCCCCTTTCAAGTGGAGAGCGATGCATCAGACGCCACCCTCAACCAGGCGGGCAGACCCGTGACTTTCTTTTCTCGCACCCTCCATGCTTCCGAAATCCAGCACGCCTCTGTCGAAAAGGAAGCCCAAGCCATTGTGGAAGTTGTGCCACATTGGCGGCTTTACCTGGCCAGCAGGAGATTCACTCTCCTCACTGACCAACGGTTGATTGCCTTCATGTTTAACAATATGCAGCGGGGCAAGATCAAAAATGACAAGTTCTTGAGGTGGAGGATCGAGCTCTCCACCTATAACTATGAGATCTTG
This sequence comes from Scyliorhinus canicula, assembly GCF_902713615.1. Lineage (NCBI taxonomy): Eukaryota > Metazoa > Chordata > Chondrichthyes > Carcharhiniformes > Scyliorhinidae > Scyliorhinus > Scyliorhinus canicula. Next base: position 62,599,117 of record NC_052149.1, read on the forward strand.
TATCGCCCGGGGAAGCTGAATGAGCCCCCTGATGCCCTATCCCGTGGTACATGTGCCAGCGCACAAGAGGACCGACTCCGGGCTCTCCACAATGACCTCTGTCACCCGGTTCTTCCATTTTGTCAAGGCCTGCAATCTGCCCTACTCCGTTGAGAAGGTCAGGGCCGTAACCAGAGACTGCCAAGTCTGCGCAGAGTGCAAGCCGCACTTCTACCGGCCAGATCGAGCGCACCTGGTGAAGGCCTCCCGCCCCTATGAGCGCCTCAGCATGGACTTCAAAGGGCCGCTCCCTTCCACCGACCGCAATGTGTACTTCCTCAATGTAACTGATGAATACTCCCGGTTCCCTTTCACCATCCCGTGCCCCGACATGACTTCTGCCACGGTCATCAAAGCCCTGCACAGCATCTTCACTCTGTTCAGTTTCCCCGGCTGCGTCCACAGCGATCGGGGATCCTCCTTCATGAGTGATGAGCTGCGTCAGTTCCTGCTCAGCAAGGGCATCACCTCGAGCAGGGCGACCAGCTACAACCCTCGGGAAAATGGGCAGGTGGAGAGGGAGAACGAGACGGTCTGGAAGGCCGTCCTGCTGGCCTTTCGTTTTAGAAATCTCCCGGTCTCCCGCTGGCAGGAGGTCCTCCCCGACATGCTCCACTCTATCCAGTCGCTCCTGTCCACCGCCACTAATGAGACCCCTCATGAACATGTGTTTGCCTTCCCCAGGAAGTCCACCTCCGGGGTCTCGCTCCCAACATGGCTGACAGTTCCTGGACCTGTCCTCCTTCGGAAGCATGTGCGGAGCCATAAATCGGATCCCTTGGTTGAGAAATTCCACCTTCTCCATGCAAACCCGCAGTACGCCTACGTGGCACACCCTGACGGGTGACCGGACACTGTCTCCCTCCGGGACCTGGCACTTGCTGGGTCCCCACCCATAACCCCTGACCTGACACCGCTCCCCCCCGCCCCGGTTGCCTCATTCACCCCTGTGCCAGCCACCCTCCCACCAGCAAACCTCACCGCAGGCCCCGTCCCAGCAAGATCCATCCCCTTACTGGATCCATTAAGGGGTGGCGAAGACAAGGACAACACGCTCCCGGAATCGCAGGTGACCACGTCGGCGCCCACATCACCACCAGGACTGAGGCGATCGCAGCGGAGGGTCAGAGCCCCCAACAGACTCAATCTGTAATGTTTTTTTCACCCCCGCCGGACTCTTTTTTAAACAGGGGGTGAGTGTGGTAAACCCCATTAGTAACATATTGCATGTATTACGGTACTGCCATTGTGTTACAGGTACCGCAGTAAATACCAGCCTGCTGGCTCCTCCCAGCAGGCAGGGTATAAAAGTGTATGCTCTCCTGCGCTGCTACCATTCTGGTTCCAGCTGCAGGAGGCACAACATCTTGTGCAATAAAGCCTCGATTGTTTCACCATTCTCGTCTCGTGGTAATTGACGGCACATCAGCGAGGTCAACTCTGCTTCCCCGCCATTGCCTCCTTCAAACACTGGTCCTCGCTTCCAGCCAACTTTTGATTTCTTCTTTTTTGATTTTTCCTTGGGGTAAAACTAGGGGTGACCTTCTTCTCCTCTTGCTTTTACACCCGTATTCTGGAAAATTCCAATGGAAATCCAGCTTAAAACCCACAAAAAGACCACCAAGAGCGGGAACTGCCAAATGTGCGACCTTTCACTCCAGAGCACCACCAGAAGTCGGTTTCGGCCTTCATATAGGCAGGCAAAGCTCCGAGGATTTGGAGGGTTGTTCGACAGACGGATAGACAGTCGGGAGGTCTCGCACTGCTGAACTTGATATATTATTACTGGGCTGACATATTATTATTATATATTAATTATTATAATATAATATTATTGTATAATATTATTACTAGACCTGGGGTCTACCTGAGTGCAGAGTCAGGGTCGTGCAGTGGGTCCAGTTTGGGAGCACTGGTGATGGCTTCCATTCCATTCCCACTGGCAAATTACTTGTTGAACCCGGTGGTTGTCTCCACAATACAAATATGGAGGCAACTCCAACATTTTAAACTGGGGTCAGTATCAGGACTGGCCCCCATTTGTGCAGCCATCTGTTTGTGCTGGCAAGGTTGCATGCCACATTTGGAGTGTGGAAGGAGAAGGGGCTAGACAGATTATGTGACCTATTCATGGAGGAGCAGTTTGCCAGCCTGGAGAAAATTGAAAGTGAAGTTGGGCTCTTGGACCAGGATTCTTTTAGGTACCTCCGTGTACGAAAGCTTGTTAGATGAGCATTCCCAGAGGCGCCACCGTCCTCCTTGATATAGAGGATCCTTTCGTGCGTGGGGTGGAAGATGTTGTGGTTTGTGACCTTGTGTTGCAATGGTGCACGCAGAACATCTAGTGACTTAACTAGAACGATGATTTATGGATGAACACTGGGAAAGATAACAAACAGATTACTATACAGACAAAGTTACCATGTGAGTTCTGTGAATTCTCCTGTAACTACTCAATGTGTGACTGTCCTGTTGTACGCCTTACTACCAATCGGCGAGTGTCTCTTTTCACGTGACCGATGTCTGACGCCACCAGCTGGTTGGAGGTCGCATTACTTTCTGGCCTGTCAGCAACATTGCCGATGTCTTCTTGTTTGGTGTTATAGATGAGACTTACTCTGCCCCGACTCTCCTTCTCTTCCTCTTTTTTTATGAGAGCGATGTTGTAACTGATTTTATGCCTGCTCCTCTTTCTTCGCTGGGTTTGGTAGCACCCGTCTTGCTGCTGGCCTGCGCCATGGGAGCGTTTTTTTGTGGATCGTCTTCTGAGATGTCTCGTGTCAGCATACTTCCGAGTTACTGTACTGTCATGGTCAAGTTTGCACCTTCAGCAGCTGGCTGCAGAGCCTCTCACTCTGGTATCTGGGTTGGATCCACATCCCCAACGTTTCATCCTGTGTTTCAGCCCCAAGTGATGGCTCCTCATCACTCAAAATGTTAATGCATTAGTCATCTTTTCCTGAAGAGTCAAGTAACGGCTCATCCTCATCTTGTAATATTATGTACCTATTATCCTTCATCATGGAACTGCATACAGATGCAGCCACGTCTGGTAACATGGTATAAGTATCATCTGTTGTTGTGGAGCTGCATACGGATGTAGCCATCTGCTCCTCTAACTCATCGTTCGGTGGAGTGGCCTCGAGCATGGGGGAGTCCACTACTGGAACCATTTCATAGGCCTGAGATGATTCACCATATGCCTCTGGAGCCAGTTTCTTCCGTATGTGTACTAAATATTCTGTTATTAGTTTGTTCGCAGTTGAGTCGTTTTCATCCGAAGTGTCTGCTACTGCAATCTCACTTTCAGTCTCTGCATACGCCATCTTAGAGATTTCACACATCTTGGTGACCTGCGCAGACTGGGCACCTCATCATTCCCACCAAACAACCGGACTATCGCTTCACAGGCTTCCTCATCGAGTTTACCATCAATCCTGCGAAACAACCTGACTAACGTTTCATAGTCATCCTCATCTGGCTCACCCTCCGAGTCTTTACTTTCTTCTTTGTATTCATGGTCTTCGTAAATATCATCGTAATACTCATCATCAGTCAGTATCTTCGGCAAAGGCTTCTCCTGTGAAATACAACATTGCACATGGAATTATGTGTTCACGCAGTAGACGACCAATTTCAAAGTCAGCAGAGCGTCTTGCTGCAGATCATTTATTTAACATACCAAGATGTGGAATTTCAGGAGGACTGAAGAAATTGAAGAATGAGTCATTTGGTAAAGTTTCATTAACTGTTTTCCAAGTACTCCGACTCTTATGCTTTGGTTTTGTTTTAATGGTTTTCAGTGTGACATTTTTTCTTTCTTCCAGTCGATCTGGCAACATGTGCATCCCGTGATTTCTGGTTTATCCAAGAATAAGAACTCAAGCTTTTCAAGTCACGATTCCAGCTGAGGCCGCAGGTCCAGCTGGTATAACTTTGTAATTACCTCATTTGTAAAATACTCATTTGGCTTAAACTTAAACTCCAGAGTGAAGCTCGTTGGCTGTTCAAGCTCTGAACATTAAACGTTCACATTTTGTAGATGCTTTAATATAGGCTTATCATGCTCCTGTATCATACCACTGAGTAAGTGGACATTCTCGAAGACTGTTAACCAGAGGTTTGGAATTCCCTTCGGCTCTTCCATCCCCTCATCTGATTTGTCGTCCTCTGCCTGGACATTTGCTTGTTTCTCATTGAATAACCAACATATCTTGTTGAGAGTCGCGGCAATCGTTTAGCCACTCACTGTCTGAAACGTACAGCCACTCAACTAAGTTCAGGGCCCCACACGCATCCCCTCCTATGATGGACTCGCTTTTCATGTCCACAGTGGAAAATGGAAATATGTGAGTTGTGTCATGCACCCATTATTCGAGTTCACACACACCCAGGTCCCAATCTCCTTCCCACCGTAGTGGATCGGCAGTCTCGGTTGATCGACATCTTTCAGTTTAATGTGCAGCCCATGCAAATCGGACAAACTGAGGAGGTTGGCCCTCATTCCCATGTCGAGGTCGCATTATTTCAATGTGTCATTCAGCAGTACCAGAGTTGTCCATCTGTATTCAATGGCATCAGGTTTGTCATTACTATCATCACGACTGTTCAGGAAGACTTCTTTACGTCTATGGTCGGACTGATCTGGTCCTTGGTTGAAATGAGGTTAATGAAGAACTGTTCTTCCGAGGGCAACTCATCAACTGCATTGATTTGATTTGGTCCACTGATTATTCCAGGGCACACCTGGAGCATACTTTTCCATATGCTGGAAATTGCCGTGGGCCAGATGATTGCCACATTTCTGGCATAATGACCACCTGCACTAAGATCATGTTTCTGATTAAACTGTGTCACAGTGCTGATGGCGCTGGCGTCTTCTATGTTGGTGTCATAATGTTTCAAACTGAGTGTACTGATCTGCTGTGCAGCTAGCTCACTCGCATGGCAAAATCTAAATTGCATTTTTCAATTTCAGGTCTTCTTTCCGTAACAATCTCTCACGACGTTTGTCATTCGATATCCCAAACACTATTTGGTCGTGGATCATCAATTACTTTGGATTACTGAAATTGCAGGACAGGGCCTTCAGTCTCAAGTCAGCTACAAGTCTGTCAAAAGATTTGCTGGGTTACTGGGTACGCATACGAAAAATGTATCTTTCAAATGTTTCATTTTTATTCGGAGAGCAATGCCGATCAAAGTACTTTATCACCTCATCTTAACTCTTGCTTTCCTGTTCACTATTAAAAGCAAATGTATTGTAGACCTGCCACCGTGAGCAGCAACTCAATGTGCCTCTCGTCAGGCTTTGCGTGCAGGCCAAGGGCTGGGACATAGAGATAAAACTGTTGTTTGAATTTGCGCCCGTTTTTGTCTATGTTACCCGAGACTTGAAGTTGGTAAGGTGCCTTTAAACCTTCCATCTTGAACTTCACCGTCATTTGCTTTGTTGAGATGCCACGAGCCATAATTCACCAGGTCGGTGGAAGAATCTTCTCTTTTTCGTTCTTCAGCCTGTTTAGCCTTGTCTTTTCTGCTGTTACCTTTAAATGTTCAAGACTCCTGGTACCATGTTGTGTTCTGAGACCTTGCCGTTACAATGCACAGTACATCTGGTGACTTAACTAGACCGATGATTTATTGATGAACACGTGGAAAGATAACAAGCAGAATATTATACAGATAAAGTTACCTTGTGAGTTCTGTGAACTTTCCTGGAACTACCCAATGTGTGACTGTCCTGTTGTATGCCTTACTACAAACTGGCGAGTGTCTCTCATCACGTGACCGATGTCTGACGCCACCAGCTGGTTGGAGATTGCATTACTAACTATGTACAATACTGTTCACAGGCATATCACACAGAAGAAGGGTAGTACGTCCGGTATATATGGGCGGATTATAGAACATAGTACAGCACAGAACAGGCCCTTCAGCCCTCGATGTTGTGCCGAGCAATGATCACCCCACTCAAACCCACGTATCCACCCTATACCCGTAACCCAACAACCCCCCCCTTAACCTTACTTTTTAGGACACTACGGGCAATTTAGCATGGCCAATCCACCTAACCCGCACATCTTTGGACTGTGGGAGGAAACCGGAGCACCCGGAGGAAACCCACGCACACACGGGGAGGACGTGCAGACTCCGCACAGACAGTGACCCAGCTGGAAATCAAACCTGGGACCCTGGAGCTGTGAAGCATTTATGCTAACCACCATGCTACCGTGCTGCCCACTATTCTGGTGGAGGACTCGGTTTTGATGGAGGGGGTGAAAGCAAAGTAGGAGGAGGATCTGGGGCGTGTGTTGGAGGATGAGGTGTGGGGTGAAGCCTTTCGTAAGGTGAATTCCATGTCCTCATATATGAGGCTGAGCTTTATCCAGCATAAGGTAGTGTTTAGATCACACCAGATCAGAGCTAGAATGAGTCGCTTTTGTGGGGGGTTTGAGGACAGGCGCTGACGCTATTTGAGGGGGCCAGTTAATCATATGCATATGTTTTGGTCCCGTCCCAAACTGCTGAGCTTTTTCAACACCCTGTCAGCGATTCTGAACATCAAGATTGAACCCTGTCCCGTAGTAGCCATATTTGGGTATGGGATCATCATTGTTAGTAAGTTGTTTAATTCCTTATGAAATTCACTCCCAAAACGTTACCAGACTGAAGATCACACAAGGCTAATACCACTTCCCCCTTAGAAATGGGAACATATAGGGCCAATCTTTGGTCCTCAGAAATTGTTGGGGGTTGCAAAGAGGAAAATTGCTCCATATGTACTAGTGCATCCCCCAACAGAACTGTTCCATATAAATAAGAATAGAAACTCTTAATATGTTCTGTTTTAATCATCCCATTACTCTTGAAATCTGGCACAGATAAAATAACACTACTGTCCACTTTCTTCTGAGTAAGGAAAGCCAAATACCTACTTGGTTTATTTTCAAACTCTTATAGCTTTTGTTTTGAAACTGTTATACTCTTCTCAGTTTAATCAGTAAGCAGCCCAGTGCTGTTTGGATTGCATTAATTTCTTTCAGCATTGAATGTTTGGGATTCCGACCATACTCCCCCTCAGTTTCAGCCAATTTTACTTCAACCTGGTGCTGTCACTCCATTATTTAACGCTTTTTGCTGGCCATGTATGAAATAACCAAGCCCCTTGCAAATGCCTTGCAGGTTTCCCACCAGATTGAAGGCTCACCAGAGAGAGAATTGACTGAGTAGATGAGATAAAATTCAGCCTTAAAGTACGAGATAAAGTTATGATCCTTAAGTAGAGATGCATTAAATCTCCAAGGTCTAGACCAAGGATAAACCCCCCAAATTAAAAATTCCAAGAAGATTGGCATGATCGGAGATTATAATACGACCTATATTAGCAGGAGGCCACTGAATTTAATATTGTTTTGGGCATGAAAAAATAATCAGTTCTGGTATAATATTGATGAGAAGTGGAGTAGAAGGTGAACTCTTTATCTTTGGGGTGCGATGTTCTCCAAACATCCAAGTAGCCCAAATCTTTGCATACCGATGCCAATGCCTGTGACTGTTGAGTGGGGGAGGATTGTTTGTTATGGAAAGTTTGTCCATCAAAGGATTAAGATGGCTGTTAAAATCCCACCTGTGAAGGAATTTATTGAAGTTAATCCGGCAAAATCCATAAAGGCTTCAGAAACAAAATCAGGGAGTAGTTTGGAGGGCCGTTGAAATTCATTCCCAACATACTGCATGCAGCATCCTCAGAACAATTACATACCTTCCCCCTTCACAGTTCTCCAATCTAAAAGGCACATTCTTGTTAACTAAAATCGCAACCTCCCAGCCAGGAGTGCTGGCTCCTTGTGATCTAAATGAGTTTCCTGCAACAAAGGTATGTCAACTTTTGCCTTTTTAAGGAAAGACAACGTTGTTCTTCATTTAATAGGATGATTTAACCCTATACATTCCAGGAGCAGAGTTTCAAAGTAGCTACTGCCATTGCTAATTCAGTCAAAGACAGTATAGGATATTGACACAGAGAAAATTGCTACCAGCTAAGGATTTTCTTGCCCTGCTCGAATGTGCACCAAAACATACTTCTCCATCTCCAACTAGATGGAAAGCACCAGTGACACATTATAAAGTCTTTTTCTAAGACATGAGACTTGTCTATACCCTTACAGGTACCAATTGGGTGGTACGGTGGCCCAATAGTTACTGCTGCCTCACAGCTCCAGGGACCCAGGTTCAATTCCGGCCTCACGTGACTGTGTGGAGTTTGAACAGTCTCCCCGTGTCTGCTCCGGTTTCCTCTCACAGTCGAAAGATGTGCAGGTTAGGTGGATTGGCCATGCCAAAACTGCCCCTCAGTGTTCAAAACATTAGGTAGGGTTATTGGGTTACAGGGATAGGGATAGGTGGAGGCGTGGGCTTAAGTAGGGTGCTCTTTCCAAAGGCCGGTGCAGAATCAATGGACTAAATGGCCTCCTTCTGGACTGTAGGGATTCTATGATTCTATGAATTCATGATTCTTTAACCCTAAATTAATAATTTAAAAAAATCTAAAGCCAATAGCTTTAAGGCGGTTACCCTCATGAAATGTGAGGCCCTGTAGGGCTATACCTATAAAACTTCCATAATAACACCAAGGAGTCTTTTTCCTCAAAGGGGAGGGACAAAATACGCCACAAAAAAGATGAGCAGAGAATGCCCTTTCTGCAACCTAACCCTCCTTCTTGAGGCTGAATCCACACACCTACCTCCCAGCAGTGGCTCTACTCATATTCATCATGAACAGAGCAAAGGAGACCATAAACCATATACCTCCATCATAAGCATGCAGATAAAAAGAAAGGAAGACACAGCCCAGTGTCATACAACTTGCACAGTGTATTCCTTAGCTAGAAGGAGCAAGCTGAGGAGCGACTTTCATAAAGGCAGATGGAAGTCCCTGCCATTCTGGAGGATAAAAACTCTCTGTGGACCTCATTGGTAAATCATCCCTGTCAGAATGACAAATACCAACACAGAATCAGGAAGGAATTATAATGACAAGGGATAGAGTCCGGGTTAAACAGTGAACTGCAGTCTGCACTCCAACTTATTACCTTCCATCTTCACAAAAATCAAGGTTTTAGTTGGGTTGTTGTATGTCTTTACAGAGTTGTTGGATGACACCCTCAGTGTAGCAGGATACAGTTGGACATTCTCACTCCAATGGCCCTCATGGGCTGGATTCTCCATCGGCGGGATCCTCAGTTTCGCCGGCAGCGCACTCACACCTGCAGATTTACCGCCGGCGAGGGGGTGCCCAAAATGGGAAATCCCATTGGCCGGCTGCCGGAACGGAGAATCTCGCTGCCGGCGGAGGTACGCTGCACCAGAAAAAGGGTGCAGTGGGAAGGGGGATCCCGCCCCCTGTGTCTCTGATGTATCACCACCGAGAAAGTTTGGAAAAAAGAGACCTTTACTCCCTCAGAGAGCAAAGACCTATTCCGTTTAGCTGCCTCCAATACTCTGTAGCGATTCTTGAAGTTGTGAAAATGGATAGTTGCAAGCTGGGGTTGTTGGTTCTCCCGAGACCTCAGAGGCAGGATACGATGTGCCCTTTCTAATTTAATGTGCCCATCTTTCGTTTCTAAATTAAGAAGACGTGGTCGCCAGCTTTCAAAAATGTTAACTGAGAGCTTACCCTCAGCTCCTTCTGCAAAACGACATTCTTCCTCTGGCCTCGGTTTTCCAAATTGTCTGGAATTCTGACATACCAAGCAGCTACATTTCCAAGGATTGTAAGCAGGCTTCTATGGAAGAAATTGCATTTTGGACAGTACTAATTCTCCCTCTGCTTTGTCAAGCCTTTAATCCATATTCTGTAGCTTTATAATATGAGCGCTGATATCTTATGTGAACAGACTGAGTTTCTCATTTAACGACATTAATAGTATTAGCAGTCATCAATTATAATGCCTTTGAGAGTGCTGGATCGAGAGTCTGTTCACTCACTAAGTCGCCATGTTGAGGAGTCCGCTCTACCCCAGTCACTTCTGACCGCTCATTTTTGATGCCAATTTTCTTAATATTTCTCGGCATTTTGCCACCAAGATTTAGCCATAAATCTTCCAGGGACATAATATGAAGTTCTCACTCCTGGATTAGTTAAGCACGAGCAGTGTGAGTGCGATAAATTAAAGGACGATAGGTTGAGTAGTGCCATAAATCACAGAAAAACAACTATTCCCGCGCTCATATCACGTGACCCCCTGCTCATAAATTTTTACTGTGAAATCAAACCAATCTGATACCGTAATCTTATATATCAGAGTGACTCAATTCAAAAAAAATCAAAGGATCACGTGGAAGAATACTTACTTTAAACCCCAAGCAATAGTTCGTTTTGAAGTCCTGACTATGGAGGGGAAATGGCAGCAAGAATTCTCATTTCTGATCCCTATCGAATTATATCCTCATGGGCCCCACATGGAAACTTCTGTTTTCAGATGACAGATAAAAATAAGCTGGGATTGGTTCTGATGCTCTCAATAGAATAGCCAACTAATAATTATGATTGAGGTGCTCACTAGCCATTTCGATCAGGTTTTGGAGAGTTGACACCAGTTGTAGAAGAGTACTACTATACTTAACTTCAGAAGGAAGGACATAAAATTGGAAAGTAAATACCTTCCTGCTTGCTTCTTCTAATCAAAGAAGAAAGAACAATACAGCACAGGAACAGGCCCTTCAGCCCTCCAAGCCTGCGCCGACCATGGTCCCTGCCTAAACAAACTCCATATGCACTTACGAAGTCCGTATTCTTCCATTCCCACCCTATTCATATATTTGTCGAGATACCCCTTAATTGCCGTACCATACCTGCTCCCACCACCTCCCCAGGCAGCGCGTTCCATATATTTACCACCCTCTGTGTACAAAAATAGCCTTGTGCATCAGTTCCAAACTTTTCCCCACGCACTTTAAACCTATGTCCCCCTAGTACTTGACTCTCCGATCCTTGGAACGAGCATCTGACTATCCACTCTGTCCATGCCACTCATAATCTTGTAAACCTCTATCAAGTCACCTCTCAACCTCTATCGTTCTAGTGAGAACAGACCGAGTTTAACTAACTTCTCCTCATAGCTAATGCCCTCCATGCCAGGAAACATCCTAGTAAACCGCTTCTGTGTTCTCTCCAAAGCATCCACATCCTTTTGGTAGTATGGCGACCAGAACTGTACACAATATTTCAAATGAGGCCTAACTAAGGTCCTGTACAGCTGCAACATGACTTGCCAATTTTTATATTCAATGCCCCAACCAATGAAGACCAGCATGCCATATGCCTTCTTGACCAGCTTATCCACATGCGTTGCCACTTTCAGTGATTGGTGGACATTCACGCCCAGGTCTCTGCCTGTCAGTACTCTCAAAAGTTCTACCATTTATTGTGTAATTCCTACATGCATTGGACTTTCCAAAGTGCATTACCTCACACTTGTCCGGATTAAACTCCATCTGTCATTTCTCAGCCCAAGACTCCATCCAACCAGTTTATATTCTGCTGTATCCTCTGACAATCCTCTTCACTTTCCGCAACTCCACTGATTTTTGGTCGTCAGACCAGCTACATTTTCTTCCAAATCATTTATATACATCACAAACAACAACGACCCCAGAACTGATCCCTGTGGAATGCCGCTAGTCACAGCCTTTCATTCAGAAAAGCGCCCTTCTACTGCTACCCTCTGTCTTATGTGCCGAGGCCAGTTCTGTTTACAACTTGCCAGCTCTCCTCTGATCCCATGTGACTTCACCTTTTGTTACAGTCTACCATGAGGTACCTTGTCAAAGGCTTTACTGAAGTCCATGTATACAACATGTACTGCCTGTCCCTCATCTATCATCTTTGTCACTTCCTCGAAAAACTCGATCAAATTAGTGAGGCACGACCTCCCCTTCACAAAACCATGCTGTCCATCACTAATAAGTCCATTTGTTTCCAAATGTGTGTAAATCCTATCTCTAAGAATCTTTTTCCAATATTTTCCCTACCACTGACGTAAGGTTCACCGGCCTATAATTTCCTGGATTATCAGCTGCCCTTCTTAAACAATGGAACAACATTGGCTACTCTACTGTCCTCTGAAACTTCACCTGTAGCCAATGAGGATAAAAAGATTACTGTCAAAGCCCCAGCAATTTCGTCCCTCAGTATTCTGGAGTAGATCCCATCAGGCCCTGGGGACTTATCTACTTTAATGCTTTTTAAGATGCCTAACACCTCCTCTTTATTAATATCAATATGACTCAGAATATCTACACACTCTACCCTATACTCCTCATCCACCAAGTCCTTCTCTTTGGTGATTACTGAGGCAAGGTATTCATTTAGTATCTCTCCCATTTCCTCTGGTTAGATACATAGATTCCCTCCAATATCCTTGAATGGACCAACCCTTTCTCTGGCTACCCTCTTGCTCTTTACATATATATAATACGCCTTAGGATTTTCCTTAATTCTGTTTGCCAACAAAATTTCATGACCCCTTTTAGCCTTCCTAACTCCCACCTTAAGTTCCTTCCTACTTGCTTTATATTCTTCAAGGGTTTCATTTATCCTAAGCTTTTTAGACCTCACAAATGCTTCCTTTTTCTTTATGACAAGGTTCATAATATCCCTCATTATCCAGGGTTCCCTATACTTTCCACTTTTATCTTTCACCCTCACAGGTACATGCCGGTCCTGAATTCTAGTGAACTGACATTTGAAAGCCTCCCACATGCCAGATGTTGATTTTCCCTCAAACAGCCTTGTCCAGTCAACACCCTCCAGATCCTGCCTAATGCTGTTGTAATTAACCTTCCCTTCTCCCACTTTAACACCTTCACCTGAGGACCACTCTTGTCCTTTTCCATAAGCAGTTTAAAACTTACAAAATTCTGATCACAGTTCCCGAAATGATCTCCTACTGAAACTTCGATCACCTGGCTGAGCTCATTTCCCTGCACCAGGTCTAATACGACAGAATTTCTCTATATTCACTAAAGCTAGTATTAAATACACATGTTTTGAATTGCATAACATCTGAAAACATTATGCATGATTTAGGAGTGGACCAAGAAGGACAATGAGGAAGACAGGATTACACTGCATGTACATAAAGACATAAAGTGTGGTGAATTAGATTGATGAGCTACAAACACAAATAGCTGTGTGAAAATATGATGCAGTGGCACTGACAGAAACATGTTTAAAAATAATGAGGATTGGGCATTTCAGTACAAGGATTTAAAGTATTCATAAAAGGTAGCTGTAATGAACTCCAATTAGCTTTATTGGTTGGCCAATTGGAGTATGAGCTCCCTCAATGATAGCTCATTGAGGGGGCCCATTTAAGCACCTGTGTAGGCTTTGTGAGCCAGTCTAAAGTTGACTGGACTGCTAGCAGCACTGTTTATAGCTGCTCCTGTAATATTGTATTGTAAATAAATATTGGTGTGGTGACGGAACTCCTGCCTCCCGTGGATTACTACAGTGGCGACGAGGATGGGATATAAAGTAGACGAGTCAGGCTTACACCCATTAGAAGACAGAATAAGGGCAATAAAAGAAGCCCCAGCTCCCACCACGGTCCAGGAGTTAAGATCATTTCTAGGGTTGGTAACCTATTATGGAAAATTTATTGAAAATAGGGCATCCATCCTAGAACCCCTCCACCAGCTACTAAAAAAGGGGCAAGAATGGAAATGGTCCGCCCGCCAAAACAAAGCATTTAGGGACATTAAGGAACAGCTGTCATCCAAAAATGTCCTAGAGCATTATGACCCAAGGAAGGAGTTGGTGGTTACTTGTGATGCAGCCCCCTACGGGGTAGGAGCCGTCTTAGCCCATAGAGGAAGGAATGGGGAAGAACGGCCAATAGCCTATGCTTCGAGGACCTTGGCGATGGCTGAGAGGAAGTACGCCCAAATCGAGAAGGAAGGACTGGCGGTGATATTTGCAGTAAAAAAATTTCACCAGTATCTGTACGGGCGGAAATTCACCATAGTGACGGACCATAAGCCGTTATTAGGGTTATTAAAAGAAGACAAGTCAATACCCCCAATTGCATCAGCTAGAATCCAATGCTGGGCGATGCTACTGGCGGCGTATAGATACGTTCTGGAGCACAGACCGGGAACGCGAGTAGCAAATGCAGATGCTTTGAGCAGACTTCCCCTCCCGGACACTCTGCCGCAAATACCAAAAGTAGAGGAGACAGTAATGACTCTAAATTGTTTGGACACCCTACCAGTAGACGCACAACATATTTGGTTGTGGACGCAAGAAGACCCAGTTTTAGCCAAGATGAAGCATTTACTGCTAACAGGGGAACTGGAAAGACCAGTGGAGCCCCAGATGCACCCATACTGCAGCAGAAGGGACCAAATAACCATAGAAGACGGTATCCTATTATGGGGAGCCCGGGTCCCAGCTCAGGGCCGTCAGGCAATCTTAACTGAGTTACATCACGGACACCCAGGGGTGTCTAAATTGAAGATGCTAGCTCGAAGCTACGTTTGGTGGCCAGGTTTGGACACAGACATAGCAGCCTTGGTACGTCGGTGCCAGGAGTGCCAACAGGGGCAAAGAGTGCCACCAGCGGCGACATTGCACCCGTGGGAATGGCCAGGCAGACCGTGGACCTGCCTGCATATTGACCACGCCGGCCTTTTCATGGGCTCGATGTTTTTGGTGATAGTGGACGCCCACTCCAAATGGTTGGATGTCCACCGGGTAAACGCGGCAAGCACAGCATCGACAATTGAAAAGCTCAGGGCCTCGTTTGCAACACATGGACCTCCGGAGGTATTGGTGTCGGACAACGGAACGGCATTCACAAGTGGGAAATTTGGAAAATTCCTGAAGGAAAACGGAGTCCGTCACATCAAAACGGCCCCCTACCATCCAGCGACCAACGGCCTGGCAGAGAGAGCGGTCCAGACACTTAAAGCGGGACTCAAGAAGCAGCCGGCAGCGTCAATGGACACACAGCTCTTGCGCTGGCTGTTTGATTACAGGACCACACCGCATTCCACAACGGGCATACCGCCAGCTGAACTCTTAATGGGAAGGCGGCTGCGAACGAGGCTGAGTCTCCTTTTCCCAAATTTAACGGGGAAACTGGAGAAGCAACAAGGAGGCCCAACGCAGGGGGCATGATAATAGTCGGCAGCAGAGACATTTCCAGGTGGGGAGACTGGTTTGGGTCAAGAATTATGGGAATGGACCAAAGTGGGTCAAAGGCACGGTAGAGTCCCAAACAGGGCCCATATCCTATGAGGTTTCGATAGGAGGTAAGGTGCTGAAGAAACACCTAGACCAAATATGGGCAGCGGAACCACACCTAGAGGCAGGCGAAGCATGACCGCCTCAAGCTGGGATAGCCCAGACGGAAAGGATACCCACACCCCAGCCCCGAGGAATTTCTCCAGACCCCGTCATCCAGTCGTCAGAGTCGGAGATGGACACGTTCGACGAGGCCGCCGCGACACCTCTCCCCAAGGAGGAGGAAGAACAAATTCCATGGAGGTCGTCACGGAAAAGACGGGCACCTATAAGGTACACCCCGCCCACTTCGGAGAACGACCCGGCGGACGACACAGAGGTGACAGACCCAGACATGAGGAGCAGGAAGAAGCTCAGAGGAATGCCAGCTGGCAGGAATTCCTCGGACCTTGGGAGAGGGGTGTAATGAACTCCAATTAGCTTTATTGGTTGGCCAATTGGAGTATGAGCTCCCTCAATGATAGCTCATTGAGGGGGCCCATATAAGCATCTGTGTAGGCTTTGTGGGCCAGTCTTAAGTTGACTGGACTGCTAGCAGCACTGTTTGTAGCTGCTCCTGTAATATCGTTATTGTAAATAAATATTGGTGTGGTGACGGAACTCCTGCCTCCTGTGGATTACTACAGTAGCGAAGGAATGGAGGTGGGAGAAATTATTAGGCAAGACACTGTAGTCTTGAAAAGAGGAATTCCTTATGGGGACAAGGACATACTTCATTTGGCTGGAAATGTGAAGGAAAATAAGGCAAGTTCTTGCTCCTTGAGGTATTCGACGAACGTCCAATGTGTGAGGTATAGTAACGGCAAGGGGAGCCCGATGAGTTCACAAGGAGATGTTTATTCAGTTTTACAGCGGCACATACATAGGGGCCGGTTACACATTACCGGATCCTTACTCCTTTCTGTCGGTTCCTACAGAGACGACCTATTATAAAAATGCTGGTTAATTCCTGGTCCAATCAGGACAAGAGAACAATCATCCCCAGCTGGATGAACCTCAGGCATGTCACATGCAGGTTATTACATTGGTGGGGTGAAGCATGTGCACCTCAGCCATTTGGAATTGTGACTGATCAATGTGTTCTTGTCTTCACAGGAGAAGAGGAAGCACAACCATACAAGTGGTGGGATTTCAAATTTGGCAGCACTGATGCCGATGTTGGAGGACATTCTGGAGTTGGTATGTGAGCAGGGGATGAGATCTGCTCGTCGCGGAGCAGCCAGAGTTTCTGAGAAGAATGAGAGTAAAGAGGATGTACTTTCAATAAGGGCTCCCATGAGATAAAAGGGCTCAGGGGCAGGGTTGTAAGTTATGTTTTTTTTTGTTCTTCTGCATCGCAATATTAAGGAAGCACTTCAAAGACACCCTGAAGGCTTACCACAAGAAATACAACATAGACATCAATGCCTGGGAGACCATTAATCAGAAGAAACCTACATGACAGAACCTCCTGATTGAAGGGACACAATTCTTCGAGGATACCCAATGGCAAGAGTAGGCCCAGAAAAGGAGCCTGATAAAGGAATAACAGTAATTTCTCCTGGAAACATCTGCCAAATGTGCAGCTCTAGGATTGGGCTCATCAGCCATGCAAGAACCCACAGACCCATGACTTATAACAGAGTTTCTTTGGTAGACAATCATACTTGTTACCGAGTGATTTCCGAAGAACAAGATATGTGGTATGCCTGTCCACATGTAGGATGCTGCAACAACAAATTAGTCTGGCTTCTTAATGTTCATTTATACTTATTGTTATTTTACATCCATCGGGTGGTTCATTGCTCAGCCTAGCAAAGATCGGGACAGCCCTCTAATGACCTCAAAGGAGGTGGAGGGTCCCTCGGATGCTGCACCGTCACATCCTCGCCACACACCTTTCACCACTTCAGGAACTGGCACCTAGGTGGGATTCAGTGCATCAGTATAGATGGCAGCAGAGACTGGGTGCAGCACATCACAATTGCCTGAGCAGCTGTCAGAGGCTGCAATTTCCAAAGGCTTTGACTGTTGGAAGAGTATTGGAGACCAGGAAAATGCCAAGCCAAGGCAGATGATGCGCCTTTGGAGTTGTCCATCAGGTGACAAATGTTGGATGCCCAGTGAGAGGTGCGTGGATCTGGCAGTTCTTCCACTACTTATACATTCTCTGGTTTGTACAGCAGTGGAGTCCATGCGAGGCAAAAGCCTTGCAGTCACCCTCTCCGCTGAATGCATGGCATCCTCCATCGAGAGATTAGATGTTCTCATGGACTTTCAGCTCCAGCAGCTCAATCAAGGTTTTCTAAGGTTATGTTCAGAGCTGCAAGCCGACACATAGGCAGTGACCTCACCAAGACATTGTCAGTGTGAGAGATGGATGAGGTACCCAGTGTCTCTGCTAGCTGCTTGTCCATGGTGAGCCGGGGGGGGGGGGGGGGGGGGGGGGGGGGGGGAGCGCAGGCCAATGGGGAATCTGATCAGGAGCATGCAACTGCTAGCAATGGGGGAGCACCAAGACTAAGTACTCATAAATGGTTTAAGACTGATCATGCGATGGGGCGAAGGGCCTTTCCTGTGCTGTATGATTCAATGACACTATTAAACAGAAGGACAATCGCAAATGACTTATTTAGTTGTGTATTTTGTGCCATGCTGTTCCACATTACCTTATTCAATTGATATTCCATACAGCACTTTCTTACTGTGGTTCGAGTGGCATGAAGATTAGAAGTCTGCAAACCCATTTGACTCATCGAGCCTGTACCGACTCTCTGAAAGAGCACCCTACCTCGGCCCACTCCCTGCCACAATCCCGTAACCCCACCTAAACTTTGAACACTCAGGGGCAATTTATCATGGCCAATCCACCTAACCTGCGCTTCTTTGAAATGTGGGAGGAAACCGGAGGAAACCCACGCAGACATGGCAAGAATGTACAAACTTCACACGGACAATCACCCAAGGTCGGAATTGAATCCAGGTCCCTGGCGCTGTGAGGCAGCGGTGCTAACCACTGTGGGTACACACAATCCAGTGTACATTGAAATGAGTCCCTAGACCAGTTCAGGCAATCTAATTTCACCTTGAGCAGCGCAATTATGGACCTTATGAAGGCATACCTTCTGTTGTTCCACTCCTCAGCAGGGGTTCGAGGATGTGTGATAGGTGTCATTAGCTGTCTTTTCAGAGGGTATCCTTTATCCCTCAAGAGTCAGCGATCCAATCATGCAGGATGGTTTAAACACCTTGGAAACTGGGAGTGCCAGAGAATGTAAGGGTCATGGCAGCTCCCGGGCTACCTTCAACAAACCTGGAGGATCTGCCGCTGATGGTTGCACCCTAGCTGGATATTGAGCATATGAAACCCTTTACGATATACAAAGGCTCCCCTAGATCCCCAGCAGGTGCTTTGTTCACCATATAATGATGCTCTGAATCTTTGGGAAGCCAGCAATTGTCAACTCCTCTTTCCTAATCTGCCTGGCTATCCTTGTTTGATTTGAAATTTTAAAGGTATTCACTCTCTTGAAGAAGAGAGGTGACAGGTTTTACGCAGTGATATGCAGTGGTCTATGACACAAAGCCCGAGGATGACATTTATCACAATAGTTATTCTCAGTGCAATAAACATAGGGTGCCTCCACAAACAGAGTTGAATGCTATTTCAAGGCCTCATACCACGCATGTGGATGTTTCTGTCTTTCTTGAGAGGTGATTCCATCTTCCGCACAGCACCTCTATCATGTCCAGGTGATTGGATTTTACTTGGTATACTCTGCCAGCAGTGTAATGGCACTTGTGCTCTCCTCTTCTCCTCCACAAGCCTTGTTGGCCTTCAGGATGTGTGGTGGATCGACATGTTGATGCTGTATCTAGCCAGCTGGCCTCCTCTCCCTTCTTCTCCTCTACTCTTCATCTGGGGAAGAGACTTCACCCAACAGAATAACCCTCAAATTTAAGCAATTGGAATGCTGAGGAGCAGACTGACTGATGTTTTGGCCAGTCAGTTAGTTGCTCTTTAAATCCAGGAGTCTCCTTACCCCCCCCCCCCCCCAAAAAAACTAAACAAAATGGGTCTGAAAAAAATTCAGAAAATCAAAATTTAAGCAATAAATATTAACTCCTACCTCACACTCTTTTATTCCTTCTGCAGCCTTTCATCACGCCCTGGATTAAGGAATTGTGAGGTCCTTGCCTGCCTGTGCAGCCCATGTGGCAACTATAAAAGCACACAGGCTGCTTAAAAGTGAAGGGCATTGTCTCTTTAATTCGTTAAATTGCCCCTTTAATTGACAATCGGCGATGTGCTGACTTTCGGGCATGTGGAGCGAAGACGTTGGTACCCCCTCCATACGGTGCATGGGGAGTTTTGTGCGCCCAGCCCCCGTGTTGTGAAATTGAGGCCCATTTATTTTTTAAGGCTGCATTTTTGAAACAGAATTAATTGAAACTTGAATATTTCTCCAGACATTTAAAAACAAATGTGTACCAAGATCTTCAAAGAGCTATACCTCTCTTGCAAAAAAGCAGAGAGCAAAGGAACAGACCAGATCACATTGCACTCTTTGTTTATGTCAGATATCATGTTTTGGTCTGTGAGTAAGCATGACATGCAGTGTGGCATCTGCCGACTGTGCCAAGTCTGGCAGGCTGTAGACGTTACATTTATGATAATGATCTCAGGGATTTTATATCAATGCACTTCAGCACTATGTTCATGTGTAGATGTTAAATGATACCAGCACCCACCAGAAGAGAAGGGCAACAGATGTCATTTGGTGTCAGATATCAGTAAACAGCAAAAGCACAAGGGGCTTCTGTTCTTTATGTCTTTAGGAAAACATCACGCTATGATGTTCCTTTTAATATCTTTTAAAGGGGTAATTTTTCTTATCACAAGACATAAACATCAAAAATATTACATCAATATAACACCTTCTCCTTGTAACATTTGCAAGAGTTTACCATTTTCTAAATTTTATTTTTCCATCTCAAACAGTGACGTGGTATGCTAGGCACTCGAGTTAAATATTTTGCTGTGTCACTGCCTAATGGGTAATGCACTAGAATAACCCAGGGGCTGGATAGACCCGCAGGCTTCCCTTTAGGGAAACATTGCCACTTCACTCTGAGCACTGTTGAGATTGGAAATTCAATGTGGGTGGAAGCGAAAACAAAACACATCCTACTGGCGTCTCATTTAATGCAGTTCACTGGAACACACTAATCTGCTGGGCTGGTTATTTCTTACAACATTCATTATTGAGCATAGAAGGGGAACAATGGGGACAAGAGGTTAAAAACAAAGGATTTATCATAGTTTCTTTTAATGTTCTCTGTTCATCCAGCAGTGAAAACTGATCATTTGCAAGGTGTTTTGAATAGTTTGGGACATAATACATAATGCAGATGGACCAAACAGAAAGGATATTTTTTTAAAAATTCAGAGTTCCCAATTATTTTTTCCAATTAAGGGGCAATTTAGCATGGCTAATTCACCTACCCTGCACATCTTTTGGGTTGTGGGGGTGAAACCCACGCAGACACGGGGAGAATATGCAAACTCCACACGGACAGTGACCCAGGGCTGGGATTCGAACCCGGGTCCTCAGCGCCGTAGGCAGCAATGCTAACCACTGTGCCACCGTGCTGCCCAGAAAGTATATTTTCAACATCAAATACGCTGTAAAGATTTCCAGTTAAACCATACCTGTATGGAGTTAAAGTCACCTGATGCACACCCTCCCAAAATAGCAGCGCCCATCAAAATCGATTCCTCCTCCTTTGCAAGGACAACCGGCATGCCTAAACAAGATACATTAACGCCTGTATTATATACTTTACAACATCAGAGGACATTGAAGAAATTTTGCTTTTTAATTAATCCTTGTCAAAGTCTATATTTCAATTATTATACTACTTTATTCATATTGTAATGCACATGAACTGAGCTTAAGATCTGTGTAAGGAGTTAATTCTGGCACTGCTGTTTGCAAACAATGAGCACAAGTGCCTGGGTAACAGATGAGAAATCTTTAATTATGATTACAAATAGAAACAAAATGCATGTCCTCCCACAGTCCAAAGATGTACAGGTTAGGTGGATTGACCATCATCAATTGCCCCTCAGTGTCCAAAAGGTTAGGTGGGGTTTCTGGGTTATGGGGAGTGGGTGGGAGCCTGACCCTAGGTGGGGTGCCCTTTCAGAGAGTCAGTGCAAACTCGATGGGCCGAATGGCCTCCTTCTGCACTGTAGGAATTCTATAAATCTGATCAAACCAATCAAATCCGAATATATAGGATGGAATTCTCCTGCTGTTGGTAATATTCTTTTTCTGCCGGTGCACACCATCACCCACAGGTTTCCCTGTGGCGCGGGGTGGCTTTAATGGAAAATTACATTGACAAGTGGCAGGAAGAGAGAATCCCGCCGCTAGCGGATGGCAGGCCTTTGAGAAATACGTGTTAGGGGTTTGGGGAATCCAGCCCATAATTACACATGATCTCTAAATCAAGTGGATGATCCAAACAAATCTCAATTAGGGTTATTTGATTTGATTCATCGATATTTGAATATTGTTCAAAAGAGGCATATAGGCCGGGATTCTCCCTTCTGGGGTCGAAGTCCCCACGCTGGCGGGAGAACCGGCGCCAACCTCTCCGGCGTCAACCACTCCGGCGTCAACAGCCCCTGAAAGTGCGGAATTCTTTGTATTTTCGGGGGCTAGGTGGATGCTGGAAGGTTGCTGCTGCTCCAGCCGGCGCCGAAGGGAAGGTGCGAGTTCACGCATGCGCTGAAGGGCCAGCATGATCTCGTGCAAGTGCGGAACCGTCAGCATGATTCTGCACATGCGCAGACTGGTCGGCGTATTTTGGCACATGCGTGGGGGGTTCTCTTCTCTGCACCTGCCATGGCGGAGCCCTACAGGGGCCGGTGTGGAAGAAAGGTGTGCCCCCATGAGCCGGGCCACCGTGGGGGCCTCCCCCGGGGTCAGATCACCCCGTGCCCCCCCCCCCCCCGAGGACCGCCCACACATACTCACTTGCCAGGTCCCGCCGGTGCCCGAGTTGAATGATTCACGTCGGCGGGACTGGCCAAAAATAGACGGCCGGTCAACCCATCAGGGCCCGGAGAATTGTCAGGGGGGTCAGAGAATCCCGCCCATATTTTCTAAGTTTCATGTCTTGCACAAAAACAAGAACGCCAAATTTCTTTACTACAAGAAAGAGGGTGTTGATTGGTTGGCAAGTTGACTTTGATTGGCTGAGGCAATGTCATGGAGAAAGCAGCGGGAGAAATAGGCTCCCTCATTTGAATTACTTTGAAACAGTCACAAGGCTTGAACATGTGACATTTGTTTGGTGAGAAAAGCTCCTTGCGTATGAAAGTTGGTTCGAGCAATCTTGAATGAGCCACATTATGAGAACCGCCGATTATCTTAAATTGGTTGTTGGTGTACTATTAGTGCACTCAGCATTGCTCAGAAAGTGATGCCCAATTGTGGAATCACATTTTACAGTAGATGTTTT
Organism: Scyliorhinus canicula; assembly: GCF_902713615.1. Classification (NCBI taxonomy): domain Eukaryota; kingdom Metazoa; phylum Chordata; class Chondrichthyes; order Carcharhiniformes; family Scyliorhinidae; genus Scyliorhinus; species Scyliorhinus canicula. Next base: position 62,621,981 of record NC_052149.1, read on the forward strand.
GTGTTAAGAATGGTCTATATTATTATGGACAGCCAAAGAGATATGTATTCCTTTTGGCCTAAGTTGGAGCTTTCAGGGATATTTGATCCTGAAAGCAAACCATAGCACAAATTCACATTGACACCATTGTAGTTTTTGGCTGTTGCTGTACAAATATAGCAACATTTGTGTTTACTATTAGCCAGCAGTTTGGACCATCATGTGGATTCTTGTTTTAGCCTCTGCAAGGTAAGCATTTTGGCCTCTATCCCATCCCACTAAAAGCATGTGTTATATCGTGGATTGAATGTAATAAGCAAATGATAAATAGTTGGGGAAATGGATACCAAACCATGGAGAAATTAAGATAGCATAATAGTTGAAAAGAAAGCTTAGCTGAAAAGATGAGTTTTGAGAATCTTTTTAACGAATGAGAGGGAAATAGAATAGTATTGATAGTAGGGCCAAGAAAATTGAAGGCTCTGCTGTAAATGGTGGAATGAAGGGAAGGATTGTGCAAGAAGCAAAAGTTGGAGACCTAATAGATTGAGAGAGATTACAAAACAAGACAAAGTTGAAGAGAGAGAATGTGGGAGTCAAGGCCATGAAGGATTTGAAGGATATGGATGAGGATTTTAAATTGAATACCTTGGTGTCAGTGAGGATTGGGTTGTGGCCAAGCAGGACAGGGTCCAGGAAACTAATGTTTTGGATAAATTAGAGTCTATGAAAGGTGTGAGGCCAGCAAGATGGGCACTGGAGTAGTAATGTTTAGAAATAATTAAATAATGAATAGGAATGTCATCAAGGTGAGTGGCAGAAGAAGTAGCAGAGGTTGGGTCATGTCACAGAAGTAAACAGCAGCAATCCAGTGATTATATGCCATGTCATTAATCCTACTTGAGTCTGACAGACAACTAATTTTTCTATCCAACAGAGATTTGGCTGAACCACATCAAGTACGTGCTCTGCCCATAACTCTTCACCAATTCAGATTACCCTGGAGAGCAAAGATAATCCCCGGTTCCTTTTCTCCACTATCTACCACCTTCTTGAACTGCACCATCCTCCCCTCCAGCCAGATATGTGAGAAGCTCATCCATCTTTTTGTCACTAAGATTGAGATCATTGTTCAGCTGCATCTGCTGCATACATGACCAGCACCTCAACTTCATTCTCTGAAATCTCTGGGTGGAATCTTCTGCTCTAGCTGGTGGAAACCATGGAGGCAGGAAGGGCATGTAATCAAAAGGGATGTGGCTTACTGGAACCTCTCCACCTTCCCTTCTCTGACACAGTTAAGTTCAGGGTGCGAAGGCCCATGGCCTAACTTCGTGCTCCACCATCAATTGAGGCCTTTAAATAGCCAATTAATGACCACATAAAGGTCTCACCCTTTATTAATCGAGGATTAACCCACTGCTGGGTGAGCCTGTCACCACGTAGCATCCATAGTCAGCTTGTCACCTCTTTGTATTCAGTGCCTGATCAAGTGACTCCTGTCCCCCCCACATGACTAACTAATGGCCTGGATCACTCTGGGATCCTGGGACTCTGTTGCCTTGCCTTCTGGAAGCAGCCACAGCCTCTCCAATTTCTCAAATGAGTGCAAGAGCTTCTGGCCTTTTATTGCTGGCAGCTCAGTAGGCAAAACTTCAGCCCGGTGTCTTGATTCCATGGGAAGGCCCACCACTGGCCTGACCACTACCTGATTCATTTGTGGTTTCATGGGGCTTCCGAAAGCGAGGCAGCATAGGTCTCTTGCTGGCTGTCTGCTGATAAGATCCACAATGCCGTGACATATTTTTACCCTCTATTCCTGTCACTAAGCTGTCCATCTCTCCACCTTACTGACAGCTTTTAAGATCCTCCTTAAAACCCACTTCTTTTGACATATATGCCATACGCCCATAGAATCCCTACAGACGGAGGTTATTCAGCCCATCGAGTCTGCATCGACCGCCTGAAAGAGCACCCCACCTCGGCCCACTCCTCCACCCTATCTCCATAACCTCACATAACCTGCCTATCTTTGGACAGATATGGTAGCACAGGGGTTTGCACTGTTGCTTCACAGCGCCAGGGTCCCAGGTTTGATTCCCGGCTTGGGTCACTGTCTGTGTGGAGTCTGCACGTTCTCCCTGTGTCTGCGTGGGTTTCCTCCGGATGCTCCGATTTCCTCCCACAAGTCCTGAAAGACGTGATTGTTAGGTGAATTGGACATTCTAAATTCTCTCTCAGCATACCCGAACAGGTGCCGGAGTGTGGCAACTAGGAGATTTTCGCAGTAACTTCATTACAGTGTTAATGTAAGCCTACTTGTGACAATAATTTAAGAAAAGATATCGGGAGAACATGCAAACTCCACACAGCCTGCAAAGGCCAGAATTGAACCCGAGTCCTTGTTGCTGTGAGGCATCAGTGCTAACCACCGTGCCACTAAGGTTTTAGTCTCCACTCCTAATATCTTCTTCTTTGGTTCAGTGTCCATTTTGTGTGATTACATTTATGTGATGATGTGGAGATGCCGGCGTTGGACTGGGGTGAGCACAGTAAGAAGTCTTACAACAGCAGGTTAAAGTCCAACAGATTTGTTTCAAACACTAGCTTTCGGAGCACTGCTCCTTCCTCAGGTGAATGAAGAGGTATGTTCCAGAAACATATATATAGACAAAACCAAAGATGCCAGACAATGCTTAGAATATGAGCATTTGCAGGTAATTAAATCTTTACAGGTGCAGAGATAGGGGTAACCCCAGGTTAAAGAGGTGTGAATTGTCTCAAGCAAGGACAGTTGGTAGGATTTTGCAAGCCCAGGCCAGATGGTGGGGAGATGAATGTAAGGTCCCGGTTGAGGCAGCACTCATGTGTGCGGAACTTGGCTATACATTTCTGCTCAGTGATTCTGCGTTGTCGCGTGTCCTGAAGGCCGCCTTGGAGGACGCTTACTCGGAGATTAGAGGCTGAATGCCCTTGACTGCTGAAGTGTTCCCCGACTGGGAAGGGAACATTCCTGCCTGGTAATTGTCGCGCGATGTACGTTCATTCGTTGTCGCAGCGACTGCATGGTCTCGCCAATGTACCACGCTTCGGGACATTCTTTCCTGCAGCATATGAGGTAGACAACATTGGCCGAGTCGCACAAGTATGTACCGTGTTCTTGGTGGGTGGTGTTCTCACGTGTAAAGGTGGTATCCATGTCGATGATCTGCCACGTCTTGCAGAGATTGCCATGGCAGGGTTGTGTGGTGTTGTTGCCTCTGTTCTGAAGGCTGGGTAGTTTGCTGCAAACAATGGTTTGTTTGAGGTTGTGCGGTTGTTTGAAGGCAAGTAGTGGGGGTGTGGGGATGACCTTGGCAAGATGTTCATCTTCATCGATGATGTGTTGAAGGCTGCGAAGAAGATGTCGTAGTTTCTCCGCTCCGGGAAAATACTGGATGACGAAGGGTACTCTATCAGTTGTGTCCCTTGTTTGTCTTCTGAGGAGGTCGGTGCGGTTTTTTGCTGTGGCGCGTTGGAACTGTTGATCGATTAGTCGAGCTCCATATCCCGTTTGTACAAGGGCATCTTTCAGCGTCTGTAGATGTCTGTTACGCTGGTTTAGCTCACTCAGCTAAATCGCTGGCTTTTAAAGCAGACCAAGTAGGCCAGCAGCACGGTTCGATTCTCGTACCAGCCTCCCCGGACAGGCGGCGAAATGTGGCGACTACGGCCTTTTCACAGTAACTTCATTGAAGCCTACTCGTGACAATAAGCGATTTTCATTTTCATTTCCTCGTCTGAGCAGATCCTGTGTATACGGAGGGCTTGTCCATTGAGGATGGCTTCTTTAATGTTATTAGGGTGGAAGCTGGAGAAGTGGAGCATCGTGAGGTTATCCATGGGCTTGCGGTAAAGAGAAGTGGTAAAGTGACCGTCCTTGATGGAGATGAGTGTGTCCAAGAATGCAACTGATTTTGGAGAGTAGTCCATGGTGAGTCTGATGGTGGGATGGAACTTATTGATGTCATTGTGTCGTTGTTTCAGTGATTCTTCGAAAAAAATGTCATCAATGTATCTGGTGTATAACGTCGGTTGAAGGTCCTGTGTGGTGAGGAGGTCTTGTTCAAACTTATGCATGAAGATGTTGGCCTATTGAGGTGCGAATGTTCTGTGTATCTGGATGAAGAACTTCATTCACCTGAGGAAGGAGCAGTGCTCCGAAAGCTAGTGTTTGAAACAAACCTGTTGGACTTTAACCTGGTGTTGTAAGACTTCTTACTGTACATTTATGTGAAGCACCTTTGGATGTATTTCTCTGTTAAAGCTGCCACATAAATACAATTCCTGATGTGCGAAACACTTTTGCATCAATCCTAGTTAAATAGTTCCATTTTCAAATGTTCTTGTATTTTTTTCTTTGTTTGAATACTTCCTGCTTTAAACGATATCCTTTCCCCAATGAGTAGCATTGGTTAGCAAAAACAAGCCAGCTCCACAAATGAACATTACAAGATACACAAAAGTAGCAAAGGGTCACTTTCCCTCAAATTTCCTCCAGTTCCCTGAAGAGTTTGGCCTCTGTTCTGCACCTTCTCTTGTCACAAGCTGACAGCAGATACTCGGCACAGCGCATTGTGGTTACTGATCCACCTTACACCATTACACAGCTCGGCAAGTCGGTGCACCACTTTATACTCCCTGCTTGACAGTTTCTTGTTTCCAAAACCTAAAATGCATGAAATGATATTGGAGGCCTAAGTCAAACCCTCTCATGATGTCTACAAATTCTAAAGCCAAAATAGGACATAGAATAAAATGGTTTCATTTTACCATCAGAAACGGGTTAAACTGTTCGTGAAACATGCTTAAACCTGTGTCCTAGACCAAAGCCTGATATTCCTTTCCTCTCCGAATTACCAAACTTGCACAAATGTAACCAATTCTGACAACGGAATAAAAAGAACTGACAAGCAATAGACAGGAGATTCTCTTGGGACACAGGAACATTCGGATCATGGCTTATTGCATTGTATTCTTATAAGGATATGGGACTCCCCACATATTATTATTACCCGCTGATTTTACGTCCGGAAAAATAAAGGATGAATCTTAATTCTAAACTGCACTCCACAAATTCCCTTTATGTCTATGATTGCACAATTGTGTAGTTGAAAGAGGCAGGATACTTAAATGCTTTACCGTTCAAGCAACTTAAATCTGAAAACGAATGCGCAGCACATGATAAATGATAGACAGGAGTCTTGTGAGAGATCCTTTTTCAAACAATCTGATAAAAACCACATGCACAGACAAGCCTAAGCCTCCCTGTAGGGCTGAGAGTGCATTTTAGGCATGCTACACAGTTTCCACTCTATCTGCCAATACCCTAGATAAAAAAGTGCATTCTGCATGAAGTTCTAAATAGCAATTATATAGATTACATGGTAGCATGATACTAATCCTGATAAAAGGGAATTCTGTCCCTGTGCAACATGCAGCTGCTGCCTATTATATTTATAATATATTTACTGTCTAAGGTTATAAAATGATCATGGTGTACATTTAAATCAGTGAACACACCTTAACATAATGTATAAATCCAACAGTTTTCTTAAATTTTGAGAATGCTTCCGACTGAACCCAGAATTGTTTCAATCTAATCTACTGTTATCAGCCAGTCGCCAGCAACCACTGTTTAAAAGCATCAACAATCTGTTACTATATGCCACATGCAACTGTTGTCCCAGTATTAACTTCTACCAATATTTTCTTGGTGATCATCCTACATTTATGCCCTCAAGTTACCAAATATAGATCAGTGCAATTTTTTTCCACATTTCAAATTCCACTCCCCTCACCCCCCATAATTTGTAGCTCATTTGTCATAGCGGTTCTTCATCTTTGGAAGTAAATTTCCTTATTATTTTGACACTTCTGCAGGAGTAGAATGCTGTTGCCCACCTTTAAGGCAACCAAGAATCAGAATTCTATGAGGTGGTTGGCTCTTCACTCTCCACAGAATAATGGCTGAGGTGAACTCTGTCACATGGCAGTTGGCTGCATCACTGATGTCCTTCAAGAACCATGCGAGCAGGTGAGAGGTCAAATCAGGCTGTCCAAGTGCACCCTTCAACTGAATGTCGCGAGGGGGAACAGACCTCTGAGGAAGAAACACCATCGCTTGATCTGACACTCACTGTCACCAGCTCAGAAGTACAGTGTGTACTTCAGAGGGTAGTATAGAGTCAGGATCTGTACCTGGTGAGGTTGCAGGTAGGCCAGGGGAAAAGGTTAGCATATGTGCCAGCTAACTGCAGGGAAAGGTGGAAGACGAGCTCTGTTGCACGGGCCTCAGACGAGGACTTCAGTGGGACAGGATATAGGAAAAGGTTGATGGGAATGCACTCAGAGGTGCTTGGTGCATTGGCAGTCGTGCAAGATATTTGTTGTTACTGTCAACAAGCATGGATGATTACATCTCCAATGTTTTGGCGCAGGGTTACATGCAGAATTTGGATTCCAAAATTTCCAGCATGTGAGTGATGGCCAACACCATGACAACATTTGTGGACTGAACTGTGATGTACCATCTGATGGTTGTGGTCTCAGGAAGAACGATGCAACATTTGAGAGCTTCGGTGAAAGTTCTGACGGAGTTTGTAAAGTCTCTGCCTGTTGTCAGCTTGATATCGCACGAGTATGTGCCGCGTACCTGGTGGGTGGTGTTTCCACGTGTAATGGTGGTATCCGAGTCGATGATCTGGCATGTCTTGCAGAGATTGCCATAGCAGGGTTGTGTGGTGTCATGGTCGCTGTTCTGAAGGCTGGGTAATTTGCTGCAAACAATGGTTTGTTTGAGGTTGAGCGGTTGTTTGAAGGCCAGTAGTGGGGGTGTGGGGATGACCTTGGCAAGATGTTCATCTTCATTGATGATGTGTTGAAGGCTGCGAAGAAGATGTCGTAGTTTCTCCGCCCCAGGAAAGTACTGGACGACGAAGGGTACTCTGTCAGTGGTGTCCCGTGTGTGTCTTCTGAGGAGGTCGGTGCGGTTTTTTGCTGTGGCGCGTTGGAACTGTCGATCGATGAGTCGAGCGCCATATCCCGTTCATACGAGAGCATCTTTCAGCATCTGTAGGTGTCTGTTACGCTCCTCCTCGTCTGAGCAGATCCTGTGTATACGGAGGGCTTGTCGCACATACTCGTGCGACTCAACCAATGTAGTCTACCTCTTACGCTGCAGGAAAGGATGTCCCGAAGCGTGGTACATTGGTGAGACCATGCAGACACTGCGACAACGAATGAACGGGCATCGTGCAACAATCACCAGGCAGGAATGTTCCCTTCCAGTCGGGGAACACTTCAGCAGTCAAGGGCATTCAGCCTCTGATCTCCGGGTAAGCGTTCTCCAAGGCGGTCTTCAGGACACGCGACAACGCAGAATTGCCGAGCAAAAACTTATAGCTAAGTTCCGCACGCATGAGTGCGGCCTCAACAGGGATCTTGGATTCATGTCGCATTACATCCACCCCCCACCATCAGGCCTGGACTTGCAAAATCCTACCAACTGTTCGGGCTTGAGACAATTTACACCTCTTTAACCTGTGATTATCCCTCTCCCTGGATCTGTAATGATTTGATTACCTGCAAATGCATTGTCCAGCATCTCTGACTTTGTCTATATAAATGTTTCTGGAACATACCTCGCCATTCACCTGAGGAAGGAGCAGCGCTCCAAAAGCTCATGTTTGAATCAAACCTGTTGGACTTTAACCTGGTGTTGTAAGACTTCTTACTGTATTTATGGAATGGCTTATGATGAGCTGGAAGCTGCAGCCACCCACCATTTTGAACTTCTTGAGGAGAAATGTCTTCTCTCAGAGGATCATTTGTGTTAGGAATTCTTTTCTCCAGCGAACAGTGGAGGCTGGATCATTGAATATATTCAAGGCTGAAATAGACAGGTTTTTGATTGACAATTAAGACAGTGAAACAAGGCAGCATGGTGACATAGTGGGTGAGCCCTGCAGCCTCACGGCGCCGAGGTCTCAGGTTCGATCCCTGCTCTGGGTCACTGTCCGTGTGGAGTCTCCCCGTGTTTGCATGGGTTTCGCCCCCACAACGGTAGCACTGGTGGATAGCACAGCGTTAGGGTCCCAGGTTCAATTCCCTGTCTGTGCGGAGTCTGCATGTTCTCCCCGTGTCTGCGTGGGTTTCCTCCGGGTGCTCCGGTTTCCTCCCACAGTCCAAAGACGTGCAGGTTAGGTGGATTAGCCATGCTAAATTGCCGTTAGTGTCAAAAAAGGTTAGGAGGGGTTATTGGGTTACGGGGATAGGGTGGAAGTGAGGGCTTAAGTGGGTTGGTGCAGACTTGATGGGCCGAATGGCCTCCTTCTGCACTGTATGTTCTATGTTCTATGTAACCCAAAGATTTGCAGGCTATGTGGATTGGCCACGCTAAATTGCGCCTTAATTGGAAAAAATGAATTGGGTACACTAAATTTTTTTTAAAAAGACAGTGAAACGGGCAGGAAAGTTGAGTTAAGGCCAAAATCAGATCGGCCATGATCTTGTTGAATGATGGAGCAGACTTGAGGGACATGATGCTCCTGTTCCTTGTTTCTTATGTTCCCCAAACAGTTCTTAAAGTGCAAAACCCAAAGTTGCTATGGTGCTGAATTTTGCAGTGCTGGCCTTTCCTGCATTCGCTAGTTTTAGGCAGGGTGGCAGTGGGGATCATCTAATTTCCTACCCCTATGTTTTGGAAGGAAGACAATCAGCCAAAGTTCCTGACCCTGAACATGATTCAATCAAATCTATTGAAGAGAATTGTGCCTAGCTGTCAACTAACTTGTCAAAATTCACCTTCGGGCTCAGAGAAGAACAGTGGCCTTTCCTCTCAGCATAGAAAAGCAGCTTCAGCTGGAAAGCAAGAACAGCAGATGCAAAATGGGCTGAAGAATTTGTGTCTACCACTGAAGATTATCCAGTTTAACAGACCCATGAAAGATGATTTTATATGGTCTTGTTGACTTTCAAACTACTTCAGAATGCAATGATATTGCTTTCTTAGCACCGTGGTGTCATAACTGCTGTTCCGAGGGTGTTGATTGTGAACCTTTATAACCCAAGGTCAGTTCATTTAGATTTTGGTACAGCTTTTCTAACCCTTTGAGAATAATGCGACAGGAGCACAAGAAGGTCAGTGATATTGTGCAAACAACGCAGATTTCTAAATGGTGGAGGTTGTTAAATCAGTTTCAACTTGGTGAAACATAGATGGTTGAATTTAATGATTGCAAAAGTTCCAGAAAGCCATGGGGCAACCTTGCTGTCCTTTTCCACAAGCCCCATTGCAATTGCTTGGCAACCAGGCACATAATTGCCTGGTGTAAGGGCTCTTTGTCCCTTTAAGGAAGGGGTTTCCACCTCCAGAGACTGCTAGTCAATCAGAAGGCTGGCAATTCTTCAGTTTGAAGAGCACCTCCTTTATGGCCATCTCTTTTTCTGAGCCTGACCCACAGCTACAGCCTTGCCAGCGTTAACACTTTCTTAGCACCTATCCCAATAAACCCTCCACGAATTTTATACCTTCCAATGAGAATCTCTCATTCTTCTAAACGACAGAGAACAAAAGCCCATTCTCTAGGATTGGATAAGGAGACTTTAATAAGACATGGGAAGTCCACAGCAAATTGTAGTAAAGACATTTATTTGAAAAAATGAAATGAAAATCGCTTATTGTCACGAGTAGACTTCAATGAAGTTACTGTGAAAGGCCCCTAGTCGCCACATTCCGGCACCTGTTCGGGGAGGCTGTTACGGGAATCGAACCGTGCTGCTGGCCTGCTTGGTCTGCTTAAAAGCCAGCGATTTAGCCCAGTGTGCTAAACAGTGCTAAACAACAATATCATCTACACAATGCCTGGTTACACCTCACCGGGTCCTCTCTCCTTTTTGGTCGACTCCATACTGATTGACCTTTCATACCAGTGCTGATAAGCTACCCCACCCACAGCAGGGGAGCACACAGTCCCAATGAGCAAGGGGAAACAATCATCCCCAGCTGGATGTGTCCCATGCAGGTTATTACAGAGACCAAAACTGTACACAGCACTCCAGGTGTGGTCTCACCAAATCCCTATAATTTATTTGATGGAGTAGCTCCTCAGGGTAATGCCAGCTGCCCTATCCCACTGTCTCTGACAGACGTTGCAATGGTGCTCGTGTTTCTTGTAGCTGTAAATCATTTACTAATCCACTGTAAGGACAAGGAATAATCTCCACTCCTAGAACACGGCACTGACATCTAACAGCCCTGCATCATACCTCTTTCTCTCAACTGGGCATTACCTAAAAGAAGCACATGTTTTGGAAGTAAAAAATGCACACCTTGGGCGCGATTCTCCGCTCCCCACGCCGGGTGGGAGATTCGCGGGAGGGCCGGGCGAATCACGACACGCCGCCCTGGCCCCCCCCCCGCGATTCTCCCACCCCCCCCCCCGCTCGGAGAATTGCCGCTCGCCGTTTTTCACAGTGACCGGCGATTCTCCGACCTGGATGGGCCAAGCGGCCTGACGTTCCCGACCTGTTCACGCCGGCGGCAACCACACCTGGTCGCTGCCGGCATGAACATAGCGTGAAAGGTAAGTTTGGGGCTTGTGGGGGGTGGAGATGGGATTGAGCACCACGGCCATGCTCGGGAGGGGACTGGCCCACAATCGGTGCCCACCGATCGTCGGGCCGGCGTCTCCAAGAGACGCACTCTTTCCCCTCCGCTGCCCCGCAAAATCAAACCGCCACGTCTTGCGGGGCAGCGGAGGGGAAGACGGCAACTGTGCATGCGCGGGTTGGAGCCGGCCAACCTGTGCATGCACGGCTGACGTCACTTAGGCGCCGCCGTCGCGTCATTCTCGGCGCGCCGCTTTGACGCAAGCGCCAAGGCCCGGCGGCCGAGTTTCTCACAATGCCGCTCCTAGCCTCCTGGGGGGGGGGGGGGGGGGGGGGGGGGGGGGTGAATAGGGTGCGAGGAGCGGCCTCCGCGCCGTCGTGAAACTCAGCCGAGTTCACAACGGCCTTCCCGATGGTGCGCGGGAGCGGCATATACTTCTCAAAAATAGTAAGCTCCAGAATAAAATATATAGAACACAAGAACACACTGTTAGTTGCATAACATTTGAGGAACTGCTATTCAAATGTGTTGTGATGCTTGATTTGAGATAAAGATGAAAAACATTGTTCTGCAGGAATGCTGTATTATTCTAGGATGCTGATGTGAAGTTTGTGGATAATGGTACTGATTGTTTAAATGGTTCAGATTTGAGGCATATGTGCATCAGTAAAAGGCATAAGTAGCCACTGCACGCACTTAACTGGAGATACTTACAGTTAAAGTTTGCCTGAAGATTCTTGCTGAGTAAATAGCTGATTGCCCAGATATTTGTTCTGTCTCTTGGTCAGAGTAATTTTCTGTGTCTGATTGCCACTTGTTGCTCTTTTATTTTTCCATGGTAACAGTCTTTGTAATGCAAAGTTGTGTGCAGTACAGCGGGCAACAATAATTGTGAACACATTGACAATGTTTCTATTACGCTGATCCCTCTGATCAGTCTAGTCATTTCAACCTTTGTTTTAAGAAGCAGATGGTCTGCTCCACGAAGATGCTGTTAGTAACATCATTCTCAATACATCTTTGTATTTATGTATCTCAAAGGGATAATCAGTCAGGGCTGCAATGGCTGGCGTTGGTCCCTCTCTCGCTATCCAATCTTCTGTTTTTTGAAATAGTGGTGACAGTATAGATTAGAGTAAAATTAATGGATCAAGGTAATAGATGAGGTAATGAATGTCCAAAAGCATTATTCTGCACCTTTATTGAAAGACCAGCTGAATATTTTTGGAGCAAAACCATTTCTGCTGATAAAGGGAATGGTGTTGCAGACAGATGTCACATGTGAATTAGTAATAATGCTGAGGAATCCATCCCAATAGAAAAAGTCCTGGATATTCTAATGTCAAAATTATGATTGAGAAATAGATGAGCTGAATGGCCTAGTCAAGCAATGCACCCAATATTTTGGGGAGCTGGGGAGAGCAGGAGGCAGGAATCAGTTTTTGCAAAACCTGGAAATGCCAGGAACAGGGAAGGTCCTGACAAATTTAATGGAATATTTTTTTCCCTACGATTTCTGCCCAACAGCCAACTAGATTCAAAATTGGTCTGCTGCTGAGCAGGAAAGCTAGCCCTACATGCTCTCTCATTCTTGATCCATTTAGGAGCAGGAACAGTTTCGCTATCAATTCTGTTCAGCCCCCTCAAGATTTTGAACATCTCCATCAAATATCCTCTTAGTCTTCTTTTCTCCAAGAAGAACATTCTCGACCTCTCCAATCTATCCTCATAAAAAAAAGTTTCTTCTCTCTGGATCAATTCTTGTAAACCTCTCCTGCACTCTCTCCAATGGATTTGCATCCTTCCAATAGTGTGGTGTTCAGATTACACAATACTCCAGCTGCGGTCTAACTATTGTTTTGTGTAGGATCAGCATAACCTCCTTGCCCTTGCACTCTATGCCACTATTGATTTCATCGGGCCATGCAGTGCATGGAGCACTTCTGATACTCAACAGGACATCTGCCTCATCACATGGGCATTTGTTATTCCCTCAAACTATCATACATTCAGAAAGCAGGACAGCCTAATGCTGTTAAACATCTGTGACTATCTGTCCTTTCTGTGTCATGCTGACCCTTGTTCTTCTCCCCTTTTATTCGGTCCATCTGAAGTCATGGAAGAACATCACTGAGAAAAGGAAATTCCTTCTGAAGAAGCACTGATATTTGCACCATCTCTGTCAAGTACTCGCACCCCAGAACAAAGTAGAGCAATCTACACCTGGTGAATCACACATAATCAGAATCTAGTAGAAAAGGACAACCCAAGAGATGACTCATCAGAGAGCAAGCTTGGTTCCTGTTTTGAGAAGGACACAGATAGTAAGGTAGATAGAAAGAAATAATTAACCTGCATTTATTTTGTGCCTTTCACATTCACAGAACATCCCAAAGCATTTTACAGTCAATGAATGACTTATGAAATAGAGTCACTTTTGTACTGTAGGAAATGTGACAGCCACTTTGTTCATAGCAAGATCCCGCAAACAGTAATGTGATAAAGACTGGGCCCCTAATTTAACATCTCAGTTGAAAGATGGGTGCCGACATCAGAGATCCAGCTTTCAAAAGAAAACTGGTTCCTGTACCTATTTAATGATGGGAGATATTAGAAAACTGAGAGTATGGAGGAGTCATTAGCAATCTGTGGATTGCCTGACAGAAGTTCAAACGGCCATTCAAAGATTACCGTGTATGATTGCTGGACTCATAAAAACAGCTCACTGCAGTTTTTTTTAACAATATTTAAAGCAAAGGTGAATTCTCATTTTCACTGCCAAATTTTATTCTAAGAAACTGGAATGGGCAGTTGTAAGGTATTGGTTCTCTGCTCTCTGCTTGGGACACAAGCACAACACAACAACAGTAGACAGTCAGAGACTTTTCCCCCGGGTGGAACAAACCATTACAAGGGGACATAAATTTAAGGTGAATGGTGGAAGATATAGGGGGGATGTCAGTGGTAGGTTCTTTACCTAGAGAGTAGTGGAGGCATGGAATGCACTGCCTGTGGAAGTAGTTGAGTCGGAAACATTAGGGACCTTCAAGCGGCTATTGGATAGGTACATGGATTACGATAGAATAATGGAGTGTAGATTTGTTTGTTCTTAAGGGCAGCACAGTAGCATTGTGGATAGCACAATTGCTTCACAGCTCCAGGGTCCCAGGTTCGATTCCGGCTTGGGTCACTGTCTGTGCGGAGTCTACACATCCTCCCCGTGTTTGCGTGGGTTTCCTCCGGGTGCTCCAGTTTCCTCCCACAATCCAAAGATGTGCAGATTAGGTGGATTGGCCATGATAAATTGCCATTAGTGTCCATAATTGCCCTTTGTGTTGGTGGAGGTGTTGACCTTGGGTAGGGTGCTCATCCCAGGAGTCGGTGCAGACTCGATGGGCCGAATGGCCTCCTTCTGCACTGTAAATTCTATGATAATCTTTGATTAATCTAGGACAAAGGTTCGGCACAACATCGTGGGCCGAAGGGCCTGTTCTGTACTGTATTTTTCTATGTTCTATGTTCTATAATGCATTCAAAATCCATTTGACACTGTTCATATACATCACTCAAAATATTGATCAAATGTTAACCCGATCCTCAAACAATTGCCTTGAAACAAAAGCAGTGCCTCAAATATAAATGCAATCTCGATTAAGAACATATGCTCCAGAGTCCACACTGGACTAAAATTCAGTTTTCAACCAACTGAATGTGGGGAAATGACGGTTCCGAATCTTTATTTCAACTCGGTAATTTTGCAACATTTCCTTCTTTTCTGCACTATGTTACTAGCTTTTCAACATAGTATTCACCTTTAGATTAATTTTACCTATTTCCTTCTGTATTTTTATTTTCTGCCCTTTCAATAATAAATCCTGTGAACAGCAATCGATAATTTTGAAAGCATTGAAAGTGCTTCTCAAGTATATAACATCCTCCAATGCAAACTGTCCAGCTTACATAAATCAACATTATTCAGGAGAACATTTTCTTTACATTTTCAAAAATAGCCACCAGATCCTATTTTTCCTCAAATTATCGGTACAAATAAATAGCAATTGCTTTCAGAATGTACAAACAGTGTTGGCACAAGTATATATTTAAAACTGGAACTGTCTCCACATCAAAGGGAAGTCTGCTGATGCAGAGGAAAGCTGAAACCCCAGATTTTCTCTTTCTAATCTTTTTAAACAGGATCAATCAAGAGTTTCAGGCTTTTGACCTTTGCTCGCAGTGATCCCAGGTTTGCTTTGTGGGGATTTCCACATTTCAAAATCTGGACCTTTGTCCAAGCTTTGTTTGCATAACTGGAGAGTTATCAGCATTAGCAATAGCTTCTGGCTGTAACTTAATCCCATGGAGTTATTAATAAACATTTTTTTTCCCTTTTGATTCTAGGCTCTTCTCTGGGATACAATGGAATTGTGGACCTTTGCTAAGGTTCAAACATCAAAACATTAAAGTAAAAGCAGAAAGCATGTCAATTAGCTGCACGGCACACAGGCTAGCAAAACACATTTTCTCTAATGGAGTAATTGTCCCATCCAATAGAGAGTTCATTTCCACTTCCTTCACATGGTATTAGCAGGATCTTAATAGCCACAAAATGGGACAGAGATGCAGTTATTTTAAAAAATAACTTATTCCTGCATATTCAAAAAACATAAAGGACATTACAGAGAGGATCCAGTCAGTAGCAATGACATGGTGAAGCTAGGTTTTGAGGTCATGCAGGCAAATTTTCAGGAGCTGAGTAGAAAGTTTTGAAGCAGTACTTTGAAGGTCGTAACCTCTGAATTATTCTCACTGTCGCATGCATGAGAAAGATTAGAAATAGAAAAATAGAAAGGATCAAAATGTGGCTTGAGGCATGGAAAATGAGGGAGGGCTTCAGATTCTTGCAGGACTTTGGTCAAGTGGTCCCATAAAGGGCCATCCCACATGGATGGTAAGCACTTTGGGGGAATGGTGGAGCCATGATGGTGAAAGGAGAGTTCTATGTACAGCAAAGTCAGAGCACATGTTCTCAGATAGTCAGTCTAGATCAGGGGTGGGCAAACTTTTCCGTGCAAGGGCCACATTCAGAAATTCACAATTCACAAAGGGCCGCATAGTATATTAAGTAAAATAATTACTTCACCCGGTTATGATTCTGGGCGCCTCATATAGAACATAGAACAGCACAGAACAGGCCCTTCGGCCCTCGACGTTGTGCCGAGCAATGATCACCCTACTCAAGTCAACGTATCCACCCTATACCAGTAAGTAACCCAACAGCCCCCCCCCCCGCATTAACCTTAAAAAAAATTAAAAAAAAAAAAAATTTTTTTTAAAAAAAATTTTTTTTTTTTTTTTTTTTAATGACTTGGTGGGCCGCAGAAATACCTTTGGCGGGCCGCATGCGGCCCGCGGGCCGTAGTTTGCCCACCCCTGGTCTAGATGGAAGAAGTCTATGATGCATCCTCCATGCTCCTTCTTTCTCTGCCTATTGTCGTCTCAGTCATGTTCTTTAGACTGACCGAAATGAATGATGAACTACAGAACATCTAGTTTAAATAATTTATTATGAAACAACTGCATGATAAAGATAACTAGGATGAATAAAATAATAAAATACTAACACTAATTAACTATTGTAGAGCTACTGCAAAATACATCTCTCCTCCAACACGACCAACTTCCAACTCCCCAGCCACAGGGTCACATGGTGGGTTTACACAGCCACCTAGTGGTCAGAGGTCATGTATAACATTATGTACAGAATTGCTTTATGCATATCATCACAGTCTCTGTATGTCTGGTGCAAATAATATCAAGATTGTAGAGGACACAGCAGTCCAACACAAAATGTGAGCTATGGCAGCACGGCAGCTTTGTGGATAGCACAATCTCTTCACAGCTCCAGGGTCCCAGGTTCGATTCCGGCTTGGGTCACTGTCTGTGTGGAGTCTGCACATCCTCCCCCTGTGTGCGTGGGTTTCCTCCGGGTGCTCTGGTTTCCTCCCACAGTCCAAAGATATGCAGGTGAGGTGGATTGGCCATGATAAATTGCCTTTAGTGTCCAAAATTGCCCTTAGTGTTGGGTGGGGTTACTGGGTTATGGGGGTAGGGTGGAGGTGTTAACCTTGGGTAGGGTGCTCTTTCCCGGAGCCGGTGCAAACTCGATGGGCCGAATGGCCTCCTTCTGCACTGTAAATTCTATGATTCTATGATTCTATAAGTTGAGTAAATGGATATGGCAATAATCTGCTTCCCAGGGGTTGTGATGGCTGTAGACTTTCACCATACATCCATTGTCCTCGCATGATGTGATTGGTATGAAACAAGTGAAAAGCACCTCACCTGCAAGTTGGAGGCCTGTCCCTTTCAATAGCAATGGTGGGAGTTTCCTCGTGCAGCTGAACAAATGCTCAGCTGGGATGCAAACACTGGATCTTCATGGTTCAAGTTTCGGAAACAAATATCAAATCAGCCAAAATGTCACAATCAGACTGCTATAAACACTTTTGTCTCAGGCAGCAGATGCTAGGGAGGGATAAGTGAAAGTGCAATGATTTTTTACTGTACTGCCTGGATTGCTCTTCAGCTTTCAGGCAGAGGTGACTGATGAGGGTGTCTGATGAGTGGCTTGATGGGGGTGTCTGATGGGAGTGGCTGATGGGGTAACTGATAGGGGCGTCTGATGGGAGTAATTGATGGGGGTAACTTGTGTGGGTGTCTGATGTGGGTGTCTGATGGGTGTGTCTGATGTGGGTGACTGATGTGGGTGACTGATGGGGTGTCTGATGAGGGTGATTGATGGGGGTGACTGATGGGGTTATCTGATGGGGCTGTCTGATGGCGCGACTGGTGTCGGTGTCTGATGGAAGTGCTGATGGGGTGGTTGGGGTGGACCCAACCCCCAAAACCTTTGGCAGCCTGGCAGTGGCAGAGGGGCACATCATCAGTGCCCTGAAACCTTTACCACCCTTGGTTTCCACTGCAGAGGGCCCTGCTTTGGCCAACTTCAAACAAAATGCAGTCAGTGGAATTCCCGATGAGGGGGGGAGACACAGCCTTCAGGGCTGGTAATTGCATGCATATGCATGCTTCACTTTAATTTACATGTTCCCGCTGGCAAGGGGCGGGTGTTGACGGCAGGGGATGGGGTGTTTGGCGCATAGCAACAGACACAAAACCCATTTTTTGTGTGATGCTCCATTCTCCACCTGATCGGAATTCCCGATCGGAGCGGAGGTTAATGAAGAATCCTGACCTTTATTTGTCCCATTACCACTCTCTTAGCTCGTCTCACCAACTCATGTCATTGAATCTCTCCCATTTTTCTCCCAATCTCAGAGCTTCTCTTTTCCTCTTTTTCCACCCTCCCCCATTTCATTTCCAGAAAAGTTAGTGTATTTCTGCTATTGTGA